>NC_068286.1:41616427-41974760 GCF_025860055.1 Xyrauchen texanus
TTTCTGAATGGTTAGAGAAGTGTTTCTCTTGTCACTAATACAGATTACAATTTTGTTCATTCGTTTAGAGGAGATTTGTCTTACAGATGGTGATACATCAAGATGAGATGGTCGAAGGTCTTCAAGAAATTCTAAGAAATAATGATTATTACATAGAAAGAGGGCTTATTCATACGCTACACTCTCATTGGCTGATATTTTGGCACAGGTCCCATCTTCAGCTAGAGTTAAAAGCAAATAATAAAAGACAAATGTGACAGTAATTACTGTAGAATCGGCCAAAATGTAAGGCCAGAACGAACCTTTCTGTCCTCTCCATAATATAAAAAATGTATATAAATATAATTTTTATTTTGTGATGCACATGAAAGAATAGGAGGTGATGGTCATAACATTTTAATTATATTAATAATAGATTTTCCCTATCTAGTTTTATTTACATACCAGTTTTTGTAAAGATAAGGATATTTTCTGTATACCTGGACTGTTCTAAATAATAATAATAATAATAATAATAATAATAAATACTAAATATATTTATAATTTTCTATAACAATTTTTATCATTGAATATCCTGTTTAATTAATATACACCATTCGTTTAGGTGGTTTTGCATGGTCCTTACAAATAAATAATTTTTACAAAAAGTAACAAAAAATTTCAAATAGTTAGGTATGACTACCTACATCATTTAGAGTTAATGGTTTAAAAATCATGAAAATGGGAAAATTAAAGAAAAGATTAACCAATGAAGTGTAACCAATTTGTTGAACGAGTGAACGTCATTTATAACAAAGGCAGGAAAACTGTGTATTAATTTGTACTTGTTTCCTTTTACCTTTAAAATGATTCTGTACATTTAATTGAAACAGTAACTGTATTATGAATGACATGATGTTTGTCATCTAAATTAATGAACGCCTCTCTCCTGACAAGAAAATTGCCCGCAAGGACATTTGCAGGCTTTTCTTCTGTCTCATCTTTTCCTCTTTCTAACGGTGTGTGGTTTCCTCAAGTCAAAAATGAAAATGGAGGGTTTTCTATTTTGAGAGGTTGTAATTATCTTTTTCCTCAACATGTGGTGCTGGGCTACACTCCACCGCTTGGCCTTCAACGGTTATAACTGGCATAGTGCCGGCAAGTGCTGTCTGGACAATGGCAGAATATTGGCAGGATCCTGGCCCCACATTAACCCTGACCTACTAATTTTAGATAGACATTTAAAAAGAGATTCTGCCTTGTATAATTTTACTTCTACAACACTTTATAGTACTGTAGTAACTTTATAGTTGTCTTTTTCACAAAGGAATAAATGTTGTGTTAATCACATTCATATTTAATCACTCAGGAAACAGAATGTATTAATGTATTTAATGTCTAAGTACTGTTTCATTCAGTTTAACCAGAAACATGCTTAGGGCATTTAAATAGTTTGAAGGCAAAAATAGAACACACATAATTGAAAGAGGTATGATATGTGATGGAGTGAGATTAAAAATTCAATTTTCCATAAAATATCTGCCAGTCAACTTTGTGATCATCAAAGAGAGGGAAAAGAGAAACAGAGACAGTAGAAGAACAAGAATAAAATTGGGTTGTACTTTAAATATACTGTAATATACAGAGTACTTACTCAAGAAATAACTGAGTAATATTAGGTAACTACATGTACTTAACGTGGGTTAAGGTTAGGGTTGGGATAAGGTTTAGGGTTAGTAACCATTAATTACTTACACATGTATCACATGGGATTCTCTAGGAGATTTGATTTTATTTGTTAAACCAAACAGAAATTATATCTGTTGTTATTGTAATAGCACAAAAGTAATCAAATAATTAATTGTAACTAATCACTTGATTTTTTTTGTCGTTAATGCCTTAAAACATTTTAAATGTTTTAAAATGTTAAAACATTTAACATTTAAAAAAAAGAAAACAAAACATTTAAGTGTTGAGTTTAATTCACTCATAGATGATCTTTCAAAACTGAGCTGTGATGATAATTAAATTATATTCTACAAGAAATAAAAATTAATTTGTTTAACCGAACATGTGGTTTTCATGTACTGTACAAATAAACTCAATTAAGAATGTCTTTCTTTAAGAAAAGTCTAATTTCCATGATGTTTCTCATTAAAGAGAGAGGAGGCTACTTGGTGAGTCTGTTTTTCACTGCATTATTGTTTTTAGTTTAAAAATAAATCATTGTTAGTGTCTTGAATTCCATCAACAACAAATTAGATTTCCTGGGGATTATACATCAATAGATAAATTACTTATGATCCTGTCATGTTTTCACATGCCAACAAATCAATGGCCTACTGTAGTGGTAAAAACTATTATGTTTTCCTTTGTTCTTCTTATGGTTTTCACCACCTCTGAGGATACCGGTGCAGGGTATCTGACGCGTAAGCATTGTCTTAGAACCGATGTAAAGTAAAGTGATATTTATTTTGTAATGTTATAAAAATGAAATTAAATAAACCATATATATAAACTGTCTTGTTCCAATGTTGATTCAAGTTCACGTTCCCGTTCACGGTCTATGATTGAATGCGCAAGCCACCTCAGGCCTTGTTTTCGCACACTTTTATAACTTTTATAACTTTGTCCCCGTGACCTATAGAGGGCTCACAAAACATTAAAAAGTTTCAAGTCTAAATTATAGTGAACAGAAATGAAATGACAAATAAATATGAAACGGACTGTTCTGCCGGTTCCCGCCTCCTTGCCATCCTTGAACCCTGTTACATTGGTGCTGCAACACTCACCGCTGTGTCAGTTGGGAAGTGGAGGAGCCACTGCCATCCACCAGGGGATGGAGGAGTTGCTGCCATTCGCCGGGAGCCGGAGGAGCCATTACCGTCTGCCAGGGGAGGAGTGGCTTTTGTCTTGCAGGGGGCGGAGGAGTGGCTGAGGACCAGGCTACGGCATGTCCAGTGACCGGCAAGCGAGTTTCTCTCTCTCTCTCTGTATCTCCCCTTCACTCTTTCCCTCTCCTCTCTCCATCCCCTCATATATCCCAGGGCTCCAGAGATGCAGGGAAGTCCAGCCAGCAGAAGTATGGCCGGAAGGGCAACCCCTCCAGGAAGGGAGGGGAGGGGAGAAGGTCAAGCCGGAGGTTTTCCCTGCCTGAATCGGGTGGTGGAGGAGTGTGACGAGGAGGAAGGCATGTTTGGACCAGGAGGATACACGCCCAGCACTGAATTATCCTAATCAGCCGGGAGGGGATAAAGGCGAGCCAGAGGTGCCAGTTTGAGAGAGAGAAAGATGCACGCAGCCGCTGTGCGTGTGTGTGTGTGTGTTTGTGTGTTTATGTTTGTTTAAGTTGGCTTATGTCATTAAAGTTATGTTGACTGTTCTGCCGGTTCCTGACTCCTTCTTGCCCATCCTTGAACCCTGTTACAGTATCATAAATACATTTTATTGGAAAAATTAGAAACTCAGAATAAGTTTACACTTACTTCAAAAAATAAGGACTTAGGTGGCTTAGCAGCTCCTAAATTTCAATATTACTGTCTTGCATCTCAATTACAATATCTTTGTAAATGGATTAAATGTAATAATGTTCTCAATATCCATGGATATAATTAGAACAAGCCGAATGCAAAGACATTGCGATCTCAGATCTCCCATCTCTAGTAACTCAATTAAATGCCACAATCTTTTGAAAAACACTATGATCAGAACAAATGAGCAAAAAAGAATGTTTCAACACCACACAAAAATTCTCCTTTATGGCATAACCCTGATTTTAACATAAATAAATTACCTCCTGTTAACACCAGATGGAGAGCAAAAGGAATTGCACACTTTCACCACCTCCACATCGATCATAAATGTATTACATTTTCAGAACTGGCACAAAAGTACAATTTAGGTACAGACCAACATTTCAACTATCTACAAATCAAAAGTGCCATCAAAGCCAATATAGTGTGATATTACTTAAATAAAGTTTAGTAAGTAGTCTTGTTGAATCACCTGTTGCCACACCCAAGAAGAGATGCTGTCAGCTTTCTGAAGGTCAGCTTTCTAAAAATAGAAAATAGATGTCCAAGCGGGGGTATTCCTCCCTATTTTGTGGAAGCTGGTGCGCAAGAGTCATTCACTATAGAAACAGTGATGTCCTCCGCCATTTTAAACAGTATGTATACAATGTGGAAACTCTGATAAAAGGTAAGCACGTTGAGTTCTGTAATAAATCAGTTGTGTCTCTCAGCTGTGATGAGCCTTATTCCTGCAGTTGTCCATTTAAAGCTGTTTAAAGCTATTTCCTAGTTTTGGTAATGTATTAGTAATACCAGCGATCACAGAGCGCTGTTCTATGTAAACAATGAATAATGGATTCACTTTACGTCACCAACTGGCTCATATTACACACAAAAATTATCTTTTTTTCCACTACCTGCTGGCTAACATATGTAATTTCAAAATAAAGACAGTAATGCCTAACAGATATGCACTGCTCTTACACTTTAGTTTAGAACAGCATGAACACAAGCGGAGTGATAGACACACACAGTGAAGCGCCCGAGTGCTGATGGTGTCAGACCATAAGTGATTATGGAATGTCTCTCATCCAATCAGATTTGAGGACTGTAACTAACTGTGTTATTTACACTTATAACATCTTTAGACACTGCAATATCAGTACCAGTTAGGCAATGGGAAATAAATCTCACCATTACCACAGATAATGACTCCTGGAAAACAATTCTCAAAAATCACCCATGTCAGAGCAGTCCTTCAGCGTCTGATCCACCACCAACTCTATGCCAATGTTGAGAAATGTGAATTCCATCAGACCTCTGTGTCATTCCTTGGCTATGTCTTCAACTCAGAAGGGGTTGTTATGGATGACAGCTAGGTACGTGCAGTACTAGACTTTTTGGGGTTTGCCAATTACTACAGGCGGTTTATCAGGAATTTCAGTTCAGTCGCAGCCCCACTGACATCTGTTAATGGGAGGGGGCACCAAACTGTGTTGGCCTTCAAGAACCTGAAGTCCCATTTCACCTCCACCCCCATTCTGCACCATCCTGACACCAATATCCTGTTCATAGTTGAAGTAGACGCCTCCAACACAGGAATCGGTGCAATTCTTTCACAATGACATGTACGCCTCTAAAACTCTACCCTTGTGCTTATTTTTCTCAAAAGCTATCTCCTGCTGAGCAAAACTATGATGTGGGCAACCAATAATTACTGGCAATGAAAGCAGCTCTCGAGGAATGGTGACATTGGCTGGAGGAGGCAAGACATCCTTTACTCGTGTTAACAGACCATCGAAACCTTGAATATTAACAATCGGTGAAAAGACTGAATCTGAGGCAGGCAAGGTGGGCTTTCTTCTTCACCTGTTTCAATTTCACCATTTCATATCTTTCTGGTACAAAGAATTCCAAAGCCAATGCACTATTTCGTCTGTTTGAATCTTGACGACCAGAACCGGACATCAGAATGCATTATCCCCATGTCATTAATCTTAACTCCAGTTCAATGGGACATCATGACCATGTGGCAGCGCGGTCGTGGCCGAGTGCTGGTCCGGAGAGAGAGAATTCGGTAAGGGCGCTTGCACCTGAGCTAAATTATGTCTAACACCTGTCTCTAATTCCAGTGAGCATGGGGAGAGCAGCATATAAACGGCCACGCCACTGCCAGATGGGAGAGAGAGAACGACACGAGTGACTACTGACTGGCGTGCCTTATTGAGTTGTTTTATTATATGGTGAAGCTGAAGACTCGTTTGTGTTAACAAAGTCTGTGTTACACTGATCTGATTGAACTGAGAAAAGCACAGAGAAGAGTTTACACAGAGTGTTGAATGCAGAGAAATAAAGAGCCTTACTTGACTGCTTCACTGCTCTCCATCTCCTCCCATCTATCTCCGAGCTTGAACTTGTTACAGACCAAAATCCCCCTGGGCAACAGGTCTGTAGTCATTAAGTCCTGTGATTTTAGGTTTCTTAGGGACAGGGATAATAACTGAGCATTTGAAGCAGCATGGGACTTTACACTGCTCCAGTGATCTATTGAAGATCTGAGTGAAGATGGGGGCCAGTTGGTTAGCACCAGTTCTGGACACCCAGGTATCGCAGCTACACTTCTTCAGAACTGTTTCTGGTGGAACACCATGCAGGCTGAAACCATCTCTTATATCAACAACTGTCCCACCTGTGCAGCAAACAAATATTCGAAGCAACAGATTCCCGCAGGACTCCTCCAACCTCTGCCTATTCCCCGTTGTCCTTGGTCGCATATCACCATCTTCTTTATCACAGAACTTACCTTCTCCCAAGTTAATACCATCATTCTAACTATCATTGATCAGTTCTCTAAGGCATGTCGACTAATCCTTCTGCCCAAGCTACCCACAGCCTTCAAGACTGCTGAGCATATTCTTCATCAGGTGTTTCGCCTCTAGGTACTACCTGATGACATCGTCTCCGACAGGGGTACACAATTTACATCCTGGGTCTGGAAGGCATTCTTTCAACAAATTAACATCAACATCAGCCTCAAAGAAAGAGATTAATGATCCAAACCCCTCGCTCATAATTGTGGATGGCGAGGAGGCTTATCAGGTCCTAGACTCCAGACGTCGGTGTCTCTAACTTCAGTACTTGGTTGACTGGGAGGGGTATAGCCCGAAGGAGCGTTCCTGGGTCAGAGTAGATGATATTATTAACCCCACACTCACCACTGAATTCCAGAGGACTCATCCGGAAAGACCTGCCCCTCGACCCCGTGGAAGACCCCGGTGTTGAATGCCTTCTTGCGTCAGAAGCTGCTTGCATGTGGTTGTTTATGGGTGCCACAACTGCCCTGAATACTGGGTCTTTGCAGCATGGAATAATCAAATAGTCCCTCATTCCTGGGACCTGAGCATGACTAAAGTGGAGGTGGCTCCTAATTATCCAGGGGTGGCATACCACATTGGGGGTCTGGGTGCCTCAGGGCCAGACTGGCTGGGTGGATTCTGCTGCTTTGTCCCGTGGTGTCCGCATAGACATCTGTATAATCAGATGCCATTATTTAGAGTCAATCAATAATAAAGATAATTATTATTATTACTATTATTACTATTAATATGAATATAATCAGTATAATTATTTATATATAATTATTATTATTGCTATTAGTATGATTATTTATTTCAGCACAGTCATTATTTATTTATTTAATATAATTTCTTTCCATTTCCATAATTCACTGCTTTTAAGGGAGCTGGCAACAGAAAAACAAAACAAAAGAAGTCCATTGAAAGAAGACCATTGTTGCTTGTGATGGCTGTACTAGCAGCCACACATGGAAGAAACAACTCACGGTGGTAACTCTTTCTTTTCACATTACATAATGCAAAATAAATAACTGGACACAACGATTTTAGTTTTAAAACCGTTTTATTTGTTATTTGACATTGGTTATCTATTTGGGTGCACACATTTAGTTAACTGTCAATTTGGCTAGTTTCAGGTATATTATTTTTAAGTTGCATTCTGTGACATGAATACTTTTCTTTTTCTTGAGTTTCAAGTTCCTGGGAAGTTGCTGCTGGGTGTCTCTGGCTGGATCACAAAAGGACTTCCAACTAAATCCAAACTGTTTAAATAGGGGATGGATAATTGGACTGCACCATGTTCTCCAATATCATGGGGGTTGCATAGTTATCTATTTTGGGTTGTGTTCTTTTCTTTCCTAGTTATTTTTTGTTGTTATAATTATTTGATGGATTATCCTTAGTTTATATTAGGTAGCATTGTCTTAATGGGGTTTGTAGTTATGGTGATTTGTTTATATATTATGTGTTTGTCTACACCCTTTTGTGTCAGAATGGCCTGATCAGCCACTATATAAGTTTCCCCCATGTCTCAGTCTAGAGGTTCTGTTTTGTTAGGAACTTCCTATTTTTTTGAGTAAATAAGTAGTTTCTTTTTGTTTAGTAAATAAAATCTTATATTTGTGGAAATATATTTTCTGACTCCATGCCTGCCAGCTTGGTCCCTCACATTGCTATTGTCTGTCATGTGTATGCTTTACTCCACATATTTTTCATTACACATTAAGCAGAAGCCATGTTATGAATCTCTTTTGTATTTTGCTTGACATAGTGTTGCATTATCAATGCATATGGATGATCACATAAAAGTTGTTAAAAAATAGCCAATAGCCTTTAGTTTAATTAACAAATACCAATAACTAGACACTGAATTTGTTAAATAAGTAAGGATAAGAATAATATATAGAATAAAATATCTATACATATGGTCTTTAATTTTGACTATTGGCAAAAACAAATTAGTTATTGTGTGTGTGTGTGTGTGTGTGTGTGTGTGTGTGTGTGTGTGTGTGTTTATGTGTGCGTGTGTGTGCTGATGATACAAAAAATTACTGTGCAGCACTCTTTTTGTACCTGAAATCTTATTGTTTTCAAGTCATTGGGGATGCAACTTTACCAACCAATGCCATTCTCAAGTGATTCAGTTTATCTGTTCTAACTAAAACAACATCCTTCCATAAATCACTTCATTATCATCTCTTGATTTTAATTAGGGCCTTTAACTCTGTACACAGCACTCACTTGTGTGAGTCAATTGAACAATTAATTAGTCAAATAGGTCTCATAGCCTTACTAAACCATTGTTCAGTTTTGACAATATGTATAGGTATTAGGGATGGTAAGATTCACCGATTCGCATCGTATACGGAAGTTGGCATTTGTATCGTTGGCATTTTTATTACAATGCATCATTTCTAACATATTTGCATTGGCAAAAAACGATTTATTTATATATAATTATTAGTAGATGTGCTATACTTTTATTATTTGGTAAGTGACCAATAATTTGTGACCAATATTTTATATGTAGATTGATTTCTCCTCTCTAAACTCTTCTCCAGCGTGTTCTCTTATCACCACTGCTGCTAGGTGAACATGACGTATCACAACACTACGGAGACCGAGGCTACTGTACTGAGAGTCACATAGAACCAGCTGATCGCAAAGGCAATGCTGGTAGACCGCACAAATGTTTATGTGTTTTCGTAAAATTTTAATAAAAATAAAGTTTTATTTGTTTCTGTCTGACTTGCACTTGACACGTAAATTTGGTGAGGTGAGATTTTTGTTTATTCAGTTGCCATGACAACTAGGTTCACGCCTTTCAAGGGCTTCTGAGAACCAGCAGCTACTGCCCGGATTATACAAAACTGTCTGATTCCATTCAGTGCAAGTCATCAGATAAAGGTAAATGCCCTGGCAATTGTAATCTATTTTGCTGTAGGTGTTTTGGGTTTAGTGTTAAAACTGAATGATATCAACATTGAACATTAATTAATTAGAAGATGTATTCCATGTAGGGATACATGCAGTAGTCCCAACAAGCCTTTTTTTTGTAAATGAAACAGTTTTTTTTAGTTGGTAGATCTTATTTAATTGGTAATTTAAAAGTAGATCATCACTCAAAAATGTGTGGGCACCCCTGACATAGAATATAGATTAACATGGCAGAGGCAGAGCTGCATCTTCCACCAAATAATTACAAATCCAATGTTTGGAAACACTTTGGGTTTCATAAGAGAGATGGAGATTTTGATAAAACCATGCAGTTTGTAAAATATGTTATGCCGCTATAAAATATACAGGCAGTACGACTAATTTAACAAAACTCTTGAAGTGCCGACATGGAAGCACATTCGTCTGCTGGCAAGTTATGGAACATTTCTTCATTGTTTATCCCTGAGTATCCATAAATTGTTTCACTGTTAAATGTGTGAACTGTTAAACAGGTAAAGAACATCTGGTTTATTTTAATCTTTTTTTTTTTTTTTGCACTACAAAGGCCTTTTTGTGAAAGGTCCATGCATTAGAAGTCAGAAGTTACTTAAAAGCTAATTTATGATTTGCTGTCTGTCTGAACCAAAGAAATAAAAGTGAACTATCTGTAGCCTACCATACTGAATTGCAAAGCATCATATTTTTTTGCATTGAACCGCATTGTGTTTAATCAAATTGGATCGCACTGCATCGTAATAGGGGTGAATTGTATCGCAGCGCATCGGTAGCTGCTTCATATGTATCTTTAATGAATCGTATCGTTGGCTATGCATCAAGATGCTATCGCATCAGCCTCAGTTATGGAGATGCGCATCCCTAGTAGGTATAATATAATTAAGATCCACATGAGGAACTGCTGAATAAGTCAATGAAAAAAGGTGACATATATGTAGATATTAATATATATTAGGGATGTCATCAAATATTGATACATAGATTATTGATTGGCACATTGTTTTTAGATCATCAATATATTAACATATTTAAATTAGAAGCCTAATTTGTGTGCTTTCCTATTCTCTGACAGATGGCCTTCTGTATAATGTAGTCTTGCATTTGGGAGAACACAAGGGGGTGATATGACATGTACTGTACTTAATGCTGAGAATGCATTGATGCACTGTAGGTTGCAATCTAAAGTTGTGTATATAGTCACCATACACACAAAAGTTACAAAGGTTTTTGCACATCTTCAAAAATAAAAAATTCAAATAAAATCAAATGCTGATATACAAGACAGCATCTGGAAAATGTTCAGATTTTTGATGCGTGAAAAAGGCCTCGATCCCAAGAGTATTTTATAGGGATGCCCCGATACAATTTCGTTTGAGAACGAGTACAAGTACCGCTACTTTTTTTAATGTACTTGCTGATACCAAGTCTTTCTGAACTCAATATAACCAGGGTATTTCAATTTTAACATCAAATTATTAAATAAATAAATTCAAACTTTATCAAATAAAAGTATAACAATTAGTTTTCAAAATTAAATTGTATAATTTATATCAAATTAAGTGATTTTATACAGAACTGCACAACACAATCCTAAATACATCGTTGGAGTTATTTTTGTCAAATAAAGTGCTGCATAATAGTGCATCGCAGGTGCGAGATATTGTTTAAATATAATACAGTTACTATTGATTTATGATTATTATTGTTATAAATATTTTTAGTTGTAGTATTAGTATAACAGTGAATAATATATAACTATACAATAGAAATCTATTTTTCTTTTTTCATTTAAAATTAGCTTTTATTTTGGCTGAGCTTTTATTTTGAAGGGTTTCTTTGTTGTTAGACCAAGGAGCTCTAATGTAGAGAAATGTGAATGTGGCAGGGGAGGGTGGGTCCGGGTTGTGATTATATACACCCGGTCCCTTATCAGGCTAATCAAGCCTCCGAGAGGAATAAAGGCCGACTGCGGAGGATTGTGCAGGAGAGAGAGATAGTTTACGGACATGTCCGTCCTGTGTGTGTTTGTCTTTTGTTTAAGTTTAACATTAAAATATTATTTATATTGACAAGCCGGTTCTCGCCTCCTCCTTCCCATTGAACTTCTTTACAACAATGACCAGTTGTTGTCAAGCTCCAATAATACAGGTTCCAACATGAGACGTCACTGAAATTCTGAAAAGTCTTTCAACAGAAATTGCTTAAATATCTGAAAGTCATTAAAAATCAGTCCAAAACTACCAAATTTAATTGATAACATTCATGGAACATCAGAAATGAAACATGGAAACATATTTTTACCTCAGATATATAATGTAGATGCAATGGAGTCCAGGGCTAGTTGTCTCACAGAAAGGTTGTTAAAAGGGCAACATCTTAGCAACTATAATGTTTGCAGTTTTATTAACAGTATTGTGTTTATTTCTTTTTCTTACTCCTTTTTTTCTGAAAATACAGTAATAAGATATTTAATGTCAGGTTACCTTTGTAACAACTTACCCCACAGTGTGACAACATGCCAGATTTTGGTGCCTATTGTCCAAAAAGGTCAGCATATCTACCTTAAAAAAAAGAAATAAAAGCATTCAATGAACTTAATAAAATTTATGAAAACTTCCCCATGCAATTTTACAGTCTTTTTACTAGACTTAGGGTTTATTACATATCTCAGCTATGAACAGTGTACCATTGTGTGGGCTAGCTGGAAAGTTTCACTCTAGTCACCATTGTTTTCCATAATTTGCATTGTTATTAAAGACAAGCGATATGAAGTGGAATTCATAATGTTTTCAGATCAATAAAACTGAGAAATATTCAAGCTTGAGGCTCTCTTCAGATCCTATAAATGGGAAAATGACAAGACTAATTGTTTAGGGAGTAAAATCCATTACCTGCAGCCAGCAGAAAACAAAATGCAGAGGATCAAATCAACTACAAATGAGAGCTTGGCACATTTATGGTATTCTATTTTTTTATAATGCAATTGGGAATTTAAAAAAAAATGTCCATACACTATTGTACTAATAAAGAGATTAATCTGTTACTAGGGTTGGGAGTTATCACTGGCAGTGCATGACACCATGTGAACACTGCAAGGGTACTGTGCAAAGCAACAAAACATTAGAAAGAATTCTAATAAATGAAGCCATCTACATTGCCAGATGTGCAACGGCTATTACAGGGCCATGGTAGTTGCATCTAAATTATGTTGGGGAGACAAATTACCCCAAAGTACTAATATAGGCAAATAGATAGTACTATCCCAAGCTCATGCGATTGATTGAGCAAATGTTACTGTGTCAGGCTAGTTAGGGTGTTCAAACTAAATATTGTACATTTTTGGGTTAGAAAAAGAAATGTAACAGCAACAAACATCTTGCTTTATATATACACACACACAGTGGCAGCCAAAAGTTTGGAATAATGTACAGATTTTGCTGTTTCGGAAGGAAATTAGCACTTTAATTCACCAAAGTGGCATTCAACTGATCACAAAGTATAGTCGGGACATTACTGATTTAACAAACAGCACTGTAACTATTTGAAAAGAGTAATTTTTTTTATCAAATCTAGACAGGCCCCATTTCCTGCAGCCATCACTCCAACACCTTATCCTTGAGTAATCATGCTAAATTGCTAATTTGGTACTAGAAAATCACTTGCCATCATATCATACACAGTTGAAAGCCACTTGTTTTTGAGTTGCCACAGTATGCAAAAGACTGGCATGTCTTAAGGTCAATATTAGGTCAGAAATGGCAAAAAAGAAACAGCTTTCTCTAGAAACTTGTCAGTCAATCATTGTTTTGAGGAATGAAGCCATCAATGAATCAATGCTTGAAATTGCCCCCAGAAAACCATGAAGATTTCATGCAAAGGTGTACATTACAGTCTTCAAAAACAAAGGAAAACTGGCTCTAACAATGACAGGCTTCCTGTTGTTCTATTCTATTTTATTTGCAAAGGAAATAAAGCAGTAGCATATTTAGGAGTCTAACATTTATATTTCCTATTTACACACAAAAGCTGAAGATTATATATGTATATATATATATATATATATATATATATATATATATATATATATATATATATATATATATATATTAATAATGTGTCGTGAGTGTGTTTGTTTGTATTGTATTGAGTGTTTTCACTCTGGCCCCAGTTTGCCATGCCATTATTGGCTTTACACTCACACTACTTGTTCTCTGTTAGTGCCTGTATTTTGGCTTGAGGGTGATTTATAGCTCTGTCATGTCCTGTTCTTGTAATTGCTCTAGACTTTGACAGACAGACTGGAATTCTATTATAGAAATTGAAGCCACTGAACACCATCTTTATATGAATTATGGAAAATGAATGATGCACAAACAGAAGACACAGGGGGTCCCTGTGTCTTTTGTTTGTACATCATTCTGAAAAATATGGGATGGAAATAAAGGTGCTCTTGTGGATCCTGTGAATCCCAAAGGCCTAGGGTAAGTGCCTCAGGTGCTTGTTGGAGTGTGGCAATATTTAGGTATGTGGAGGAACTGTCAGACAAACAGGGTGTTCATGCAACATTGGTTAGCCAAGTCTAGTAGTCAGTTCCTGAGAAACCCCTTAGGACTGCTGTGGGAGTTATTGTTCACCTGACTGGGATGGTATTGCTCCATTTGTTTTCATCTTGAGACTTATTTGGCGACAGGTATAATATAATTAGTTTACTCCTGCCTTGTGATATTGTTGGTAATGCTGAAAGATGCATAGAAGGCTCAGCCTCTCAGCATTAGCACAAGTTGAGTCTCGCTGGAAGTATAGAACAGATAATCATGAATAATTGAATTGTTTAACATATATGATCTCCTAGACTGACCAAGCTGGTTAAGGCTGGTCTGATTTGATGTTTTCTTAGTGGTTTTGTGCTTTTGTCAGCTGGTCATATAAACACCAGCTTACAAGTGTGTATGACCAGCAGGAAACCAGTTATACATCAGCTTCACCAGGCTAAGAGACCAGCTAGACCAGCTTAACACCAGCTTGACAAGGCTTGGAGATCTGCTTAAACCACCACTCCACCTTAGGCTGGTTTAAGATTGGCTGGTTTATGATATTTTAGGTAATCATGAAATACATATGGCATGAACCATGAGCATGTCTGCTCAAAAACCAAGCTTTTAACTGCCTTTTGAAATCATTAGCTATTCAATATTACCTAATACAATTTGTGCACGTGTAAGCATGAAATCAACATTGAATTACGTTAAAAAAACAGACTTTCTCAAATCACACGGAGTCCTTCACTGACTGTCCGATCCAATGCATATTGTCCATAAAAACGATAAAACGTTGACTGAAATAAAATGTTGATCTGTCCACCAGGAAGCAAAGCTTTGTTAACAAGGGTTGATACAATAAGTTGTTTTAAGGATTAACTCTTCACTGTACACAGCTGTGGCATTATTTGAATTCATTGTATTGAGAATTTTATCGTAGTTAGTTTGTTAATTGGTAACAAACTGGGTTTGGTCACCTTACATGTCCTTCAGATGGTCTCTTCCTGTCTACGTGGGTAATTCTTGACTTGAATAGACTGCAACGAGGACCAGGCTTTAAATTTGGCTATCCAGCAGTAAGAGATTTCCACAGAAGTACACTGTCAATCTGCTAAGCTGATGACTCCACATTTCAGATCAATGCAGGAGGGGACAGGAACAGAACTAAAGAGTGCCACTAGATCAGTTTCTCTGCCTTAAAAATAACAATTACACCATCAGCTTGAGACAAACTAATGAGTCTCTAAGGATGCTAGTTCCAGACATGCAGTCTACCAATGCTAAAGTGGAATCCAGTGTGCTGGTGATCAGAGATGCACATCTGGCCAGAGGTGATTGGACACTTTATATCAATTCCAGGGTCAGTCTTGAGATAGTCTGAAATAGTAGGTTTGTGACAGTCTGTCATGTGTATTTTGTTGATTCATGTTTTTCATGTCTTATATTTTGATAAATTTACTTCTTGTTTCATGTCACGTGTTCCTGGTTATGTGATGTACTGATTTCCCTCCATGTTCATGTGTCTTGTTTTCTTTGGTTCATTGTCTTGTGTTCTCCCATGTCATGTATTTAATCCTCATGTTTTCCATTGTTGTTTATCAGGTATTATATGTTTGGTAATGTTGTTTGTCAAGCCTATGTCAAGTCAAGTTTCTGTCAAGTCAAGTTTATATTCAAGTTCATGTTTATGTTTCATGTTTATAGTATATATAGATTTCAAGTTTGTTAATACATTGCACTTGGGTTCTTCAATTCATCGTCATCATCATTGTCATTGCCAGCAGCATCATTACACAGTCACAGTAAAAAAATACAGGGAATCTCCTCACTTCTTTACAATGCTTAACTAATTTTACATTAGGAAGGAGGAGCCATTTAATCCATGATTCAACATGAGGATAGTCAACTATGAGACAGACCATTCTGTAATGTAATAAATCTTAAAATCTTACATTTTAAAAGCACTGCTTTTAAATTAACTTACTAAATGGTAATTCTGATCACAAAATAAAACCAGACCTCAGGTGGCACACAAGTCATCCATGGCTGCTCACTCATTCATTACACAACTACTGAGGCGAATCCCACCCTCAAATC
Source organism: Xyrauchen texanus (assembly GCF_025860055.1). NCBI lineage: Eukaryota > Metazoa > Chordata > Actinopteri > Cypriniformes > Catostomidae > Xyrauchen > Xyrauchen texanus. The sequence continues at coordinate 41,632,361 of NC_068286.1, forward strand.
ACAACCGAAGCAGAGCGGCGAGAATAAAACTACGTTGCATGATACATTACATGGTCACAAGCACCATCGATCATGAAGATGAAAAGCAAGAGAACATTTCCATGCTTCTTGGAAATTGGCTTACAGGAGATACATCTTTTCAAGGCACGGTAATTGGCTGGCAGAATGCTACGGGATATAAATGGTTTGTTTGATAGCTCCTCAAACGTACAGCATCTCACTTTCCTCTTCGCTTGACTTAATACTTACTATCCCTCACTTCTCAAAACAGCCTGTATAAATGTTCGCAAATTTATAAATCCCGGCCGGACGCATTTTTAAGGTCCGAAAAAGAGGACATGTCTGGGAAAAAGAGGACGTATGGTCACCCTAATATATATATATATATATATATATATATATATATATATATATATATATATATATATATATACAGGTGAAACTCGAAAAATTTGAATATCGTGCAAAAGTTCATTAATTTAAGTAATTCAACTTAAAAGGTGAAACTAATATATTATATAGACTCATTACAAGCAAAGTAAGATATTTCAAGCCTTTATTTGATATAATTTTTATGATTATGGCTTACAGCTTATGAAAACCCCAAATTCAGAATCTCAGAAAATTAGAATATTACATGAAATCAATAAAAAAAAGGATTTTAAATACAGAAATGTCGGCCCTCTGAAACGTATAATCATGCATATGTACTCAGTACTTGGTTTGGGCCCCTTTTGCATTAATTACTGCCTCAATGCGGCGTGGCATGGATGCTATCAGCCTGTGGCACTGCTGAGGTATTATGGAAGACCAAGATGCTTCAATAGCGGCCTTCAGCGCTTCTGCATTGTTTGGTCTCATGTCTCTCGTCTTTCTCTTGGCAATGCCCCATAGATTCTCTATGGGGTTCAGGTCAGGCAAGTTTGCTGGCCAATCAAGCACAGTAATACCATGGTCATTGAACCAGGTTTTGGTACTTTTGGCAGTGTGGGCAGGTGCCAAGTCCTGCTGGAAAATGAAGTCAGCATCTCCATAAAGCTTGTCTGCTGAAGGAAGCATGAAGTGCTCTAAAATGTCCCGGTAGACGGCTGCGTTGACTCTGGACTTAATAAAGCACAGTGGACCAACACCAGCCGATGACATGGCTCCCCAAACCAACACAGACTGTGGAAACTTCACACTGGACTTCAAGCATCTTGGATTGTGTGCCTCTCCATTCTTCCTCCAGACTCTGGGACCTTGGTTTCCAAATGAGATGCAAAATTTGCTCTCATCAGAAACGAGGACTTTGGACCACTGAGCAACAGACCAGTTCTTTTTTTCTTTAGCCCAGGTAAGACGTTTGACATTTGAAGCCCATGTCCAGGACCCGTCTGTGTGTGGTGGCTCTTGATGCAGTAACTCCAGCCTCAGTCCACTCCTTGTGAAGCTCCCCCACACATTTGAATGGCCTTTTCCTGACAATCCTCTCCAGGCTACGGTCATCCCTGTTGCTTGTGCACCTTTTTCTTCCACACTTTTCCCTTCCACTTAACTTCCTATTAATGTGCTTTGATACAGCACTTTGAGAACATCCAACTTCTTTTGCAATGAAGTCAATGTCAATGATGGTTTTCTGCACAACTGTCAGGTCAGCAGTCTTCCCCATGATTGTGAATTCAACTGAACCAGACTGAGAGACCATTTAAAGACTCAGGAACCCTTTGCAGGTGTTTAGCTGATTAGAGTGTGACACTTTGAGCCTACAATACTGAACCTTTTCACAATATTCTAATTTTCTGAGATTCTGAATTTGGGGTTTTCATAAGCTGTAAGCCATAATCATCAAAATTATATCAAATAAAGGCTTGGAATATCTTACTTTGCTTGTAATGAGTCTATATAATATATTAGTTTCACCTTTTAAGTTGAATTACTGAAATTAATGAACTTTTGCACGATATTCTAATTTTTCGAGTTTCACCTGTATATACTGAAATATATCAACATGAATAGATATCATATTGAATCGAAATAGAATCGAATAGAAAGCTTGTGTATCAGAATCAAACTGGGAAATCTGTATCAGTACCCAGCCCTAGTCTAAACAAGGTGAAGAAACCATGAGCAAATGAATACAGTATCTCAATATCTGTTATGATTTAATTTAAAGATCTAATGAAATTGCTTGATGAGCAAAGTTTTCTGCCATATTGGGTTTGGGTGGGATATTTTAAAATAGCCACAGTCACAGCCATGAAATTAGCATAATAGCTGTTCACTTGCAGATGGAGACATATTCTCATCCTAGAGAGCATTTAACAAACTTTGGGAAATTATTTGATAAGAATATGCATAGTGCAGAATAAGTCACAAATATTTTTATATATTGGATGTTTTTAGCTGTTTCCTTCAACAAGGGGGATGGCATCCCCTCTCATCCCTCTCAACTGACCGACAACATGTCCCCACAAGGTAAATATTTCGGGTTTTACTGTCCTTATGGGGACATTTGGCCCCCAAAAAGTGATAAATACACGCTCACACACACACACACACACACACACACACACACACACACACACACACACACACACACATGTTGGTGCGGCTATCCTTATGAGGACTCTCCATAGACATATTTTTTTATATTCAATCCCCTACCCCTAAACCTAACCCTCACATAAAACTTTCTGCATTTTTACATTTTCAAAAAAACATAGTTTAGTATGTTTTTAAGCAATTTAAATGAAATTAAACACACACACACCACCCACACACACACACAACAACAACAACAACAAACCTTAATGATGCTAGTCAATCTCTTCCTCGAGGAAACTTAGGACAGTAGAGGGAATCTTGATGATGTTATCTTATGCATTTATCATCATCCTTTAGCTCAGAGCCAGCACTGTGTCCCCTGGGACTGTGTCACTGGTGCATATCAGTTATAATGCAGGGCCCCTGAACCCATTAATCTGACACTTAATGTACAATCTTATATTTTGACATAAGCTGTTGCATTCACCTGAATGTCCTGAAGGTCTCTAAGGAGGACTGTATCAGAATTGTATTGGCCATTTCAGTGGCCTCTGTGAATAATATCAGTCATGTCTAATAGAATCATTCTCTCTGAGAAACACTGTATCTAGTGTCTTCAATAACTCCTAGAGTGTTCTAAAACTGAAACAAAATCCCTGCTGCTTAACACATGAGTGCTAAGGACTATACAGACCTGGAGGAATTTTCCATAGCAGTACAGTAAATTCAAGTTTTAGCCTTAAAGGAACAGTTCACACAAAATTAAACTTTTGTCACAATTGAATCACCCTGTCATGTTGTTCCAAACCTTAATGACTTTCTGTCTAATGCAGAATACAAAAGCAAATTTTTTTATAAATATATTATTCCTTCTTTTACAATGCAAATGCAGTCAATTGTGCATCACTTTAAGCTTAAAAAAGTACCCAAAAGTATCGTGTAAGTAATTCATGTGACTTGTGCATTATTCTGAAGGCATATGAGAAAGAACCTAAAACTTACCGTAAGTAATTTTTCAACTAAAGTCTTGGTGTAATTCGTGAATGCATGAGAGCAGTGGAGCCAACAGGTTTTTGACCATAGGCACTGTGCGTACCACGAGCACTCTGACTGACCTGAGAAAAATTTACTTTCAGAATATTTCGTCAATCATGAAGTGTGTCCCGTGTTTCTGTTGGCTGTTTAAAAGAACTAGCGATGCCCAGTTTGCAAATGAATAATTCTTTTGAGCCGGTCCTTTTCAGTGAATTGACCAAACGGGCTTTCAAAATGGACTGAATCGATTCGTGGTTCAGTACAATTCATTTGGAGCACTCTTTCACTGAATCATTTGGACAGTGCCGAATTCTCAGGGCCAGCAAAGCCTTCTCTGCTGGCCTAACATGATAAAATATTTTTTATCCTTTCATTCTCAATAACCATTTTGCCTATGTATTTTTAATCACTTTCCACTCTTAAGAAAGAAAAAGAAAAGTTTATCGAGCCAGAATTTATTCCTAGATGCTAACAAGCGAAGCATGACAGCTGTTTCACAAATCGCATGCCTAAATCAGCATGTGAGTTTGAGCTCCACCCTGTTAGGCCTTCAGAATTTCCACAGAATCCCACAGTGAACAGTGAATATGAATAGGCAACTAAAGTCAGATTGTCAGATTCATCAGCCAATCAGATTTATTTAATTTGTTCTTGGTGGGTGTGGTCTCTAGAATATGTCCCGGTCGAGGCCTTCTAGCTGGCTTTGAGTGACGCAATCATGCTTTAAGTGATGTAATTGGAAAGCGAAGAGCGCAATATCTTGCTGAGGAGGCGGCTGTCACTGCTTGTATTGCCGTTGAGAAAGAGATCCTTATGGATTTTAAAACCCGAGATGTTCTGCATGATCGTGTGATTGCTTAATTTATTAAACAGGAGAGGAGGACTGATTTTCACTTCAAGCAAATTGGTAAGTGTTTTTTGCATTGTTATAGCAACATCAGGAGTTTTCTAAGTGTAAATTAGTCTGCTGGAGCATTCAGTGTGGATCAAGTTTGAAAAGTTGTGCTGCGTTCCATTCAACTCGGAAAATCGGATTTTACAACTTCCTACTAGGAAAAGTGCAATGGGATGCATCTTTAAGGCAGAATTAGAACTTGTAGGCTCCTGCAGAAATTCTCAACTCTGATTTCGCTGAGATGCAGGGGTATGATGTCACTCAAATTTGTCGACACTCAGGGAGATATACAAAGTGATAAACATTCACTTTATTAAGTATTATCGATAAATGAGTTTGTTTCCACATTACATGATATTAAAGCTTGCTGTAGAAATAGGTGTATAAAACATGGTAAATTATAATCTCTTTTGATAATCGTACACCTGAAGCACAAATGCTAGAGCTGCAGCATTGTTTATCAGTTGGGTTGCTAGGAGACATCTCTAATGAGAGTCAAACCCCTGCTAAGTTAATGGGAGCATTGCAGTTCTGAATATCAGGGAATAGAATGCATTTATGGTCGGAGATATCAAGTAGGAATATCCTACATCCAACTTGAACGAAACGCAGCATAACCGTGTACCCTGACGAAACCAAATGTATTGCAAGCAACATCTGGATTTGGATTGGATTTTTCCAGGTATTATAGACCTCCTTGGTAGATTCATATGAAAAATTATGATTTTTGAATGTCTGTTCGGGAGACGTTCATTTCACAAAGAGTCATGCTGCAGTTAAAATTAGGCTTGCTTGAGCATTAAGTGTCTTGTCAAGTTCTGGCTGTCATGCGTGGACGTGTTTGTCAATTGGTATTACTAGTTAGCTACAACATAATGTATGATGCCCAAAGTCCTAGGGTGTCTTATTCATTGTGAAACTGTGTTTTCTTAATTACAAGAATCACACTGAAGGCCTAGACTTGAAATGCACGGCCTGACACTGCATTTGGAGTGGTTTCTCATATAGAAAACAGTATCAAGATATTTATGAATGCAGAGAACAAACAGCGCTGGATACAGTGGAAATATTCCTACAATCAGCTGAAACAAAAGGCTGTCTTTTTGAGAGTTAAATTTGAGAAACTTCAGCAAGTAGTGTAAAAAGGCGCTGTTCAAACCAAACATGTTTTTGTGTCTGCTCGCACTTTCTTTTCAATATTTTTCCATGTAGACATTTACTAGATGGGTGTTTTTTGACAACTGCACCACGTTTCACTGTGTTTTTAGGTTCTCTCATGGGAGCGCTGCAGTTTTAGACACGTGTCAAGTTAAAAAGAACTTCAGCTGTAAAAAATGCATCTCGAGACACCTCCATTCTGTTCTTTTGGTTGTGGTATGTTTTGCTTTTTTAGCATGAGAACGCGTTTATTCTGAAAGGTTACTGGAAGTAATGCTTTAGCCAATAATTACATGAACACTACTCATAATTGAGAAAAACAAATGCTTCTCTCAAAGTCACAAGAATTTAAAGATTTGGTGTTGTTTTTGCAAAACTATTCTCACAGGGCAGCATGCCCCCGGACCCCTCTAGATAAAGAATTAGATAGATTTCTACATACCCTCAGATGAAATCCTGCAGGCACCCATGCATGAGAGAAGCTTGTTCATAGTGACATGCACAGTCATGCAAGAATTTGTATTCTTTTTCAACCTAAACATCACAAGTTGTCATGTTGTGAAAAGTCACAGATCCCTTTTACTTCTCAACCCTTCCCCTTTCAGTATGATTCACAAGCCCATAATTTCCCCATGTCCTGACCAAATCTATTCCACATGGATAAAATAATGTCACTCCCTGTTGAATATCCAGTTTCACTCGGAAATACATCACTTCATAGAAGTATTATGGGCGGTTTTGTTTTTATATAATACTACCCAGCAGGGCTATCACTTAAATTCACATGGCTAAAAAAAAAAATTTTTTATGGATAGCCCCATGTGAGCTAGCAAAAAAAAAAAAAAAGCAGTTTTCTGTTTTTCAGTTTTTACAAAGCTCATTTAAAAAAAGATTTTTTTTTTTTATAGAAGTGGAACATAAATTTTCTTTATATTTTCTGCACCATCTCTGCCTGATAAATGTGAACCATAGTGAAAAAAATACAAAATAAAATAGCACAAACTGATGTCTACAGACTACACATTGAACAGGGGCCAATGTTCCTCTATTACTAACAAAATGTCTACTAATTTGTGATGTGAGCTTTGATTTCCTCCTGTTTTACAATGTGGCATGTAGGTGTGTAAAGGGGAGTTGATTTTAAGTGCAGCACACATTTTTTTATTAACCTGAATTGTAATTGTATTTCCAATGTGTAAATGTCTTTATTGTAACATTTTCAAACAGGTTGTAAAACCATATTCATAAAACATAATACATATTCTATGCTCTTTAAAGTCAGAATTCACTTGAAGTATGTTTGTCTGCTTCTATTGGTCTTGTGAGTGCCAACTGTTTACAATGTCTTTTTCATGACTAGAGCTCTGTTTCATTTGAGATACAGCCAAAAAAGTTTACCCAAATACATGAAAGTTGGACATAATACATAAAATGCAACATGTAGATGTGCACATTTGTTTTCAGTATTACAAAACTCTTTTAATTAAGCATTAATTAAACAACTTGTCTAATATTAAAATAATTTTTTTTAAACATTTCTCTATCAGAGATGAATAAATTGAAAGAATGAAAGAAAAACTTGAATTAATTAATTCATCCTTCTGTTTATCTCTTCTTCCTCCATTTATTTGTTATGACCAAACACTGTGTCAACCAAAGCATAGCCATTAAGGAAAATCATTTTAAAAGCGAATTAGTTCATTCCAAGAAACTGGAATGAACAGATATTCTCTATAAGTCTCTTGATAACTATACATGTATAGAACAATATTAGAAATGTATACTTCAATCATGTCCAACCATCCCTGAGTGTAATATTGTTTTTCTTAGGCTCACTGTAAATAATATATTAACTTGGTGTTCTGAGGAAGTCGACACCTACTTTTACATATTGGTAATGCATATATTTCTGATCACATACTGTGAAAATACATTTTGAAGGATTTTGAAGAATGTTAGTTAGTGGATCATTTGGTCACACTTTATATTAGGTTTCCTTAACTACTATGTACTAACATTAAATACATACAAGACTATGTATCTACTGTGTAACTACATGTTGTTCTGCAAAATTCCCACAATTGCTGCTACTGAGGTTGAGGTACTGGTAGGTTTAGCAGTAAGGGAAGGTTTATGTTTAGGATTAGGGGTTAGAGTTAGGTTTTGGGGTAAGAGCTGGGTTAGGGTTAAATTTAACATTGTCACTACAAATGTAATTAAATGCAAGTACTTTAAATGTAATTACAATGCAACAGCATGTATGTACATAATAAGTACATTGTATCAAATGGTTAAGTACATAGTAGTAAAAGCCACCTAATAAATCTGTCTATCTGTCTATCTGTCTGTCTGTCTGTCTGTCTGTCTGTCTATCTATAGAAGAGAAACTCCAGTCTAAGAGCTGAAATTGAGTTGCAGTTAAGTCACTAATAAATTGAGTTATAAAAATGTACTTGTAAGAAACTGACTTGAGTCTTGGCTTGGAAATTACAGAGAAAAAATATATGAAATCGATAGCTCTTCAACAAGGTTTATGCATTAGAACTTGTATTGTAGGGAAGGTAAGTACATTTACATTTATGCATTTGGCAGATGCTTTTATCCAAAGCGACTTACAGAGCAATTATTACAGGGACAATCCCCCCGGTACAACCAGGAGTTTAAAAAGTGGCTGTTTTTGACGTCGTTTTTTCTTCGGTTCAGTTCAGGTGGCCGAGCTTTTGTCGTCTTTGTTCGTCATTTGAAATCAAATGACCAGTTGCAGGCTATTCAAATTTGAAGCCTAGTATATATTGCCTAATTGAGTGCGCGAACGACCGTTGCTTTTTCATTGGCCATTTAGGTTAGTTACGTTATTGTTCACGTGATTGGTTCATCTTAAAAAAAATTGTGTGTGAGCCTGAATTTGTTTGAATTTCTAAATATATTTGCAATACCTTTCAAACAATCCATATGTTTTTGCATTTTTTTCCAAACACAATATTACTCAACTTGAGGCTTTTACATGTAGTTTAAATACAATAAAAAACTTCTGTTTCAGTTTTTTTTTTTTTTTTTACCAAAAACTCAGGCTTCAGGTATCAGTGTTGCAATTGTTTGGCTATAATAGTATTTCTGAAGTGTTTTTTTTGGGTGGGGGTGGGGGGGGGCGTTAAGAGGATCATGAAGAGGTCAGGGGGGCGTTTGTTCAAAAAAGGTTGAGAACCACTGTTTTAGGTGAATATTACATGAACATTTTTACATACTGCACCATTCAATTCCATAGATTGTTTTTTTTAAAACATCATTACATCTGGTAGTAAGGAGCATGGTTTTATCTGTGATCACCATACTCTTTAATACCACAGTTAAACTCTGGATACTATGCAAGAACTGTGGTAATTTACCATAAGGGCAAGTACAATGAGAATTTAAAGAGAGCTTTAAAGCATGGAGCCTTGTGAATTAAGGATGACGCTATCAGTTTTCTAAATATGTAAATATGTTCAGTTCTAATCAAATTTTATGTAAAAAAGTTAATTCAATAATTCAATGATGAAAGAGAAATATCAGTTAAGAAGTCCTTCTGTCATAGCCTTACATAGATGACTGTTTACAGATTTTATTGTTGTTAATTTCAGTAAATTCACATTTGCCTCCCAATACGATTATGCAGTATTAATATTGATAACTGGATTTGCAATTCAATAATATCATCACTATACACAATATTGAAAAACACTGTGTGGGCTGGTTGAGCTGAATAGTTACAGGGCCGTTTTTTTAGCTCTGGTCTAGCCCTGTTTCTAAATGTAACTGGAAGCCAATGTAAAGACCTGAGGACTGGAGTAATATGCTCAGGTCTTGAAAGATGGGCATTATTTATGTCATTCCAAATCCAAAATGGCTTTCTTTCTTCTGCGGGCCACAAAAAGATTTTTTTTTACAAATTGTATTGGTTGCTTTTTCCATGCAATTACAATGAAAAGGGACTGAGGTTTGCAAGCTTCAAAAAGATGGCATAAGCACCATAAAAATATAATCAAATTGGTCCACACAATTTGCAAGCTCTATTATAAGACTTCAGATTATGACTGCGTGTGAGGAAAATACCAACATTTAAGTAATTGTTAACTGATCATCTTCCAGTCTTCCTCCAGTAAGCTAATTCAGGAACAAATCATTCAGACCAGTTTTGTGAATTGGAGCAACAAATGAATTAAAACAATCCTTCTCAAAATAATTATTTGTTCATAAATCAGTCGCACCTACTTGAACGTGACAAGGAGAGCTATGGTGGATTTCAGTGAATAATTACATACATTTTGGTCTGTTAGTCAAACAAAGATATTGTATGACATCAGAATGTGAAAAATTGCACACAAGCCATATAGCCTATGGACCACCTTTATGATACAGTTTATGCTGCCAATAAGCATGTTTTACTTTCAGCTCTGTTTAACAGTTTACCATAAATTCATAAATAAATAAATACAAATCTGCAGATTTGCATGGTTTTACACATTTGTGAAAAGTGCAAAGCTAGGATCACAAACAACAGGTTACTTTATTTTATTGTCATAGACATGCTTATATATAATACCTCCAACATTTCAACAAGAAACCATGATTAACAAATCAGACCCTTATTAAGACTGTAGTTTCTCTTTATCTGTAATAATTACCATTTAACGTGATACTAACCCTTGATCATTAGCATTTCCCACAGAGACAGCTGGATAATTGTAGACACTTCATCAGCATTTCGGGCACATTTTTAGAAGATAGTCATACAATTCTCTCTTACCCTTCCAGAAAGTAAAAAAATAAAATAAAAAAGAGAAAGAAGCGACTGAAAACATAGGTCAGAATCGATCTGTCGCTGTTTACGTTTCTTTCAAGGTCTTTTGACCAACAGAGATGTTCCAGGGGAAAGAAAAACATCACTCTCTTTTCTCTAGAGAGGACAGACCAACTGTGCACTAGGAGGGAACAAAAAGGTTTACTAGAGAACCAGAGGACGTTAAGAGAAAAGTGGAGCTGCTTTTACCCCTTCTTGACCTAGAAGCATTGTGCCAAACAAAAACACTCTTGACTTAGCAACTAAGTGCCAACAGAAACCCACCTGGAGGTCTTGGGCCCGCTTACTCTTGTCAAAAGTGATACGTTTTCTTTTTTTTTTGCTTCATTTTGATCCCCATTAGTTTTTTGTGGCTAGTCTTTCTGGGGTCCATATACAGTTGAAGTCAGAAGTTTACATACACATAGGTTGAAGTCATTAAAATAATTTTTTTAACCACTCCATAGATTTAATATTAGCAAACTACAGTTTGACAAGTTGTTCAGGACACATACTTTGTGCATGACACATGTAATTTTTCCAACAATTGTTTACAGACAGATTGTTTCACTTTTATTTGACTATATCACAACTCCAGTGGGTCAGAAGTTTACATACAATAAGTTAACTGTGCCTTTAAGCAGCTTGGAAAATTCCACAAAATTATGTCAAGGCTTTAGGCAATTAGCCTATTAGCTTCTGATAGGAGGTGTACCTGTGGATGTATTTTAAGACCTACCTTCAAATTCAGTGCCTCTTTGCATGATATCATGGGAAAATCTAAAGAAATTAGTCAAGACCTCAGAAAAAAATAGCTGGAACTCCACAAGTTTGATTAATCCTTGAGAGCAATTTCATGCAGCCATCATACCACTCAGGAAGGAGACTCCTTCTGTCTCCTAGAGATTAACGTAGTTTGGTGCGAAAAGTGCAAATCAATCCCAGAACAACAGCAAAGGACCTTGAGAAGGTGCTGAGGAAACAGGTAGACAAGTATCTATATCCACAGTAAATCGAGTCCTATATTGACATAACCTGAAAGGCTGCTTAGCAAGGAAGAAGGCACAACCACCATAAAAAAGACAGACTACAGTTTGCAAGTGCACATGGGGACAAAGATCTTACTTTTCAGAGAAATATCCTATGGTTTAATGAAAGAAAAGTTGAACTGTTTGGCCATAATGACCATCGTTATGTTTGGAGGAAAATGGGTGAGGCTTGTAAGAACATCATCCAAGCAGTGAAGCATGAGGGTGGCAGTATTATGTTGTGGGGGTTTTCTGCTGCAAGAGGGACTGGTGCACTTCCCAAAACAAATGGCATCATGGGGAAGGAAAATTATGTGGATATATTGAAGCAATATCTCAAGACATCAGCTAGGAAGTTAAAGCTTGGTTGCAAATGGGTCTTCCAAATGGACAATGCCCCCTAGCATACCTCCAAAGTTGTGGTGAAATGGCTTAAAGACAACAAACTCAAAATATTGGAATGGCCATCACAAAGCCCTAATCTCAATCAGATAGAACATTTGTGGGCAGAACTGAAAAAGAGTGTGCGAGAAAGGAGGCCTACAAACCTGACTCAGTTACGCCAGTTCTATCTGGAGGAATGGGGCAAAATTCCAGCATTTTATTGTGAGAAGCTTGTGGAAGGCTATCCAAAAAGTTTGACCCAAGTTAAACAATTAAAAGGCAATATTACCAAATACTAAAAAAGTTTATGTAAACTTCTGAACCACTGGGAATGTGATGAAAGAAATAAAAGCTGAAATAAATCTACTATTATTCTGACATTTCACATTCTTAAAATAAAGTAGTGATCATAACTAACCTAAGACAGGGAAGTTTTCTTCGATTAAATGTCACAGCACTGCTGTGAGGCTGCAGGCCGAGTGCCGTAGGTAATCACAGCAGGGCTGATGTAGGGCCATATAGCTCAATTACGAGTGTGATATTGCTTATATACAACAGTGTAATGAACAAGTCAATTTAAATTTTTTTGGAAAAACCGAGTACAGTCATAAAAAAGCATTTGTGCATGGAACTACTTTCTTACGCGACGGATCATAATCTTGTGTTGCTGGTTCAAAACAAATGATGCATCCAAGCCTTCATTAGTAATTGAAAAATGTCACTTCAGAACTAGTATCACGGCTTGTGCTGTTTCTAACAAGTCATTGGATAAACAATGATAGATGGATGGATTTGTGTGTGTGTGTGTGTGTGTGTGTGTGTGTGAGAGAGAGAGAGAGAGAGAGAGAGCATGTGGATCACCTGTTGCCACACCCAAGCACAGATTCTGTCAGCTTTCTGACGGTCAGCTTTCTCAGTGGAAAATAGACATCCAAGCAGGGGTATTCCTCACTATTTCGCGGTAGCCGGTGCGCAAGAGTCATTCACCGCCATTTTAAACAGTAAGTATCCAATGTGGAAACTCAAAAGGTTAACACCTTGAGTTTTGTAATAAATCAGTTGTGTCGCTCAGCTGTGACGAGCCTTTTTCCTGAAGTTGTCTGTTTAAAGCTGTTTAAAGCTATTTCCTAGCTTTGGTAATGTATTAGTAATATGAGCGATCATGGAGCTATGTAAACAATGACTAACACATTTAATTTAAGTCACCAACAGGCTCATATTACACGCAAAAATTATCTTTTGCCACCACCTGCTGGCTAACATATGTAATTTCAAAAATAAAGACAGTAACTCCTAACAGATCTGCACTGCTCTTACACTTTAGTTTAGAACAGCATGAACACAAGCGAAGTGATACACACACACACACACACACAGTGCAGCGTCCGAGTGCTGATGGTGTCAGACCATCAGTGCTCATGGAATGCCTCTCGTCCTATCAGATTCGAGGACCGGAACTAACTGTGGTGTATATATATATATATATATATATATATATATATATATATATATATAAATTTATTTAAAAAGTAATTATTTACTCACCCTTAAATAGTTCCAAAAAATAAATGTTAAATAGCTGCTAATCATCTAAACTAATCATCTTTTTGTGCTCCACAGAAAAAATAATGGCATATCGGCATGGAACGACACAGTGAGTAAATTATTTATGCAAACTGTTCTGTTAATGCATCCCTGTGGAATTAAGCCTACGCATCATATAAGAGCCCTTGTAGTTTGCAGTACTGTCATCACAAAATGCAGGCACTTAATGACACTGCCCAGACAACAATATCACATGATGGTCTACACCACAGAATGATATACATTACATCCCTATGTTTGAGTAATAATATAATACAAGCAATCATTAAGTCTAATGAGTATTTGGCACAGATCATGTTTGAGGTGATTAATTTATTGGGAATATGAAGAGTGGAGAGCAATTAGAACAATTAATCAGAAAGCACATAAGTGAACGACAGTTTGATGCCCCCTTGACCTGAGCTACAGGCCATTACTTACTGATACGGAGAATTAAATGTTATCGCTTGGTTATACATTACATATGTTCAGTTCTTTAAGAGAACAAAAAAGCTGTTTTCTAAACACCATATGTCTGAATTAAAAAATAACTCTAGGTCAATACCAAAGTCTCTAAAGTATGCATTCTTTATATTCATTATATTAGATTATGAAACTTTATACACCCATTTTGCCAGAGAGGTCAGTGTGTGTGTGTGTGTGTGTGTGTGTGTGTGTGTGTGTGTGTGTCCCTGCTTAATTTTTATTGTCTTGCTGATATACTGTATGTTGTGTTCTTAAAAACATAAAGACTGAGTTTAACTTCAAATAAATAAGCCTGGTAGTGATCTTGGAACAATGTTAGCCCTCTCCATGGCATTGTGGAGTATTGCTGGTTGGCAATACCATTACGATTGGATAATTGCCAACCAATCATATTTTACATTTTAGTAAGGGGCGGGATATTTCCAGCATCTGACACACAAGCTTCCCTGGTGAAACTATAATTTGCAAACGTAAATATATGTATATACTAGGGCTGTCGATTTAACGCGTTAATTCAGTGCGATTAATTTTATTAAAAATAACACGTTAAAAAAATGTACGCAATTAATCGCAATGACCCCGGATTGTAATAAGGAAGATTCCTGAGAAAGGAAAGGTTGTAGTACCATCTGTTTACTCCAGAGGGCAGTAAGTGAAACTTCAGCTGTGTGGTAACGTGTAATTTATACAGTGAAGAAAACAACCATCCAGCAGACAGAACAACACAGACATGCGTTATGTTCTTGCGTTCAAAACATTTGATGGAGCGCAAATTCGACAAATTAAATTGACACAGTGACCTAAAAATTTATGTTTATGATGCAACGCACCCGAGACGCTACTCAAGCATGTCTGCCGCTTTTTGAAATGAACAGGTCCTTAAACAAGTCCTAATACTAAATCTCAAACTGATTGACAAATTCACTTAAGAAATGGATTGCTGTGAACTGTATGCCAATGATTGGCTTATGTTCAATAATATGGTAGTAAACAATACATTGTATTCTAAAGCCACTTTTTGTGTTGTCTTATTAACGATTAACTCTTCTGCCACAAGAATGAAATGCATTTAATTATATATATATATATATATATATATATATATATATATATATATATATATATATATACAGTATATACACTCACCTAAAGGATTATTAGGACCACCATACTAATACTGTGTTTGACCCCCTTTCGCCTTCAGAACTGCCTTAATTCTACGTGGCATTGATTCAACAAGGTGCTGAAAGCATTCACGAAGCTCCCGTTCCACCACATCCCAAAGATGCTCTATTGGGTTGAGATCTGGTGACTGTGGGGGCCATTTTAGTACAGTGAACTCATTGTCATGTTCAAGAAACCATCTTGAAAAATATTTTTTTTGTATTTAAAGATAACTATGTATAATTATTTCATCATTATATATTGAATTATTGTTATATGAGGGGCTTTTTCAGCAAATATTTGTATATGCGATTAAATGCGATTAATCGTGATTAATTAATTGGGACATCATGTAATTAATTCGATTACAAATTGTAAACGATTGACAGCCTTAGTATATACATTTAAATGTAACTTCTGCAATTAAACTTTGTGAAATTAATGCATGTTATTGCACCCCTGATAGTTTTTTATGCTCTTTTTTCGCCCTTTACTGCTGTCCGTGGTGCCCTTTTCTCCTGATATTAAATCATTTATATTTCTAAGAAGGAAAACAATTTCACTCTACACAGAAATCACATAATATTACACAAATAAATAAAAAACAAATTTGTATGTAGGCTATATATGGTAATAGAAGATGAAGTGTTAATGTGAACATTACTATACTAGGTTTATTGCGTATTATGAATTAGTTTATTAGTTAGAATAATAATCAAGTATTAAACATTTTCATAGTAGCATAATAAAAGGAACAATAATGACACCTATTAATTTAAATACATATTTATTATGAAGTTACTCTACCATTGAACCCATTGATTTACTACTATACAGGGTTAATTGTGTGCTAACTATGGTTTAACTAAATACCATGGAACAACTATACAGTATTACTGTAGTGAAATGGTAAATTATTCTGTTTAGGCAAAAAAAAAAAAAACAATTATGACTTGAATAATGACTAAAAATATTATTTAAAATTACCCATTTTTCCCAAAGAAATCGCAAAAAAATACATTTAACAGAAGTATCGGTATTGGTATCGGTATTGGTATCGACGATATTGGACTTGAAAATATTGGTATCAGATCGAAAATAAAATAAGTGGTATCGCCCATTTGGTATTGCCCTATTGTGGAGTTTTTACAATGTGTTAAGTGTATAATATGATGTATAATAATGCTCCTAGCACCATTTGATGTAACGTTAATATGGGCCAGCTGCGTTTTGTCCAAGTAGGGGAGGAAGGCGTTGCCTCCCTAACAAAAAAAAAAAAAAAAAAAAAAAACAAGATGAGAAAACTGACTGACAGTACAAAAATGAAAGTCAACCAATATTATGTCAACCAGTATGATGTTGCATCAGGTTTGCCCCACTGTGAAATATCATTGGTCCAAAATCCTGCTCCTCAACTGTACATTAAACATCAAATATCTTCTGATTGGCTGTGATCTTGTCATGTCGTACAGCTTGAAACTTGTTGTACAGCTAGAAATAGCACCTGATTAGGACACACTTTTGAGAGTTACAATCCTCCCTGGATCTTAATTAGATTTGCTATTAAAATGGCATTATTGTCACATAATAATTTGTTAATATTTTTTAATGATTAGACCTTTTTTTTTAATAGAATATTACATAACCCTGATATCACACGTACATCACCCAGACCTCTATCCCTGATATCACACGTACATCACCCAGACCTCTATCCCTGATATCACACGTACATCACCCAGACCTCTATCCCTGATATCACACGTACATCACCCAGACCTCTATCCCTGATATCACACGTACATCACCCAGACCTCTATCCCTGATATCACACGTACATCTCCTAAACGTGTGATGTGTGGTAAGATGTCTATTTTACGTTGTTTGCGCTTCTGCAATCCTTCTATAAGACATATGGCAATAAGTATGTCTCGGATGTCAATAAGAAATTCAGCAGATGTTTTTGATATGTTTATGATTTAGATTGTTTGTAACCCACTCGCCTACTTTAACCAATTATTATGGGTGGACTGTAGAATAAAATCTAAATGTATCACCAAATACTGTAGATAAGAATTTGTTCCTATGACTTTGACACAATGTTACTAGAACGTTACCATGATTTTATTACAGGGGTTAATCCCCTAGACCAACCTGGGTTAAGTGGCTTTACTCAAGAGCAGGTTTCAGAAATAACAGGCAACACTTTGTGTGTGAAAAGACAACAAACTAATGCAGAAAAGTAATTGTGCTTGCTTCCGAGACTGTTATGGGGGGTTAAATCAGCCTATTTTATCACTCTCTAAAAACATCAGCTCTGCTTTTAACACCAACCCCTTACACTTGGCAACAATTTGCCAGTTCCTCAGAACAAATAATTATTTTCAGTCTCACTCTTATCACACAGGAACCTGTAATCATGAAAAAAACACTTTGAAAGGTGTAACAGAGAAACTACTGAATACAAATTCCTGCAACCCTGGCTCTTATATCAGCAGGTGGTACAAATTAATCTCCCGTCGTGTGAATTTGGATGAGGTGGTGCTATTTAAGCCATATTGGAAAATTGATCAGAGAAGCAAAAGCAAGGAGAGGCCTGGCTAAGCCTAGTTCTCCACCAGGTTTTGGAAGAGGCCCCAGAGAGAATGCAAAAGGATTGTGTTCTGAGTAGTAAACAAATAGGCTACACACACACACACACACACACACACACACACACACACACACACACACACACACACACTTTGTCTCTGTGGCACTATAAAATTCAGGTGTTTGTTTAGAGCAACCTACTTGGACCCATTCCGACAACATTACTCAACCAATGGCGTGAGTTGGGGGCAGGAATATGTGACGGTTTGAACCACAGCAGACGAGGGGTGTATCCACAATATTCTCAGCGAGTCCACTGTATTTCGAAAGGTGGGCAGAATTTAGGGTTGGCTAGCGGAACTGCAATTGGTTGGCATTTTGTGTGTTGCACGTTGCTTGAGTGTCATGCGGTTAGATTCTTGCTTTTTACATTTTGTAAGATTGTCTTAGAAATTTCCCCGGACAATGTGAGCAGTTAATGGTTATCCTAATAATCAAGTGAAACTAAAGTTTTGTCTAAAACAGCAATGTTATTATTTGAAACCACTCGCAAAGCACAGTGCTCCTGTCCCAGTTGCTGCTTTTTCCATCGGCTGCCTACAGAAGGAATGACTTAGGAACATCTGTTTGAAAAAGCTTTTGTTTGTGTGCTCTTTTCACTTTATTGACAAGAAGTCAACAACGGGGATTACTTACAGAATATTATCCACTGTTATGACCCGGCTACGATAGACGTCCAGAAACGGAGTGCTATGAATTGCACATAAACGATAGCATTATTGGGCTAACAGGTGTCTGTACATGTGCTGAAAGTTCATTCGAAATTTTGAGACTTTGTTTATTTCTATTAAGCATCTTTTTTGGAAATCTTCACATGTTTTGAAATGGCATTATTACTGAGTATAGGAACAGTGTTTTTCCTGAACTGTGCAGAGTAGTGACGATGTTTTCAACTGTTTTCATGCTGTAATGCTAAGTGGATAAATTCTACAGTGGAAGACCATAATTATTAGATGAGACATGTACAGTAGTGATTTGTTTTATCACGCTGTATTCTGATTTTCCTCTTTTCTGTTTCTGCCTGCAATTCACTTTCTTTTGAGTGTCTCCCTTAAATGGAAAGGTGATTTGGAAACAATGTGCACATTAATTCAGTATCAGTAACATTTATTTGAACAGTGCTTTTAATAATACATACTCTTTTATAGTTGATTTACAGAGAACATTAAACTTTCCTGTATAATGCTTCTAATGTATGTCCAGATAAATAGGTTTATTTGTATTGAATGTAGTTCTTTTTGTACGGTACAGTTTACTGGGTGGCTGCTAATACATCATTATTTCCTACACAAGAACAATAAATTCAATGTATTGACAGGATCAGTTGTTCAACAATAAAACATTTCATGTAGGTTATAGCATTTAGATATGGAGATTATGTATGTAAACTAACAATTATAAAGCTAGAGCAGGGGTGGGCAACTATTTTGGTAAAGGGGCCACATCGGACTTTAAGTAGTGCATGGGGGGCCACATTGTATTCTTTTTGATATACAATGTTCTAGATTTATTTGGTTTTTGTATCTTTTAAGCCCAGACATAGTTGTGTGCTCAATTTTCTGAAGTGTATCTGTGACTAATGGGACTATTCTGCAATTGTCTAAAATATTGTATTGCTCTACAAAGATAGATACTTTTCTATCAGGCATTAAAAAACTGAATAAAGGCTGAGCTTATAAATGTATTTTACCATCTCTATTTCCCTGTTAATTTATTATTAACAATCTCAACATCAAGGGTCTGTTTTAATAAAAAAATAAACAAAAAAATGAAATTTATAGAACTTTTAATGTTTGTCGCAAAGCAGGTGAGTTTACTTGCAGTTTTTTTCTAAAACATTACCTGTTTACATGCTAAAAGTGTCATGATGTGGGTCTCCTCAATGGTTTGACCTTCAGCACACAAATGAATAACAAAGGCTGCATGACTATGATAAATAATTACTGCAAGAATTAGATTAACATACAGGTTCTCAAGTTTCTGTCATTTTTAATGCTGCGTTAGTAGGCTACATAACGAATGTTTACGCTTAACAGGAGGTTCCACTCACACGAAAATCATTATGGGACTCAGGAATATTGTGGATTACGAAAGCTGTTTTGAAAACATTGTTTATTTTTGCAATTCCATTCGGTGGCACTAGTGTTGCAGAAATTACTTAATTCAGCTTTAATATGGAGCTAGCAAGCAAAAAATTAATAATAATAATAATATATATATATATATATATATATATATATATATATATATATATATATATATATATATATATATAAATTACAATACATTTAAGATGTGATACCCGAGATCTGGCTAATATGGGTTCAATGGAAGACCCTTAAAACTTTTTTATTTCTGCCAATGCAAGTAAACTTTGGTATGGTTCAAATAATAGATTTACAATAAAACTGTAAGTTAAAATCACAAATATTGATTCAATATTATTCCTGTCACTATTATTACATCACCTGTTTGCAGTCATTTGATTTACCTGTTATAGCGTATAATGCTGAGATTAGCAGAATTTTCATAAATTGTTGCCATTGAAAGATTGCAAATTCCTGAAAGGGACTGGTTTATCACAAAATATTTGAAATTAAATATTTTTGCATACATTCCTGATTAATGTCTGTGTTTAGGTCTTAGTGAATAAAAAAAATAAATGTAATGCACATTAATGTTCTATTTGCCTGATATATACTGTAAAGGAGCAGGAAAGAGAAACTGTAGGGTGATATAGAGACAGGGTTAAATGGGGGGTATAGATCAAGACAGAAAAAAAAAAACAGAAACATGAGCAACTGATAAATGGGTAGAAATCGGCTTTGATGCTCTGCAGGCTCATTAGTTGTATTTAGCTATCAGGATGAAGTTCTTTGAGGATGTCAGTAAATGAATGGTGGATGTCATTAAAGGGTAATGAGAGGTTAAGATGCGGCTCTCCACCTCTCATTCTCTCCCCTCTGTTTATCTGTACCCAGCACATTGGACTCATACCAGCATTGATCAGTGCATGTCCAAAGAGAGACGTAAACACTGGAGGTATACTAGGCCTCTGTATAAAGGGATAGACAAATTAACTGGAAAGGAATATTTTCAATGTGTTTTAAAGTATCCAGTGTTTAATGCGATATGACATATTATGTAAGATATATGTACCTCATCACACAAAATACACATTCAAGTGCTTAGTTGTTGGAAACATGGAGGACACCAGGTTCATTCATGTATATTGTTTTTTGAGGAACTCTTATTTTGACATCATAATACAAGCTAGCCAACTGGCTGATGGTAATGAAATTTTGGTCAAATACATGCTATTTTCTCTGAATATGTACAATACAGTATATGCAAAATGTACAATAGCCTAAGCCTAAATGACTTAAAAGGCAAGTGATTTAGAAAAACAAATAAAACCATCACTTACTATTGAAACTGTACTCTTGTCTGCCGTGTTACATGATTACGTCTTCTCCCAACTCAGAAACTCTGGTATCAAAATAATCTCTAAGTTTCCCAGTCATATTTATAATTGAGTGAGCATTCATGTGAAACTTCAGAGTGGAAAACTTCAGATAGTTAATTTATTTTGGACAGATAATTCAGATAGCATGTGAAAGCAGCATAAGACAAGGGTCACTAATGACCTAATACTAATTCATTAATTCCATACAATTCGTTTATTTATTTTATTCATTTTTATAATACCTGTTGACCACAGCAATGGTTTGACTATTATTCTATTTTTAATTTTTGCTGTTTCATTTATTGTTTTATACTTCATAATTGTTTTACTTTTTAAATTGAGCTGAAAGTCATTAAATATCCTGTATGAGAATATTGATTTGCATGGAATTACTAAACAATGTGTACTAACCCAAAAACACATTCAATTTAAATTTAGTGTTTGTGAAAAATGTGTCTCTATGAAGATTTAAAAAAATTATAATCATTACAAAATAATAATAATAAAACAAAAATCTACAAAAAAGAAAAATATCCTGTAACACAAATAACAGTGTTATAATTATACATGTTAAAATGTTTTGCACTTTATGCGCCTTATGCTATGCCTGAATGTTTTTGAATGTAATCTGTCGCTTAATACCTTGTTGTTGTTGTTTTCTTTCTTATTTTTTCTCCAAAAAACATGATACAAAACATTTTAAGCTTCAATTAATACTTTCTGACTTATGCGGTGTCTACTCATGCACACATCAGAGCCTCCCCAACATCATGGCTCTATGATGCTCATCATTTACATTTTTGTGTAATTACAAAGCATCTGGACAAATCTGCTCTCCTCTCTTGTTAGTAATTAATTCCAAACGAGCTGCTGCTAGCATCAATGCAAAGTCACAACCAATGACAACCATCTCCACTAAATAAAATCCTCACCATATCATGCAAAGTACATAACAGCAAGCAGCATGTCCTTGCAGGCAATTAGCCCAGAGTTAATTAGAAAACGAACCCTGTGATTCCATTGGAGGAGACAGAAGAGAGGGATTGGATGAGGATGATTCAGAGCAGAGCTCTAATCATGCCACACAGACTGTCGTAGGATTAATCGCACATGTGTTTGTATGTGTTCAAATCATTGAAACAAATGTGTCACCACTCCTGACATGCATCTGCTGATGTTGATGAAATTTGACAAACAGTAAAAGACCATGCTAAATTATGTGTGCATAACCTTATTAAGATTTATGAGCTTACCACAACCACTATCACAATGTTTGAAACAAACTACTAATAAATATTTTAATATTGCATGTACAAAAACTGTGCAAGATTTTGATTGATTGTTCACTTGCCTTCAGAGTTTGTCATAATGCACATCTCTTAACGAGCTCTTAACCACATGAAGAGCTACTGTAAGTGAGATATGACAGCCTATAATTGAGTGTCCATTTTGCAGTGCAGATGAGAGTTGTCTGAAGTCTGTGTGTGTCTGTGAAACGAAGGACTGAAGATAAATGTGATATGTCTGAAGCAGAAGTCTCTAGAGAGTTAAGATTGCAGAACCTGTGAGCTTTTTCCTTTCTCTCCTGAATACCAGTGTGCGCGCTGCTGGACAGGGTTTGATGTCCCTGTTCAGCATCCTCCATCACTTCATTCCCAACCTTGAAGAAAGCACCTGTAACAACAGGATGCAGACAGACATATGATCTGCAGCTTGACAGAGCACCTCCCACGAGGTTACATATATCAGTCACCCTGTCACACTGTACACAGGTTTTACTGTTCTGTTACATACCTTTTGTATTGCTTTGCATTCTACTTTGTGTGTTATTAATGAATCTTTTTTATTATAATTTTTTATTATGCAGTGTGAATATAAGGGACACACTGATAACAATTTTGTGTAATATAGTAGTATATAACTACTTTGAGCAACATCTGCTGATACTGATAATTTTGGTGGTTCTGCAAAATGTCTATTTTTCCTCCTTGTTCACTGACTTGTTAGAGGTCGCACAATCTTCTATATATTGACATAAATCATAGTTTAAATGTATTCTACATTATCAAATTTTAGAAATGTGTAACCCATTTAAAGTGATTGACATAATTGAGTCAGTATTTAAAGTCAGGACTAGATCTGCTACACTGCTTCAACTGCTGCAGAACAAGTAGTGAGAACAAGTACTCCTGCTAGAAAATACACAGACATACTGAGTTAATCAAGTGGACATGCCTTTGCTCAAGAGCATGTAGGATGTGGAGCTTGGGTGAAGGTGGATTTTAGAGAAAAAGCTGTCGCAGTGCACTGCAGTAAAACCAGCTTATCTGCAAAACTGAGCAATTTAATGTTTGACAAAGAGAGACGCAAGAGACATACAGTTGCATGGCTGAACTTTGATCATTTCAGTCATGACAACTGAAATATTTAGCATATTAATATGGATGTGACCAGTGTTGGGTAAGTTACTCTAAAAAAGTTATTAATTACTAACTACTAATGACATCTTCTACAGTGTAATTAGATTAAAGTCATTAAAGTAAATGAGGGATGAAAAATTACATTACTTATTACTAATTACTTTCTTAAATCCTTATCAACCTTGACCAGATAAAAAATACAAGGATAGACATATCCAAATAAATCATATAAAATACATTTTAGGAGGCTACATTAAATTAGAAAACATACATTTCAACATTAGACATTTAACGTTAAATTTCTATTTTAAATTCACTATTGTTCTGTATAGAATTGTTCTATAGTCTATACAGTATTTAACACAATTATATCAGAAGTAACTGTAATTAAATTACCAAATAATTAAGAGTAATCCCTTACTTTACTTTTTTCCCAATGAAAAAGTAATTTAATTACAGTAAATGGTCTGCACTTATATAGTGCTTTTTTAACCTTAGTAGTTACCAAAGCGCATACTGTGTCCCAATCACCCATTCACACACACATTCACACAATAATGAAGGCAGAACAGCCATGCAAGGCAATAGCCTGCAATTGGGAGCAACTTGGTGTTCAGTGTCTTGCCCAAGGACACTTCAGCATGTGGAGTCATGTGGGCCGGGAATCGAACCGCCAACCCTGTGATTAGTGGCCGACCCGCTCCACCACCTGAGCCACAGCCGCCCCTATTAACAGTAATTAATTACTAAGTAATGCATTACACCCAACACTGGGTATGACATATTGATAGTATTTTGGTCAGTTATGCTGCTGACACTTGCTACTGCTAGAAAATACATAGACATACTTAGTTAGGAATAGTTTACCCAAAAATGAAAATTCTCTCTTCATTTACTCACCATTATGCCATTCCAGATGTGTATGACATTCTTTCATCTGCTGAACTCATTAGAATTTCTCAGCTCTGCTGGTCCATACAATGCAAATGAATGGGTGTGAAAATGTTGAAGCTCCAAAAATCACATAATTTAGCATAAAACAACTCCAATGGTTAACTAAATGTCTTCAGTTTACTATACATTTTCCTCCCTGCTCAGTCAATCTCCACTATAACTTTCACATTCTTCTTCTTGTGTTTTTGGCTGTAGGATATTAGGTGCAGAAGAGCAAACAATTGCTGGCAATAAGACTTGAATCTAGAAAACTCAAACTTTGAACCCTGGAATTCCTCAACTTCATAAATTAAAAGATTCTGCTCAACCTGGCACCAAGAAGTCTCACATCTGGCCAAAAAAACTAAGCAAAGGGTCTTGTCCAGATAACACATGACTTGAGAACTTCTCTGCAAAGAGACCCTAAGTGCAAAGGTTACGGGCAATAAAAGACAGAACACTCTCCCTGGAATCCTAGGGAAAGGCTTAAAACACGCTCTGTTTGTCCTTCGATATAAACCAATTTGCTACACCTAGACTCATCACTCAGACTCATTATTTTGAAAACAGAGGCTAAAAATGAATGAATGAACATACATTCAAATCTCAAGTCCCAGTACTTGTGATTTAACCCTCTAAAATGTACAGAATGCATTTGGACCCAAAATGTACACAATACCTAGCCTTGCTAGATAATTCTGAAAATTATTTTGATCTTTGATTACTTTTATAACTGACAAATTAATAATTATAGCCTGATGTACCTTTTAAAATATGTGTATTGATTTGTAATCACTTATAACCGACACATTGATAAGTATAATCTTTAATCTTGTTCTTTAAAACATTTTACTAAGAATGGTAACTATAAAAGGCTTAACCTGATAATATACCCTGACAAGCCAATAAATTAACTAGTATGATTTGTAATCTGGGATTTTCATGTTTTGCTACTTACACGTATAATATTAATGAAAGTATGTCATATTTAGTATGTAAATGCTTGTTTGTTTACATAGAGAATGTTGATGACAATGAACGTTTTCAAGATATAAAAGTTCATGCTTAAACATTCACTAGTATGAGTGAGAAGTTTGTAGGAATCTTCCACACAAATAATTGTAAATGGTCTCCTCTCTTCTTTGGCTCTCTTGTTTCTTGCAGTTCATCCACGTGCCATGTAGAGTCCAATGAAACTCGGGACGCAAAGTCCTTAGGAAGCCTCTTACTCTCTGCTCTACGGTTCACACACCCAATGGGAGTCGCGATTCCTCCTTGCGGAAGGAATTGCCTCAAAGCCCACCTCATCATTCATCGAGACATCGATTATCAATGATCATTACAGAATCCAAGACATCGATGGAATAAACTTTCTACAAAGAGCCAAAGAACCAAGCTATGCAAGGAAAAGCAACGCAAGGAAATGCAACGACATGCAAGTACATCTCCAGACATTTGCTTAAAGTGCTGGTTTATTAGTTAAATAATTTGGGTATTCTGATTCGATTTAAACTCATAGAAGGATAAATGGTTCTTAAGGCATGGTCAGCAGACCTTAATTTTCTCTGTATTGATCATTCTGTCACTTTACTCACCAACCTGCTTCATGTTGTATGTGTTAGATTATTTTATGTTTAGAATAGCAATAAAGTTTGTTTGTATTCAAAGATAATTTGACTGTGGTATATTTTCGATGAATAATCTCATCCCCACATAGCTAAATATGTGTGATATTATTTTCAATAAGCCATGAGAATAATATTACTCCAATAAGTAAATTAATAATAATTATCTTATTAAAGCTAATTCCTTATAATAGAAATTTTGAGTGGATACAACGAGACGTTACGATTTTAATGGTGGAGAATTTTATTCATACAAATAATCTAGCTATTTGTCATTTATCTGCTTTATGATGGTTGTCGAATGTGACTTATTCCATTATAAATTTCCTTACATAATAATGTAGAATAAGGACAGTTTAATTGAATTACTAGCTCACATACTGTTCCTACATGGTGATTCCCATTTTTCATGAATACCACCCCCTAATGTGCAGGGAGACCAATTTCTAGCAAAAAAGGGCTTAAATATTGATCTTTTTCTCATCAACACCTATCATATCACTTCTGAAGATATGGTTTAAAGCACTAGAGTGGTTTGGTTACTTTTCTGATGGCTATATGATCTTTTTGGAGCGTAAAAATGTTGCCAACTATGCATTAATATTCTTCTAAAAGTCTTGTCAAAAAGAATGTCATATACATCTGGGATGGCATGGGTGACTAAATGATGAGAGAATTTTCATTTTTGGGTGAACTATTCCTTTAATGTAAAAGGCATTAGTGCAAGTCAATATGAACAAACCAAGATTAATAAATGCTGTAGAAGTATTGTTCATTGTCATTTAATGTTAATAATAGACCCTTTGTTAAGCCCCGCCTTAAAAGCTATTCTGAACAATCCTATATTAGGAACTGTTGGCGTGCGCCATTTCCCATTTAATTTTCTTCCTTTAAGCATGTGGACATGCTGCTGCAAAATTGGACAAAAAGATAGACATGCTGAATTGAGCATCATGTAAGATCTGATGTAGTGTTTACATCTCTTTGCACATGTTATAATTAGTATATAGTATAATTAGAATTAAATGCATTGTTTATCGTAAGTTAATGTACATTGTGTATATAATTTAAGAAAATAGGTCAATAAATTTGATACCGGCATAATGACTTGGTTTCATTACTTAATTTGATCAGTTATACGTTTATAACACATTTAAAATTTTTGGTTCAATGAGACATTTTGGATTTGATTTGTCTTTTGCATCTGTGCTGAGAGTATATATAGCTTTTTAAATAAATTAATCGTGATACGGTAATGCGAGGAGAGAAGCGGTTGAATGAATATTCCTGCTAATGAGACGGGAGCCTCAACAAGTTAGTGTGTGTGTGAGAGAGTTAGTTCATGTGTGTGAGTTTGTATTTGAGGGATCTGTTGACTCGAGAGCTGTAGACTGGATCATCTTTCTACTTAACACAAACCAAAATCAAATATGAAAAATAAGAAACACAATGGCAGGTGTAGATATAAAAGAATACCCATTTTTCTACCTTATTTGTAGATTAAATTCATTCTCCGATCATTATTCATGAAATCTACTAATTCCTTTTCGTAGAAGCTGTCAGGTGTCTTCAGTTGGGGCAAAAAGTAGCATTTCAAAAAGTAGCATTTCAGGTTAATCCATTTTAAAAGCCAGAAGGTTAAAGGCTACACAAGCTAATATCTTTGGTATATCAAAGTGCCAACTGCTGCTTAAGGCGTTGTAATGTTATGATACGTGACGTGCCTTATGTAATGGTTACGTTAGCTACATTTTTTTCCATGTTCAATGTTTCCATGTCAAAAATGTGGGTGAATATGTTTCAGTAAATTTTCACAAATTGATTTGTTTGGAAAGAATCATGAAAATATACAGTTATGGTTTACTTTTTGTTCATTTCATTTAGTTGAGTTAGTTTGGCATCAGCTGCATTTAGTTGATTTTCTGTAATCGAAATCTGGAAACCTTCTTTCCTCTTGGGACGAGCAATTTTCATCTTTTCTAGAACATTAAGTCGTCTACATGCAAACCAACTAATGAGAAGGGGGAACAATGATGCAGATTCATAGTAATAGAGTGTAGGCGCCAAAGCTACTGTGGATCCTCTCACCTGAATCCTTTCATAACTGAAAAAGATTGCAGAAAACTACCGTCATTTGGCAGTGTAATAATTTGAGGACAGAGACATTCATATTTCCATCTATTTATTATGTAAAGTCAAACTCATTCTCCCCAAACTATATCTCTATATCTTGATTGCTCTCTCTCTCTCTCTCTCTCTCTCTCTCTCTCTCTCTCTCTCTCTCTCTCTCTATATATATATATTAAAGCCTGGTTTGTATAAAAGACTAAACATGGTTTGTTGTGATTTTCATGTTGTTTATGTACAATTTGCTGTAAATTGTAAAAAGCTTTCTTCTCTAGAAGAAACGTTCTACATCAAACGTGTCTTCAGCCAACTAAAATTACAAAATGTTCTCCTCTTTTCTATATATTTTTGTCACTTTTACAAAGCAAATTTCTGGCTCTAAGCTACACAATTTCCCGTACTCTCATTAAATTGTAATGTGAAGAACCTTACCTCTCTGAAGGTCTGATTACAGTTATTAGTCTACTCTCCAGTAGTGCAAAAGATTATCATCCATCTCTTTCTCACTCTTTCTCTATGTACTGCCATTTAAGCCTTCTAACTGATATTTTTACAGGTGTGCAGTCAAAGAGCCAAATGAGCACTTATTTTTTGTTAGAAAAAGAGAGAGGCAGATGCTTTACTTTCTTGCAATCTTTTACAGAGAAACTAAAACCATGTTGAGTACAATGTCTCATCTATAATGTTATGAATCAGTTCACTCATCCAGACACCTTGTTGAGCAGTACGCATGTTGCTGATTACCAGAAATGTTTACTTGAAGTAAACAATAATATGACAAAATGCTATATGAAACAATAATATGAAAATAATATGAAAGAAATACTGCAATACATTTATGCATTTGGCAGATGCTTTTTATCCAAACAGACACTTACAGAGCCCTTATTACAGGGACAATCCCTCTGGAGTAACCTGGAGTTAAGGACACAAAGGTGGTGGCTGTGGGGATCGAACCAACAACCTTCTGCTTAACAGATTACTGCTTTAGTCCACTACACCACCACCACTCCTACAGCAATACACTCTACTGTTGTCATTACTGGACAAATCAAGTTGTCTTAATGAAACATTACTTGAAATGTCAAGTTTTGTTGGGCTAATATCTCAAAAGTCCTTGAACATATTTTTCTTAAAATCCATAGACTTCAGATTTTAAGTGTTAAAGGTTCTGTAAGCGATTTTTTTCTTCATGTTCCTACTTCCTTAAATATATTAATGAAATACATGTCCTGAGATATCTCACCTGTCTCTGTGACAGCTGTAGACTTTGTAAACAGCAAACAAAAATGTGTCTACTGACCATGGACATTGATGCTTTTTACCTGTCAATCATTTAGCTTGTTCTCTTAAGTGTTGTATTTGAAGCGGATCATTGAGGCTATGATTCATTATGTTTGTCATTTGAGAGCACTATTGTGTAACTGTTGAATTTGACAGCCAAAGGAACAAACAATGCTGCTCTTTTGCTCAGTTTTGGTCTCAAAATTATCTTTGGAGGGCAGGGTTTTGGAATGAGGGGTTGTGATTATTTCAACAGCTTTGTCACGTGAAAGCTTAAGAACGCTAAAATTGGACCACACCTGGAGCAGCAAGTTCGAATCCAGGGCAGGCTTCCTAAGCATCTGTTACCATTCTTTGTTGTCTACCCTGTGTTTTCCGTTTCACCGTTCACATTCCATGTCACGTTTTCCCTGTTGTCCGCCCCGAGTCTCACTGTCCTTGTGAAAAAACTACACTTCCCACAATTCCCAGGTCTCATCACTGCCATTATTGTGTCATTGTTTGCACCTGTTTGTAGTTTGTGATCCTCCTGTGTCTGTGTATATAAACCCTGTGTGTTTTCCACTCCTGGTCGATCGTTGTATGTGTTAGTTCCTTGTTTCCTGCCCTGTTCCCTATTATCACTTACTCGTTCGAGGTTCCTGTGCCCTTCGTAGATGTCTCCATGTTCTGTCAAAGTTTAGTCTCTGTTTTCCCTCCATAGATGTTTCCTTTGTTCCTGTGTTTTGTGTTATTTTTAGTTAGATTTAGTCTCTGTTTTCCCATCGTGGATGCTTTCCTTTGTTCCTGTGTTTTGTGTTATTTTTAGTTAGGTTTATTCTCTGTTTTCCCATCGTGGATGCTTTCTTTTGTTCCTGTGTTTTGTGTTATTTTTTGGTTTAGTTGTTGCAATAAAGTTCCGCGTTTGGATCCACACCTCCCGTTTGCCTCTGTCTCTATTCATAACAGAACGATCGACCACAATGGATCCAGCGGTTCTTCAGGCAAGCTGCCGCCTCCTGAACCTGAGGCAAGGAAGCCGCCCGGTGGAGGACCACATTAGAGACTTCCTGGACCTAGCGTTGGCTACCGACTTCCCAGACTCCTCCCTGGTGGTGTTCTTCCGGGCTAATCTGACCGATTCGCTCAAGGAGCTGTTGCCACCAGCGACGCGTGGCTGGATGCTCCGCAATTTTGTGAAGGAGACTTTGTTGGTCAGCGGCTCGCCCATGGCATTTCCCATCACGCCTGCCCCACCTGTCAGCAAGCAAGCCTCCACACCAGTCGTTTCCCATGAGCCTGCACTGTCCACTTCGTCTCCCCGGAGGAGGAGGAGAAGACGGGCTTCCACCTCCTGGCCCACGCCTGCCCCGGCCAGCGAGCCAGAGCCCACGCCTGCCCCGGCCAGCGAGCCTGAGCCCTCGTCAGCCACGGTCATCGAGCCTGAGCCCTCGTCACCCACGGTCAACCAGCCAGAGCCATTAGCCCCCGATGTCAGTGAGCCAATGCCTGTCGCCTCAGTCATCAGTCGCCTCAGCAGTCAGTGAGCCAGCGCCTGTAGCCTCGACCGTCCCTAAGCCAGCGCCTGTAGCCTCGACCGTCCCTGAGCCAGCGCCTGTAGCCTTGACCGTCCCTGAGCCAGCGCCTGTAGCCTCGACCGTCCCTGAGCCAGCGCCAGTAGCCATGACCGTCCAAGAGCCAGCGCCAGTAGCCATGACCGTCCAAAAGCCAGCGCCAGTGGTCGTGCCCGTCCAAGAGCCAGTGCCCCCCCAAGTCCTCTAGGGCTCCACCCCTCGAGTCTCCCAGGGCTCCTCCTCTCGAGCCTCCCAGGGCTCCGCCTCTCAAGTCTCTCGAGCCTTCCAGGGCTCTTCCTCTCGAGCCTCCCAGGGCTCCTCCTCCCGAGCCTCCTAGGGCTCCGCCCCTCAAGCCCCTCGAGCCTTCCATGGCTCCGCCTCTCAAGCCTTCCAGGGCTCTGCCTCTCAAGCCTCTCGAGCCTTCTAGGGCTCCGCCTCTCAAGCCTTCCAGGGCTCCGTCTCTCGAGTCTTCCAGGGCTCCGCCTCTCGAGTCTTCCAGGGCTCCGCCTCTCGAGTCTTCGAGGGCTCCGCCTCCCGAGCCTTCCAGGGCTCCGCCCCCCGAGCCTTCCACGGCTCTGCCTCCCGAGCCTTCCAGGGCACTGCCTCTCAAGCCTTCCAGGGCTCTGCCTCCTGAGCCTCCCAGGGCTCCACCCCTCAAGTCACTCGAGTCTACCAGGGCTCCGCCTCTCAAGCCTCTCGAGCCTTCCAGGGCTCTGTCTCTCGAGCCTCCCAGGACTCCGCCTCTCAAGCCTCTCGAGCCTTCCAGGGATCCGCCCCTCAAGCCTCTCGAGCCTTCCAGGTTTCCGCCTCTCGAGTCTTCCAGGGCTCCGCCCCCCGAGCCTCCTACGGCTCCACCTCCAGAGCCTCCCGAGCCTTCCACGGCTCTGCCTCCCGAGCCTCCAACGGCTCCGCCTCCCGAGCCGCCTTCGGCTCCGCCTCCTGAGCCTCCTACGGCTCCGCCTCCTGAGCCTCCTACGGCTCCGCCTCCCGAGCCTCCTACGGCCCTGCTCCCAGAGACTCCAGAGCCTTCTAGGGCTCCACCTCCAGAGCATCCTACGGCTCTTCTCCCCGAGCCGCCTTTGCCTCCGCCTCCTGAGCCTCCTACGGCTCTGCTCCCAGAGACTCCAGAGCCTTTTAGGGCTCCGCCTCCAGAGCATCCTACGGCTCTTCTCCCCAAGCCTCCTACGGCTCCGCCTCCCGAGACTCCTACGGCTCCGCCTCCCGAGCCTCCTACGGCTCTGCCTCCCGAGCCTCCTACGGCTCCACCTCCTGAGCCCCCAGAGCTTTCCATGGTTCCGCCTCCCTCGGCTCCGCCTCCTGAGCCTCCCTCGGCTCCGCCTCCTGAGCCTCCCTCGGCTCCTCCTCCTGAGCCTCCCTCGGCTCCGCCTCCTGAGCCTCCCTCGGCTCTGCCTCCCGAGTCTCCTACGACTTCGCCTCCCGCGTCTCTCCCGGCTCCGCCACCGAGGCCCTCCTCAGCTCCGCCCCTGAAGCCTTCTTCAGCTCCGCCTCCTGAGCTTCCCTCGGCTCTGCCCCCAGGGTCTCCTGTGGCGCCGCCACCCAAATCTTCCATTGCTCCACCTCAGAGTTCCTCCTTGGCCCCGCATCACACGGCTCCACCCACTTCCCCAGTGGCCACTCCCAGGCCACCCAAACCGGTCCTAGCCCTGTGGCCACCTCCCTGGCCTCCTAAACCTGTCCCTGCTTGGTGGACGCCTCCCAGACCACCTGACCCGGTCCCCGTCACATACCCCCGTGGACTGCCTGTTGGCCCCTTGCGTCTCTGTGGCCTGCCTGTCTTGCCCTCTGTGCCCCCTGGACTTCCTGCCTGCCCCTTGTGCCCCCTTGGACTGTCTGTCTGCCCCTTGTGCCCCCTTGGACTGTCTGTCTGCCCCTTGTGCCCCCTTGAACTGTCTGTCTGCTCCTTGTGCTCCCTTGGTCTGTCTGTTTACCCTGTAATTTGTTTAGGATCATCTGGAATCCGATCCTTTGAGGGGGGATTCTGTTACCATTCCTTGTTGTCTACCCCATGTTTTCCGTTTCACTGTTCACATTCCATGTCACGTTTTCCCTGTTGTCCGCCCCGAGTCTCACTGTCCAATTCCCAGGTCTCATCACTGCCATTATTGTGTCATTGTTTGCACCTGTTTGTAGTTTGTGATCCTCCTGTGTCTGTGTATATAAACCCTGTGTGTTTTCCACTCCTGGTCGATCGTTGTATGTGTTAGTTCCTTGTTTCCTGCCCTGTTCCCTATTATAACTTACTCGTTCGAGGTTCCTGTGCCCTTCGTAGATGTCTCCATGTTCTGTCAAGGTTTAGTCTCTGTTTTCCCTCCGTGGATGTTTCCTTTGTTCCTGTGTTTTGTGTTATTTTTAGTTAGGTTTAGTCTCTGTTTTCCCATCGTGGATGCTTTCCTTTGTTCCTGTGTTTTGTGTTATTTTTAGTTAGGTTTACTCTGTTTTCCCATCGTGGACGCTTTCTTTTGTTCCTGTGTTTTGTGTTATTTTTTGTTTTAGTTGTTGCAATAAAGTTCCGCGTTTGGATCCACACTTTTGCCTCTGTCTCTATTCATAACAGCATCCAATTGGCCCAGTTGCAACAGTGGGTAGAATCACATTGGGTTAACCTCCTTGTGGTTTCTATAATGTGGTTCTCGATCTCAGTGGGGCGCGTGGTGAGTTGTGCTTGGATGCTGCAGAGCTCTGAATAGCGAGAGCCTCCACTAGGTCTTTGCAGTAATGCAATCAACAAGCCACATGATAAGATGCGTGGATTGACTGTCTCAGTCACGGAGGCAACTGAGATTCGTCCTCTGCCACCCAGATTGAGGCGAGTCACTATGACACCATGAGGACCTTGAGCGTATTGGGAATTGGGCATGACAATTTGGGGAGAAAAGGAGAGAAAAAAAAAACACAAAAATTGCTTACAGGACCTTTAATAACAAGCTATTGAGTACAAAATTGAGGCTATATGGGGAATACCCACAATGTCTTGCACTTGAATTATTTAATCATATTTTCTTGGTCAAAACGAACATATGGAGGCATTTAAATAGTTGTAATTAAGGATTCATAGAGGATTTAGCACTTTTGTAGTGTTATGGTGCATTCATGTCATGTCAAATTACGAGATTTCTACTTAATAGAGCTCGTAATTGCAAGTTAGAATTCTGTGAATTCTAACAACATTTAAATAGCAAACCTGAACTAAATCGACTTGCAACTAGATCAAGTACATCTGCAGGTCGGAGACCTCCAAATGTGGGCAGAATCTCCAAAAGTGGGCAGGGTTCCTCCAAATGGAGGTTGCGCCAACTCCAAAAGGGGCCGTCACTTCCACTCACGGTAAAGGTTAGGGAAAGAGTTAGGTAATGGGCTCCCTACTGTACATCTTTAATGGTGGTTTGGAGCGACTGCCCCTTTTTGGAGCAATGCCTGCAGCTGTACCCTTCTCATCTAGTTAACTTAATTAGTTAAGTTCATTCTATATGAACAATAAAGGTAAGTGAACTTAAATCACACAAGTTTTGGAGACGCCATTACTCAATTCAGTTGAGTAGAGTCAACTATTATGGTTTTCAGTGTATGTTATGTTTTGGCTCAAGAATGTCACAACAAATGTATATTATATTTATGCTATTGTCATCTATTCAGTTTGTCAATCTATATACCTCTTGATCTTTCTTTCAACACCACGGACAGCACACAACCGCATACACTAGAGCATATATCCCTTGATGCACCTTCAAAGGCAACATCTTCATGCACATAATGGATGTGCAGATTTTTTACTCCAGTGCCACATCTAGCAGCTGCAGGGCGAAGGCACTGTGCCTTTGTTAAATGCATGTGGTGGAAATAGACATGAATGGGGTGTCAGACCAGAGCCAGAATGGAACATTTGGATGCAAAACTAAAGAAGCTGCCTTATCGGTGAACACATTCACCAACTGTTTGGTTTTACAAAGAGATAGAGAAGACATGCACATGCACACATCCATAAAAAACTGAATACACAGTGTCCTGTGATAGTCTGATAACATTGTAGCAGTTTGAAATCTTTTCAGGAATGGTTTTAACTGCATCTCACGACCCATCAGGAAGATAAAACATGTTTTATGGATTTAAAAATTTAGATTTAAAGTGCTACTTTGCTACCGTGCAGCTTTTGAGGAAAATAAGATGCTGTTAAACAGGAAAGACTGAAGCCTACAGGATCAATATCACATCTTATTTAATATAGTAAAAATAGCGATTTGTAGGTGCTCTTTTGGTATGCACTAGATAGAGAGATAAAATGTTCTGTAGTCTGTTCCGGTAAGCAATAATTTTATTAATACACTTTTTCCATTCTTAAATGCATTTTCTGTGTACCTAATGACACAATCAACAAGCAGCTTGCAAACAGCAAAAGCAATTTCTGCTCATTCCTGTTTCCTCCCTTACAGTAACATTGGAAAATGTTGTTGCAGGACATTGTGCATGAAAAATGCATTTCCATGGATCGTCAATTACCATGTTTATGCTTCATACATTTTTCTTACAGCCCCTGAGTTGCAAGCCACAATCCTTGAATTCCTTTCAGAAATCTAAATTATGCTAATGAGATCAAGGCATTAAGTTCTATTAAACCTGTTACAATTAGCTGCATATGGTTCTGCCTCGCTAACTTCAGAGAGAGAGAGAATGCATAAAAAATAGCAAAACACATGCAGGCAAAAAATTTGATTAAGAGATTATAGTGAGAGCACACCTTTGCATATCTTTTTAACATCCATTATAAAGTCACTGGGTGCTCATTCTTGTCACAGGGGGTAGTAATTTGAAGAGCAGAACAGCATTTTAAAAGTATATGTTATGCAGTATATAATAACATTGTTGCACACTAGATTATTATCGAAAGTCACATCATTTTTACCATGTCAGTGGTTATTGTGAGGAACATGGAAACAAGAATTAATGCTTGTCGTTTGTCTGTTTGTTTCCTTAAATGCCTCCTTTTAATTTTCAAATTATAATTGTATTATTTAATTTCATAGCAAACTTGTGACAGTCGTGAGTGGGAAATAATACATTATTTACCTCTCCACAATGGGTGGATCACTAAATAGCTAGTTCTACTGTATGGCCCTGATTTACTTAGATCCTAAATAATTGAGGCTAATATGCATGTGCATTCTAACAAACTGTATTTGTGCGTTGTGGGCATATTGTGAGTGATTTAGTAAAGAAAAACTTTGCAGCACATGCAAATATGTTGGAATGAAAATATACCATACCAAATACCAAATGCACGCTCACCAGGGCTGTGCACAGACAATATTGGGGCAGGTGCTCAAGCGAAAAAAAGGGCACCCCTCTCATAAATATTTATAAAAAATAAAGTTACATACATTGGCACATCTTTTACTTGCATATTTATTTATTTCAATAACCATACCCTCATGTAGATGTTTAATACTCAACAGATTTGTACAAAATTATCAATTCACACAGAGACGATGGTCTGAAGCATTCACTGTTTCAACATTTTTCACAAGATCAGGCAACAACAAAGAAAACAATGCCACATTGTGCATGCTTTAGGGGTATCTTTCTGTTTTCTTAGCCTGTCCTTTGTTGTTGCAATTGGTAAATGAGCAAAATCAATGTTGTGCATGATAATTAATGGTTAATCTACTAAAAATAGACCAACAGTAGGATATGATGTTTATTTGCCTAGGACTGCTTGGTCAAAGCAGCACAACACAACAGTAAGCCTCACCAGACGAACTGTCAGTGGCCCAACTTCAAGTAGCCTACCACATAGCTACTTTTTCTGCAGAGAAATGTTAATGGGCTATTTTTCATTTGTTTTAATAATGTTGAAGGTAAATACATGACATAGATTAATGCATGTGTTGTAATGTAGACCTAATTTATATAATGTTAGTTCAACTATAATGCTGTCAAAATGCTAATATTCAGCTGAAGTAGCTTTGTGTCTGATTTAGAATCGCCAAACCACTTTGTGTAGTTAAAATAAATTGTGGGCCTATAATAAGATTTCAATAAAATTAGATGAACAGTTAAACTTTCAAATCTGAGCTTGTAAAGGCCCTGGACTATTGTATTGAAATCAGTTGGCAACAACTACCAGTAAATTTGTGTCACAGAAGTAAGAATCGATCATTTAGGCTATGTCTTAAAGCTTTTGCTAATCAGTATGAGCATGTAAATAGTGGACGAATCATATATTTGCACATTTCCTTGTGATGGGTGACAGGTCGTCTAATGATTATTAACCACATAATGCATATTTATTTGTTTCAGTTGCCTGACAAAGGAACTAGCCTACTGGAGTTCACTCATTTTTTTCATCGACAACGGCATCACGACACTATTTTACACCAACGCCAGACTAGCTTGCTTGTTGTTAAGCTTAATGGAGGGCTATTGCCCAAGTTAGATTGGCTGTATTGAGATTTGCGTGATTTGCGCATGTTAATGATATTTAATAGCTCCATGGCGTTAACTGTGGTGGCTGTGACAAGGGAAGTCGAAGAGGGATAGGCTTATGAGGGTTTCGCAGAATTGAACTCAAATGCAGTTGTCGGGCATTACAACATGTTTTTAATTGAGAATTGATGTCATGGGCCAAATTTAAAAAATAAAATATAAAATGAGAAAAAGAAAAATAATTAGAACAATAATTATTTTTGTTCACTATTTAAATGTCTTGCAAAAAGGCCAAAAGGTGCTTGAGCATCACCTGGAGTCTATCTGTGCACGTGTGTGATGCTCATTTACAGTAAGTCATTTTTATTTATTTTTTTATTCAAAATCAAATTTATTGGTGTTTATTAAAATACATGTATTTATTTATAGGATTATGCAATATAATAAAACAAATCTAGACTAGTTGATGTCTATACTAGTGTATGACACTTCTCTTTCATGTCTCTTTTTTTTCACTTTCATGTGGAGCATGAATTCATAATTCACAAAGAAGAAAATACAAAATCATGTGCACATTAAGACAACGCACCACTAATGTATAGCGGAAGATGGGATGCCACCCCCTGTGCTCCTCCTAATCTTGATATTTCTTCTGAATATCAACAGTTGTGAGATTTATTCCATTGAACAGTTTTGAGGTTAAATCATGTATTTTTTTTTTGTCTTTGGAAAATAATGATCCACAGATCACATTCTATTATGTTCAGGGCTGGACTGGTAATCTGGCATACCAGGCATTTTCCTGGTGGGCCGATGCGCTTTGGGGCCAATTAGGGGCGGACTGGCCATCGCAAGAACTGAGCGGGCCAGTGGGTAGGCCGCGAAACTGGCAGAATCATATTTTCAACAATATGTGTCATTAAAGACAAATTTTCTACATAATGGAATTCTAAAGTGCAGATTCGCTAGAAACTAATTACATATTACCATAGATATTGATATTCTGGAGCTTCAAGCAACATGTATGAGAGCCTGTCAAAGATGATATAACATGCCATATTGTCTAAAATGATTCTGCACAGTGGAACAAACCAATGGCACACCAACAGCACACTGAAAAATTACTTTGCAGGACAAAAGTAATTACTGGTCATAACAGAGTCACCTCAGGGCAAGAACTAGACTCTGTTGAGAAATTCTGCTTTGTTGGATTGGATTAGCAGTTGGATGAAAAAAAAAGAAAAAAAGAGTGAATGCTCCCAACTCTTTTTGGATCGGATTAGTTCAGCAATGTCAAAGAGTGTGTCACATTTTGGCCCCTCCAGCACATACGTGCTCTGTGATGTTGGGTACTTTATAACGTTAAAGAACCATTCTGTCAGCAATCATAAACAGGTTTAACTTTAAACCATCCAGTCTCTTTCATTTGACTCTGTTTTAGTAGGCTTGAATGCACATTCTTTGGTAGCTAAATACTTCAAAGACACAACACATAAAGTGGAGTCCAAAAGTCTGAGACCACTAGGGGAAAGTCTTCTATTTTGCATTATTCAATTTTATTTTTCTCCATTACATGTTATATTATCACCAAAACAATTTGAATGAAAAGTTGAATTTAAACATATACATGAATTTAAATGGTAAATGGTCTGCACTTATATAGCACTTTTTTAACCTTAGCGGATTTCAAAGAGCTTTACACTGTGAGTCATTCACCCATTCACTTTAGTAACTGTCATTAGGTTACAGCTGTTAGAATATTTTTGTGACTTTTATTGTTCGTTCATACAGACAGTTTTGAACTGCTACTGTAAGCTGTTGCATGAACAGGATATTTCAAGACTCATACCTGCAAGTAAATACAGTTGTCAATACCAAACACTGACTGTGTGAATGTAATCAATGAGGTCTCAGACTTTTGGACCCCACTGTACAGTATACAAATGAAAACATGCAATATCAAAATGGGACTTCATACATTTGTTATGAAAACGCGATCGAAAGATGAATCCAGTTCGCCACACTTGGGTCAATTGTCCATGGCAAGCGTTCATTGAAAAACATCCAATAGCATTTTTGTCCATAAAAGTGATAAACCTGAGAAATATTGATATATTCTCCATTGTTTATATGTGATCGTTCTTCAACAAACTATGCAATCTGAGCAGTATTCCTGTTGTAAAACTGTATATGATCTTATATATTAGAGTCTCGTAAACAAAATGAGCCTGTCTCCAAAGTGTATTTTTAAAAATGCAGCGTAGTTATATTCATAATAGCCAAGCAGTAGAGTCAGATTTTCTGTCGTCTTGAAAGGCGGAGCCTTAATTTTACTCTGTATGCTTCCAGTGATTTTACAGAGAAAAAAAGCTTGCAGGAACCTAATTTTTTGTTAGATCATCAACATAACTTCTTTAGACTTGTGGCTTTGAGAACATCGTATTTCTGGGTTGTCTTGGCACTTTTAATATTGTTATGGTATGGGTATTGGTTGGTTTAGGGTGTCTGTGGGTCTAAATAAACAACAAAAATCTAGCTGCAGTGATGCCACTATACTAGCCTCTGTCTTTTTTTAAACAGACTAGCACATTTTAAATGGACTGTCCCTACTACCTGACAGATATCACTGAAATAGGTGTCCTGAGATATCATACTCTACATGTCTCTGTGACAGCCTTCGACTCTGTGAACAGCAAAGGAGAATCTGACCGTGGGACGCTATTGTATAGCCAATCAAAACATATTGAGGCTATCTGCCTGTCAGTCATTTTGAGTGTTCGGGTTTGCTGATATGTCTTTGGAAGACAGTATTGTGGAGGGATGGGTGGTCTAATCCAGAAGCTATATCTTCTATAAGACAGCAAACCTTTATAACATCAAAGGCCACTGAATTACAACCAATCTGAACAGAAATGTTTAACCTTGTCTGAAATTAAATGATTGTGGTAGCTCTTAGTGGCTGGAATAAGTGTTCGCATAGCAGCACTCATTATCATACAAACGAACTTGGATCTAATTAAAATCAAACAGGAAACTTAGAAGATGACTTGAATCCAATCAAGTATATTTGATGTTCTCTTTTTATGTGAGAGACCAGGAAATCAGTCTATGTAAGTGCTTAATTTCAATTAAAACTTTTTCCTTCAAGACATGCTGAGGTTTGACCTAATTAATATGACCACTGAGGACTTTGGTCTCACACAACAGGTTGTAGGATCAGACAGCATAATATGTTATTACAAGCTTTTAACCCATGTGTAAGGTCAAGTGTGTCAAATGGGAGAAGCTTGCTCACAGTGTGAGTTTGCACAAGAACTACATTTTAACACTAAACAACACATGAACGTTTTGCAAAAACATGCGTGCCATTGTGAATTATCTTTTAGCGATTATGAAGACACAATGCTCAGCAAGATTTTGACTGAAAAATGACTTATATGCTTGGTTATATCTCATCACAACCTATTGTATGCCTTCAGAAGATTTCAAATGTGCCACACAAGCACATAGATTATTGTTATAATATTTATATTATTCCTTTTTAAGCTTTAATGTAAGTCACTTTTAGCTACCACTTCATTGAAAAGACAGAACAGGATATTCAAATTCTCATTTTGTGTTCTGCATTAAAATTAAGGTCATACACGTTTGCAACAACAGAAAGCAGTATGTTTGTATTCCATACCGAACAGTCATCTGGCTGCAGACTTGAACAAAACTTGTACAATTATTAGCCTCAGTCTGTCACATATTTGTGGTAGCGATGATGATGGAGAGGCGATGGATCAATTTGCAGGCTTTTCAATGAAGATGAAGATATAAAACAACGTGAAGAGCCATAAACCAAATCAGCAAACTAAAACAAGTGTTACATGGATGAGAACTGGAAAATGGAATTAACAAAAATGGAGGGTATTTTAACACAGGAGGAAATAATGAGGGAATGGAAGACAGGTGAGGATGATGTGGAACGGATGGAAGTGATGAGGCCAGTGCACAATGGGCTGTGTCACAGTCTGTCTCCGTGGTTGCCCTAGGACTCTTATTTTGAAGTTATTTCCCAGACTACATTTCCCGTTGTGCACTGCCCTCATCACTTCCATCCATTCCACATCATCCTCACCTGTCTTCCATTCCCTCATTATTTCCTCCTGTGTATAAATACCCTCCAGTTTTGTTCATTCCTTTGTCAGTTCTCAGCCATGTAACACTTGTGTTCGTTTGATGATTTGGTTTATGGCACCCACGTTGTTTTATATCGTCATCTTCACTAAAAATCCTGCAAATTGATCTATCGCCTCTCCATCATCGCTACCACAATTACGTGACAGGCTGAGGCTAATAATTATGACTGTTATTCCACCTGTACTGCAGGTCTTCATTTAAGAGAGACACCTCAAAATACAGACAGGAATAATCAAACACTCAACTTATGCAGACAGAAATAACAGAGGCATGCTCTCACTCATTGCAAACTTCAGCTTCACTAATAGCAGCCCACACATATCAAGAACCCAACAGACAGTTTGAAAATTAGAATGTCTTTGTCTGCATCTCACTAATCAAACACCTGTCAGTCTCCCGAAGGTTTGATCTTAATGGAAGACGCTGAAGAATGACACTTTAAGGAAACTGTTTATTAATGCTTAATATTTTATATGGTATATTTATAAGTTTGTATGACAGATTACAAACTTGACAAAATGCAAAATGGAGGTATTTAAAGAGAAAAACTTCTCTTGTATGACTATTATATTTTAGTAAATGACTAGTCGTATATAACAAGTGAAACTGAAGTCATGTTCCAACAACTAGTAACATCGAGGGGTCAGGGTTTGGCTGGTTTGCATGGTCTAGTTAGCCCCTGCTGATATCTGTACTAGAGGTTTGCACGGGTCTTAAAATGAAACCCATACATTTAGTAAATTAAGGTTCAACCTGGTTGAGCAAACAGACGATTAGAATATTGATCTTGACATTTCACAAAGAAAAGACATGATGCTTTGATAATGAACCTATTTTCATCATAGGAGACCTTTTCAGGTGGTCAGTCTCACTTTCTTTAATATATACTTGCCTTTATATTGACTTTATGAACATTAGCACTGCTTTCTACTGACTGCTTACTGAGTGAACGGCTAAACATCTTTCAAAATGAAATGCACTGTTAAAAGTAATAGTATGTCGTCGTCTGTACTGCTGGAGGAACAAAGGGGCAAGTTATTTGTTCTTTCTCATCCTCTCTCACTCTATTTCTTCCTTCATTGAAAAATAAACTTCAGTCTGGGTGTCTATAACCAGACAGTGTGGATAATGAAATTCCAGGGCAGGGCAGTCTGGACAGCGAAGAGGAATGTTCGCAACTACA
Organism: Xyrauchen texanus; assembly: GCF_025860055.1. Lineage (NCBI taxonomy): Eukaryota > Metazoa > Chordata > Actinopteri > Cypriniformes > Catostomidae > Xyrauchen > Xyrauchen texanus. The sequence goes on from NC_068286.1 coordinate 41,675,303, forward strand.
CAACACACATACGCAAGTATAAATAGTGTGCATAAGCACAGTGACACACACACACACACACACACACACACACACACACACACACACACACACACACACACACACACACACGTTGTGTTTCCATGTTTTATGGGGACTTTCCATAGACATAATGGTTTTTATACTGTACAAACTTTATATTCTATCCCCTAAACCTAACCCTACCCCTAAACCTAACCCTCACAGAAAACTTTCTGCATTTTTACATTTTCAAAAAACATAATTTAGTATGATTTATAAGCTGTTTTCCTCATGGGGACCGACAAAATGTCCCCACAAGGTCAAAAATTTCGGGTTTTACTATCCTTATGGGGACATTTGGTCCCCACAAAGTGATACACACACACACACACACACACACACACACACACGCACACACACACAATTATGTATAACTTATTAGGCACTTTCTACATACAAATTATAAATGGTGACTTAAAATTAACATCCTGAAAAGTAGCAAGTTTTAAACACATCTAATGCCTGTATCTCCCTTAAAATTGTTACGAATGCAGACAGCGAAGGCAGACGAGGAGAGCGGATCTAAGTGCAAGCTTTACTTTATTGAAACACAAAAACACAAAGGAAAACCCTCAATGGGGAAATAAACATAACACAGAAAACACAGGCAGGGAACACACACCGGTCTAACAACATTCAACGAAAGACAAGGACTGAACCAAAAACCAGGATATAAATACACAAGGACAGGATGATTACAAATGATAAACAGGTGTGAACAATAGCACAAAATGGCAGTGATGATGACAGGTGGATACTGGGAAGTGTAGTTCTTTAAACAACAGACTAGTGAGACAGTGGATCTAAACAAGGGACAAAAGTGAACCTATGGAAAACAAAAGGGACAAAAATCGAAACCAAAGGGGCAACGGTAAAACAAGTCAAGGTAACCCTAACAAAAATGTTGATCTTGGCCTGTCCCACCTCAAAAGGTCTAGACCTGTATCCAATAATTCAAAACATACAGACATTTCCACTATTGCATTGATATTTCATGAACTGTATTGATCATTAATAATAATAATAATAAAAAAGAAACAATTACTACCAATAATGTTAGATTTGCCAGTGCTCTATATTTTGTGTGCAACCCCGTGACACCCAATAAGTAAATAATTTGGACAATTTCTACAACATGGCAGGAAATAAAGTCAATAATTGAATTCATGAGGGTGAGTAAATGATGAGAGAATTTTCAATTTAGAGTGAACTATCCCTTTAAGCATTAACTTCAAATTTGTTGAATTTTTTAAAGATATTCGGACCCTATTTTGTTGGTGGAAAGTGCTATTAGCTGTCAACACATACAGTATATACACACAGAAATGCCATGTAACTTGCAATTACATACCCCACAATTGCCTCTGATTGGTGTACAGCTCTAAGCAACAGACATTAATACACATTTGTGGTTTGTGTTTCTCTGAAAATTATACTTTTGCTTTAACACAAGCATGATTAGTCAAGATGTATGTGAAACAAACAGTCAACTTTGTGGAAATAAAATGCAACTGGGCTAAATTCCACATACAGTAGCACTCTTTTCAAACAGACTCTGAATATTTATTTTCCATTCCCACTTCCAATTTCTCTCTGGTTTGTTTGTGCCAGGGGTCATGGCTAGCCCATCCTGCAGACAGACTCTGCCTCTCCAAGCAGACAACAATTTTGGATCAAAGTGTGGCACTTTCAATCTGCCAGCCAAATGCTGTGGTCTCCAAATATCTTCAGAGTCAAGATGGAGATCTTGTGGTCAGACAGTGAATGCTAGTTTCCACTGTAGGTGTGGTCGACCTACCAAGAAGCTGTCAAATTTGTGGATGTGAACATGCAGTCACACCAGAGGATTTGTTGTGTTTTATGTCTTTTCGAGTTATATTTGTCAAAAATGTCAGGTCAGGCAAATTGTCACGTATGTTTTAAACATCATTTAAATTAATTTCATTCATAACAATTTCAGTTGGCTTAAACAGTGGTTTGATAGTTTGTTCAATGGACCGTTGAAGGAATGTGCCTCAACAAAAATTGTCTTTGGGCGGCTGTGGCTCAGGTGGTAGAGCGGGTTGGCGGCTCGATTCCCGCCCACACGACTCCACATGCCGAAGTGTCCTTGCCCAAGACACTGAACCCCACATTGCTCCCAATGGCAGGCTAGCGCCTTGCATGTGTATGAGTGTGTGTGTGTGAATGGGTGACTGGGACACATTGTAAAGCACTTTGGTAACCTCTAAGGTTAAAAAAGCGCTACATAAGTGCAGGCAATTTACCATTAAAAAAAAAACACACTGAGAAATTTTCAATGGAGTAAAAATGTGGGACAACTAGTCCTGGTCTCTCCTTCATCATAAATCCATACTTTTTAGTTGTTATTAAATCAAAGCTCTGAAAAATGATCCAGCAAAACTAAACTAAGAAAAATCGAATAACAGAGATGACTTCTAATAACCCTTAATAAAAAAATAAAAAATTCCAGAGCAATCAGTACATTGTGTTGTTCTCTAACACATTAGTGTAAAGATGGACACTTAGATATGTGCAGAACTAGTCCCTTTTAGAGGATGAGGAGCACAAGCACTTACTCTAGATCTCTGTGACATCTCTTAAAAGCCCAACATTAGAGCCAATGTCTTTGAGAGGCTTTTTAGCATACACACAGCACAATCTGTGCTCTCAAGGGAGGAACAGTTTGTACTTCAGCTTTCCTTCTTCCTGGAGATTAGTTCACATTTATAAGGAACAAGAGGGCACAGATTAAATTGAAGAAAATAAATAACAAGCTGTGAAGCGGTGAAGCTGTGAAGTGTGTCTGAATAAAAATAAACTAATTGACCCCATTTACACCTAGTATCAAGATGCATCTTGGGTGATCCGATCACATGTGGTCAGGATCACCGTTTACACCAGGTCACTTAAATATGTCTCCTGTGATCACTTGTGTTTGGATTTCGAGGGGAGGGTCTCTGATTTCATGATCACATATCTGTCACTACTGTATGTCACTGTGTTACTGCATGATAATAAACCACAAAAAAAGACATAAAAGACAAAAGCAAAAACAAATGGTGCACTGTTTCTCCAAGATACAGCTGAAATTTAATATAAGCACAAATGAAACATTTTGAGAAGAAATATCCATTATTTTTGGGGATTACATGTATTAACGGAGCTTCAGATGTTTGTGTTTCTCAACTGTGTTGTTATCAGATACACTGAAGAATAACAAGTGAAGTTCTTGTGCTTGTGTATTTATCTGCTTTTTACATTTTCAGATCAGGTGGTTATTTCTGGTAAAGTTTTAACTCTTGTTTTAGTGCAGCAGTTGATTGGCATGTGATGGATGGCGCTTCACTGCTGTCAAGGACACATACAGGAGGGATTAGCATTTACAACTCAAATGCAATGTGGTCACATGTGTTTTTGACCACATTAGTATCCATTTAGTGATCCAATCACAAAACTTTTTAGACCCCATTTAGACCTGTGGCACTGACCACATGTGAACGGATCACCCAAAATGCATCTTAATACCAGATGTAAATGGGGAATTGTGTCATTGCGTTTGCAGGGAAAACAAGAAAACCTCATTTGTATTTTGGTAAGAATAATTTAAACACTTTGAGATTCCATGTGGCTAATATTTAGACCACCCTTTAGATCAGTGATCTGTTTCTGTGGAATTCAGTGGCATAGACATTTGGTGGGGTTGATGTCTCCCCACCTCTGACGGTCATAAAAACTGCCTTGCATTCCTGGGTTGCGATCACACGCAGGCAGCGTTTTTATGAATGGTCTATGTTTTCAGTGCGAGAACATAGCCATGACAGCATTGCGGTCGCCCCCCGCGCCTCGCCTCCTTCCCACGGGATTGAGAACGATCTGGGGACAATGACGGGCTCCGTTTCGCCGGGTGAACCCCCTCGAAACCCCCGCCTCCCTGGCACGCTTGCTTGTTTCTGTCCAAGCTCGGGATGAGCATTCTCTCCAATGGGTTATGCTTTCAGTGTGAGAACACTGCTTTCTGCTTTCTCTTGTAGTGAGAGAGAGCCATCTCAGCCGCCCCCCGCGCCTCGCCTCCTTCCTACGGGATTGAGGCAGGCGCTGCGGGCGATGGAGAACGATCTGGGGAGAATAACGGGACGCTTTTGCCAGGTAAATCCCCCCGAAAACCTCCCGCCTCCCCGGCACGCTTGCCTGCTTCCCTCGAGCTCGGGATTAGTGCGGTCCGCTTAACGGCCTACCGTCCGGTCCCTCGAGCTCCCCAGCATTGGATGATGACATCACCGATGCATCGGAGAGCATAACAGCGGCGTCGGATGCGGATAACTCCCCCCTGGATTCCTTCCCGGACGTGCATGACGAGCTGAGCAAGCCCAGCTTCCTCGCTCCTCCGCTCTTGCTACCCTCGGTGGTAGAACGGTCCCAGACCGCTCCCCCCTGCACGCCATGGCCCCCTCCTGCAAGTTCACCGGGCCAGGGCCCTTCAAAATCTGCACTTGGGTAGTCTTGTTCTTGACGTGCTGCAGGAACTGCACTCGAACAGGCGATGGCCACTCCGTGGTCCAGAAACGCAACGATGGACAGGCAGTACGGGAGGCAGACAAAGCACGCGTTCTCAAACGCCCCCGTCTCCCAGCTCCGTCCATTCGGCGACACCACTTGACGACTTCGCCCAGCAGTCCTCAGTGGTGAAGAAACAGACGAAGGCTATTTTCAAGCAAAAAAAAGCATCCTGTCCTGCCGCAAACCTGCCGCCAGGGGCCATGCCCTGTCTGCTCGCCGAGGGCGTCCTCCTGCGGCTTTCAAGAAAGAAAGAAAGTGGTGCTCCACCTCAACTAACAAGTGAGTGGGCCCAGCTCTCAGCCCCAGCGTTGAGCCCCCCGCAGAAGTTGGATGCCCATCTTCTCACAGACCCCCTTGAGGACCCAGAAGGCTCCCAGGCGCTCCTGAGATGACAGACCCAGAGACCGAGACGTTAGCTCCGGAGTTGGTAAGACCACTCCGTTCCCCGGTGGAGGGCCGGGAGGGGAATTTTTTGTTAAATACGTTACACTCTATAGAGCTATTTCCTTGTTGTCTCTGGGGTCACCTGGCCCGCAAATGCCGTTCTCACGGCACTCTGCTTTCAGGCCTCAACAGTCCCGGCTCCATGGACGCGGTGTCCCGCCTTCAGCCTCCACGACTGTTCCCGGCCGGCCGGTTCAGACGAGTCCAGAGGACGCCAGCATCAGACCTCCTCCTCAGTCATGAACCCGCCCCCTGCCGGGTGCGTGGAGCAAGGTAAGTGCTTTGAGTTTATTCTCAGCACCAGAGCCTCGGGACGCCACGTTGCCTCCCGACGCCGCGTTACCTGTTCCGCACCGCTGCGAAGCCCCGCCGGGTACGTCCAAAAAACTCGTCCCCTTGGTGCCCCTAGCACGGAGCTTAGAGGCGTGGCTTTCACTGCCCAACCCGTCACGCTGACTGCACCGGACCATTCGACTCGGTTACGCAATTCAGTTTACCAGGTCTCCGCCCCCCTTCGTGGGCGTACATTTTTCCGCAGTACACGGCCAACATGCCCATTCCCTGCGCGAAGAAATCGCCTCCCTTCTATTAAAGGACGCGATAGAGCCTGTCCCTCCAACCAAAACGAAGAAGGGTGTCTACAGCCCTTACTTTGTTGTACCCAAGAAAGGCGGCGGCTTACGACCGATCTTGGACCTGCGAGTTTTTAATCGGACCTTGTCCAAACTCCCGTTCAAAATGCTCTCCCAGAAACAAATTCTATCTGGCATCCGGCATCTAGATTGGTTCGCAGCGGTAGACCTGAAGGACGCGTACTTCCACGTCTCAATTTGCCCTCGACATCGACCCTTCCTACGGTTCGCGTTCGACGGCCAGGCGTATCAGTACATAGTCCTCCCCTTTGGCCTGTCTCTGTCCCCTCGCATCTTCACGAAAGTCGCAGAGGCAGCTCTTGCCCCGCTCCGAGTAGCCGGCATACGCATACTCAATTACCTCGACGACTGGCTCATACTGGCTCACTCTCGAGAGTTACTATGTGCACACAGAGACCAGGTGCTCAGGCACCTCAGCCGTTTGGGGCTTCAGGTCAACCGGGAAAAGAGCAAGCTCTCCCCGGTCCAGAGCATCTCTTTTCTGGGTCTGGAGTTAGACTCAGTCTCAATGACAGCACGTCTCTCCAACGAGCATGCTCAGTCAGTGCTGAAATGCCTCGCTTCCTTCAAGCCAGACGCTGTGGTTCCGCTAAAATGTTTCCAACAGCTCCTGGGGCATATGGCATCCTCCCCGCGCCGCTGGGGTTGATGCATATGAGACCACTTCAGCACTGGCTCCGGACTCGAGTCCCGAGATGAGCATGGCGCCGCGGCACGCGCAATGTAAAAGTTACTTCTGCCTGCCGCTAAACCTTCAAACCCTGGACAGACCTCTGCTTTCTAAGGGCAGGTGTACCCTTGCAGCAGGTGTCCCGACGCGTTCTGGTCACAACCGACGCTTCCAAATTGGGTTGGGGCGCCGTGTGCAATGGGCGCGCAGCCGCAGGCCGGTGGAACCGAGGCCCGCTGCCTTGGCACATCAACTGCCTAGAGCTGCTGGCTGTTTGTCTGGCCCTGCAGAAGTTTCTCCCGTTAACTCGGAACAAACACGTCCTAGTCAGGACAGACAGCACCACGGTCATAGCCTACATAAACAGCCAAGGTGGAGTATGCTCCCCCCACATGTCACAGCTCGCCCGTCGTCTCCTCCTTTGGAGTCAGCAGCGACTGGAGTCACTGTGCGCCACTCACATCCCCGGCAACCTCAATGTGATAGCGGACGCGCTGTCAAGACAAAGCTTGCCTGGCGGGGAGTGGAGGCTCCACCCCCAGTCGGTCCAGCTGATTTGGGATCGGTTCGGCAAGGCTCAGGTAGGCCTGTTTGCCTCCCAAGAAACCTCCCACTGCCCGCTCTGGTATGCCCGGACAGAGGCTTCCCTCGGGGCAGATGCGCTGGCACACAGCTGGCCCACGGGGCTGCATTTCCCCCAGTGAGCCTTCTTGCACAGGTGCTATGCAAGGTCAGGGAGGACGAGGAGCAAGTCACTCTGGTAGCCCCCTACTAGGCCTACCCGGACTTGGTTTTCGGACCTCACACTCCTCATGACAGCCCCTCCCTGGTGAATTCCCCTGAGGAAGGACCTTCTTTCTCAGGGACGGGGCACGCTCTGGCACCCGCACCCAGACCTCTGGAACCTCCACGTCTGGCCCCTGGACGGGATGCGGAAGATCTAGCCGGTCTACCATCTACTGTCGTAGATACAATCAGCCAAGCCAGAGCCCCCTCTACCAGGCATCTTTACGCCCTAAAGTGGCGTCTGTTCGTGGACTGGTGTTCTTCCCGAGCCGAAGACCCGCAGAAGTGTGCAGTTAGGTCAGTGCTCGTGTTTCTTCAGGAGAGGCTGGAGAGGAGGCTGTCCCCCTCCACCCTCAAGGTGTATGTCGCCGCTATCGCGGCCCACCATGACACGGTAGACGGAAAGTCTCTTGGTAAGCACGACTTAATCGTCAGGTTCCTAAAAGGTGCCCGGAGGATAGCTCCCTCCCGGCCTAACCTGTTCCCCTCCTGGGATCTCTCGGTCGTCCTTACGGGACTCCAGAGACCCCCCTTTGAGCCGCTTGACTCAGTTGGACTCAGGGCCCTCTCTCTCAAGACCGCCCTGCTGATCACGCTCGCTTCCATCAAACGTTCTCTGTTAGCGACGCTTGCCTGGAGTTCGGTCCGGCAGACACTTTCGTGATCCCCCGAATGTGCCCAAGGTTCCTACCACACCCTTCAGGGATCAGGTAGTGAACCTGCAAGCGCTGCCCCGGGAGGAGGCAGATCCAGCCCTTTCACTGCTGTGTCCAGTACGTGCCTTACGTATCTACCTGGACCGCACACAGAGCACTAGACGCTCTGAGCAGCTCTTCGTCTGCTTTGGGGACAGCAGAAAGGGAATGCTGTCTCCAAGCAGAGACTCGCCCACTGGGTTGTCGACGCCATTTCCCTGGCTTATCACACCCAGGCCGTGCCCCCCCCTTTGCGGGTCCGAGCCCACTCCACCAGGAGTGTTGCGTCCTCATGGGCACTGGCTAGGGGCACTGCCCTAGCAGACATTTGTAGAGCAGCGGGCTGGGCAACACCTAACACTTTCGCGAGATTCTACAATCTCTGAGTTGGGTCAGTATTGTCCCGTGTTCTCTCAGGTACCGAGCCCGTAGAACTTGGTGGCACGCTCACGATCTGACCGGGTGAATCGCTTGCACCTAGCGCCCGTCCCCCTAACCAGGGGAAACAGTGTGCCTTCATTCCCAGGAGATCTCAGGTTTGGGACACTGGTTGATTCCTCCCTAGCCCTTGTGGGTCGCAGTTCAGCGGAGGAACTCGCTGACCCAAGCCACTGCGGGTACCGCAAGCTACCCTGCACTGGTGTAGGTGCTCCACAGGTAAGGCCTCCTTCGGACTCCCCCTGTGTGTAACGCCACAGTTCTGTCCCCTCTGGCGAGCGGACTCCGTGCTTCCCTTAGGCAGTCACGGCTGCCTCGGTTGCCGTGCTGTATGTTCCCCCTCTATAGGCTGGATCCACCACCGCACCGACTTTTCCACATAGGCCCTAAGTCAGGCCTCTGATGGTTTTGCCACTTAAACTTGCCTCCCCTCTCGGGTAGGCGTGGCCTCCGCAGGGTCTTCTCCGCCCTGAATAAGGGCTAAGACCCCCTTCCCTCAATGCGTGTAAGGGCCCGGCCTAAGTTGCTCTATGCGAGAAACATAGAGAGAAAGAGGCCCGGCCAGGCTTGGCCCGTTCCCAGGTTGGCAGCCAGCACCTTGTTCCCCCTTCCGGGGTAACGATAAGGAATCCTGATGGCTTAAATTGGGCATTGGGGAAGGGTACGTGCAGCCTGATACAGTTGGTCGTCCTGCACGTAAGAATACCTGCTCGCTCCTGTATCAGCAGTTCACGTACACGGCTCAGCTCGTGCCGCTTTTATAAGTGGACCCCTAGTGTCGCTTCTCTGACACAACGTGGAGAGAGCGACAGAAGGGGAACGTCTAGGTTACGTATGTAACCTCCGTTCCCCGATGGAGGGAGCGAGACGTTGTGTCTCCCCTGCCACGTCGCTGAGCCGAGCCACTGTTGTGGCCGGACCATTTCCGGCTCCTCAGAAAAATCCTGAATGAACTCCCGTATTTGCGCCGCTTAAATACCCGTATGTCCGGAAATTTGTCGGAAAGTGAGAGAGTACGAAATCTGAAATTGCCCAGTGAGTCATTTATTTTGACCAAAATCACTTGAACTCTCATCACAACTTCTGCACTTGTAAGTATAGAGGAACTTACCAGGACAAATTGAACACAGCATATGACTTGGTGTTCTTGGTTTAAGTCAATTCAGACAAACAGACAGAGGCCAAACTAAACTCTCTCAACATTACATTCTTGAAGTTCTGACAATTTTGTGGTGGCAAATTGAATAGGTGGTCTCAGTCCCAGATGTGCTGACAGATGTTTTGGACTGTAAGAGAGTGTGTGAGTGAGTGAGTGAGTGAGAGAGAGAGAGAGAGAGAGAGAGAGAGAGAGAGAGAGAGAGAGAGAGAGAGAGAGAGAGACCAAATGTAGAGCCCAGCAATGGTTTGGATCATACTGTGCAGGTAAAGACATGATTAGCAGATGTTTAGCACACAGTGAGTGTGTGTGCATGCTAGCTTTTTATTAAACAGTATTTAACAGATGCTGTGATTACAGGTGCCTGAACTGAGCTCTTAAAATCCTGACTATATAGAAAATCCTATTGGCTTCAGTCCATGGGCATTGCAACAGAACCTTGAGGCTTGCATATGACACTGGTCAGACTCACTGGCCCAATTCAATACAGCACTGCATTACTACTGCAGTGGCACATTTCACACCTCCCACTCAGTCCACTGTGGGCAACAATATTAATGAGCTTTGTTATAAACTGCCGTCCAGCATATAAGAAGTGTTTGGGTTATATCCCCACAACTCACTGTTAATACATGCTTGGCCTTAAAATCTTTCTTTTTATAATTTAGTTAAGCAATTATGGTCCATTGTCTTGAAATGCAAATAGTTTATTTAAGACAAATAGTTATTCTTCCAGTTAACAAAACAAACAAATTGTCCATTAGCTGCAAAATTATGACATCGGTACATTAACACATCATTAAAATAAATAACATTTGGCATTTGTTTGTACTCCATTTGTTAAAAGTCCATTAATTCAGTGCTTTTAACAGTGAATGTCAATACGATTTGAACTGATTCATGTGTGCATGAATTATTCTAGGTGAAATTAAAGGCTGTCATTTGAATAAACAATCACATAACTCTTTTGAAGTTGTCTGTGTGAATCAGACAAACTGCACTTAGTGAACAGGTTAGCATTTGCTCAAAAACTTTAGGAAACTTGCTAGCATTTCATGAGTATTTAAAGTTCAATGGGTTTAGTTTATATTAAGTTGAACACAGGTCAGGTTAATTAAAAGCACTGAGTCACACGGAGTTGCATACTATTTGTATAAATGTCAGAATGACAAAAATTAGAGAGTGTCTCTGTTTTAATCAGTTTTGTTTGAATAAAAGGCTTAATTAACGTGGCCAATGACACATTTGTTTTTACACAATTTTATTGGACCTATATAGTGTATAATGACAGAACAGTATTAGGAAGAAAGAGGCAGGAAATGATTATGGGACATAGACCAGACTCAAACCTGTGCAAACCACATGACCGCAACAGCTCAACATATCTGGAGCACATTTGCTAGCCACAGCACCACAGCTTTGATACATTGCCTCATTTCATACAATCTCTGATTTAGATGCATGTAAGTATCCTTGAAACAATCCATGTCTATGAACTCAGATGTTCATCTGCCCAGAGTCCCCAAGGTGAGTTCATAATCCTTTAAGTAACCTTTTTCTGTCAGCTCAGTTTAGCTCATCGCTAAATATGAAATCACAAACAGCTGCTGAAGTAATTAACGCAGTGAGCATTCTGGAGTATTACTGTTAAACTTAGCATCTATTTGGACAAATTTAAGATCAAACTGAGATGCAACAGTATAGCCGGCAGGACCCTCACTCCTACTCTGACTAGTATCAGAATAGAATAATTCATTGGTGTACTCTCTAGACCAGCAAAGCCTTTTCTGTTGTGTCTGTTTAATGGTGCATTAACGTCATGTCAGAATTACTGTAATTACAAGATGGCAACTCATAGATTCTACTAGAAGTTATTAACGTCCTCAGAACTTGAAAGTTATTAGTTTCTATGGCAACACTTATAATGCCAAAACAACTTTGTTGTTGACCACAGCTATATGTTTACCACACCATGCATTAAATAATTCACCTCTATATGTTCTTACAGAACGTTTAAGAACAAAAAATGCTTCAGGCATCAATAGCGTAATAAAATGGCATATCAAACAGAAATGCTATCACTGTTGAGGCTGCTGCCATATTGATTCATTTTACGTGACATCATGACAGCCACGTCGGAGCTTTAATAATTCAAGTTTAATAATACAAGTTAAGACATGAATGCTTTTTACATGTCGGAATCGCGTAATTTTGGCGATTCGACTTGACATGGAGGTACCATTACCAAGTACCAAGTTTTTTAGCATTTTTTAAATGTCAGTAGCCTCTTTATTGCTATACGTTGCCTGAAATGTTCATAATTTAATTTTCCACCCTGTCTCTGGCCCTCTGCCTGAAATACCTGAAAATAAAAGTACAAAGTTTATAAAACTGTTCTTTTTACATTTACATTTATGCATTTGGCAGACACTTTTATCTAATGCAACTTACAGAGCCTTACAGGGACAATCCCCCCGGAGCAACCTGGATTTAAGTGTCTTGCTCAAGGACACAATGGTAGTGGCTGTGGGGATGGAACCAGCGACCTTCTGATTACCAGAAGGTTTTCTGATTTTTTGTTTTGTTTATGTTTTTATTGTGTTTACAATTGTTTACACAAAGTAGAGAGAATACAGAAAATACCGTTTTTGTTATAGGATTAATAAAACAGGCTGCATGTGTGTTTTAAATGGCATTTCCATTAATAGTTCCCAATGGTTATGTGAAGGTAAATCAATTTTCAGCTAATAATATAAGTAAAATGCATTTGTTATAGCAGCCTTGGAATTATCATGTGCATTAGAAATTGAGCTGTGGAGCTCATGTTAAAGACATGGGATAAAGTTCAGCCTGTGTTGTTGCTTAATGAGCAACCTGATGAATCACAAGTCACAAGAATGGAGGAGAATACAGCAAGACATGAACACAATTTGATTATGCAGTAACAATACAGGGACCACTGTATATCAGCATATGTAATTTTCAATAGCACACACTAAATCCTTGGGGTTTAATAAAAAAGCATTTGTTTGTGCAAGAATTACAGGTAGAAGAGCAATAATATGCCAGTGTGTGTTCAAGAAGTAGGATATATGACAGTTGGCCTTGCCAATTGCACCAATATTAGCATCATTGAAGCAGGCCTGCCAACTTTTTAGTTCTGCTCGGCATGAGAGTTGTTTGGGTGGGTGGGTGGGGGGGGGGATGCTGCTTTCCTCCTGATTGGTGTGAATAACTTGCTGGGGGGGGGGGGGGGATGCTGCTTTCCTCCTGATTGGTCTGAATAACGTGCTGCTGCACGATGATTGTGTCTTACATTGTTTTGCACAGTAACTGCAACCTACTTGACAGGTATTCCTCAATGACACATTTTTTATATATGCATGGAAAAGGGTGTTCTCGCCAGAATGATCTCAATGTCAATTCGGTAACAGTAGGTCGAAAATTCTTCATCTGAAATTGGTCTGTGCTTACCGAAATTCAAATCACTACCCCTAGTGTCTGAATATGGAAGGTAAAGGTACATGTTAGCTCCAGATTCTGGCTGAAATATCCACAGAATGGCACCAAAAGTGAGATGTAAAGCATACAAATACTTGGAATTTGTGCTGAGAATAGACAAAGTTCTACCAGAAAGACTAGGTACAGCATTGTGTTAAAGAAGTTTATTATAATTGATAAATAACAGAGAATGATAATAAAGTTCTTTGGCATCCCCGTCCATCAAAACCTGCCGGGAAGATGGCAGTGGCGAAATTAAATCAAATCAAATTATGATTTAATATACATTTATCTATTTTTTTAAGCAAACATTTTCGAAATGATGCCCCGGCATGGTCGGATGCTTGGGGCCTCAGAAATCGTTTTTATTACTTAATCTATGTGGTTCTATGAATGTTTAGATCAAAATACCAATTTTTAAAAGCAAGACAATTAAAAAACTAAAAACTTTTGAATGTCATGTAGATAATGATACATTCAGCAATGATTACCATTGTCTTAGGTCGCAGCCACTGTGAAATGAAAATAAACCTGTCAGCAGTAACATGATGGTTATAAATGGGTGATTCTCAATACCCTAACTGACGCAAGGAAAGGAAACAAGGAAATCAAATGAGTATGCACAATTTAGGAAATGAGAAGCACCCAAAGAGCACTGCTTCAGGACAAAAGCCCTTGATTGTTTTGTTATTATGGTGTCTCTCTCTGTGATTGGACAGTTCCTGTGATGTTTCCATAGTGTTCTGGTCCATCTACACAGACATGGAGAAGAACCAAGAACCCCCTACCTCAGAGATTTTTCTTCCTCAAACTTCCTACATGGAATTCCATCTTTTCATCCTCTCTAAAGAGCTAGTTGAACAGACAAGCAAAACAAACAAATAGACACTACATGAAATAACACTATAACAGCGTCACAGACAATCCTACTGTTTTTCTCTCATCAAATGTTATTTTCACATCATATTATTTGCTGTATTATGTTTCCAGATAAGGTTCAAAACTCTATGGCGCTTTACACAAACAGGGTGCAAAAACATTATTTATTTATTTATTTATTCAACAAATGGTCAGAAAAGGTGCTACACCTTCATAAAATGTTGATCGTCAACCAAAGAAATATTGAATGAGCTCAGCTGTTTTATTTTCTATGAGATTAGATTTTTTTCCCTCCTTGTGTTGAAAACTAAAATTAAATACACCCAATTTCATAAATTCATAAATAAAATAATTATGAAAGAATGGTATAGGTTACAAGTAAAATATTTGCAAGGTTAACCTAAACTCACCACTGCAGCTAGTTTGGCAAAATAGTTTATTTAACATACAGTTATCAATTAAAAAACAAAATAATAATTTAAAAAAATAATTAAAAGAAAAATATATATAGCTGCAAGCAGCAATACCAAGCACATCAACGGCATGTATAGAAGTGATAATACATGACACATTCCATGTGAATTGGACATACAGCCTAGGAGGAGTTTGAAAAAGTGGGTTTTCAATTAAATTCAAAATGTTGGACTGGAAGTATGGCCGACTGTGGCAAATTTGGTATCAGCGTAACAAGCATGCTGAAAGCGAAAATTGCCATTTTCACAAATAGCCACAGGTCATGCTTGTGATGACACGTAGTTAGTTTCATGTCAATACAACAAAGCGTTGCGTAGGTATAGTGTCACGCCCATTTTTCCATGCTCACTGTCAAATTTGTTGAAGCATTTTTCGCGAACGGTGTGGTCTATCAAAAAGCTTTAGATAATTTTTTGTCAAATGTGTCCCTAGATAGTACATTTCGAGCGATTCGGATGAACAGTCTAGGACGAGATTGAAAACAAATGTTTTTCATATAATTCAACATTTTGGGAAATCTAGGGGGTGGAGCTAAAATGTTATGTTATCCATCCCATCTTGGCTTGTCCTAAGGAATCACAGGAAAAAATATTTTGATTCTAGGCTTTGTGGGTAAAAAGTTATAGGCCAAAATGTGAAAATTTGAACAATACATTTGAGAGTGTCCTTTATCAATTTGACTTCAATGGCAGAAAAAAGGAAGAACACTTAACGATAACAATAGTTGCCTACGCACTTTCAGTGCTTGTCCCCAACAAATCAATTAAAACAAATTATTCTTAGGATTTGTTCCTCTGGTCTAATACATAAAAAGCCATTGCCGTGGAATAATGACCACTCACATTCAGGTGGTTGAGACTTATATTTTTCTACATTTGAATAACAAATATTGCCATTTTACATAAGGCAATAGCAAGCTAAGAATTACTAAATATCAATCTATAGCTACAACAGCTTAGTCATTGCTATTTCCAACATGCCAAACAGGCACAGAGATGAGTGGGTTCACAGTTTCAGTGATGTTGCAGCTGCTTCTTGCTGATTTCACACATGTGCACACAAGCACACACACACACACACACACACACACACACACACACACACACACACACACACACACACACACACACACACACACACACAGACAGCTTCTTTGAGGTGTTCTTCCTGCTTTCAGCAATACAAATGACCATCTAGTTTTGCTTTTGTGAGGCAATAGAACATCTTTTGTCAAAATAGTATTCAATTTTATACAATATGTGGTGCTATTGTGCACAGAATAATTAATTAGAGAAGAAAAATGCAGAGAAAATGGCAACACTTACTTCATTGTCAGATAAAATAATGGCTACGATAAAAAAATAAATCAACCTTTGCCGCTGAAAATAAAGCCTTTCTGTTTTATATGTGGAAAATGTGTTTTGTTAGTATTTGTGGTATCCAAGTGAAGCAAATTTATGGATGTCTAGCAATAAAGGCGAGTGACAAAACAGAGACTGTACAAGAAATGTATTACTACTGTATAATACTCATTCTCATATGTTATTAACATTTCATTTTATTGTCACGTTCAAGATTTAAAGGTAATTTCTTTGATATATAAAGTAAACCATTCATTTGGGGCTTTTCCACTGCACGGTACAACTCGACTCAACTAGACTCTGCTCGCTTTTTTGGGGTTTTCCACTGTGGATAGTACCTGGTACCTGATACTTTTTTAGTACCACCTCGGTCAAGGTTCCAAGTGAGCCAAGCCGATACTAAATGTGACGTCAAAACCCTGCAGATCACTGATTGGTCAGGGAGAATCGTCACTACCAGCTGTAAACCCGCTAGTTTTAAAGTTAGCAACAGTGATAACTGTATCATTTGTTCACATGACTTTCGAATTGTGAAAAATAGCCACAGGTCATGCTTGTGATGACACGTAGTAAGTTTCATGTCAATACAACAAAGCGTTGCGTAGGTATAGTGTCACGCCCATTTTTCCGTGCTCACTGTCAAATTTGTTGAAGCATTTTTCGCGAACGGTGTGGTCTATCAAAAAGCTTTAGATAATTTTTTGTCAAAAGTGTCCCTAGATAGTACATTTCGAGCGATTCGGATGAACAGTCTAGGACGAGACTGAAAATGAATGTTTTTCATATAATTCAACATTTTGGGAAATCTAGGGGGTGGAGCTAAAATGTTATGTTATCCATCCCATCTTGGCTTGTCCTAAGGAATCACAGGAAAAAATATTTTGATTCTAGGCTTTGTGGGTAAAAAGTTATAGGCCAAAATGTGAAAATTTGAACAATACATTTGAGAGTGTCCTTTATCAATTTGACTTCAATGGCAGAAAAAAGGAAGAACACTTAACGATAACAATAGTTGCCTACGCACTTTCAGTGCTTGTCCCCAACAAATCAATTAAAACAAATTATTCTTAGGATTTGTTCCTCTGGTCTAATACATAAAAAGCCATTGCCGTGGAATAATGACCACTCACATTCAGGTGGTTGAGACTTATATTTTTCTACATTTGAATAACAAATATTGCCATTTTACATAAGGCAATAGCAAGCTAAGAATTACTAAATATCAATCTATAGCTACAACAGCTTAGTCATTGCTATTTCCAACATGCCAAACAGGCACAGAGATGAGTGGGTTCACAGTTTCAGTGATGTTGCAGCTGCTTCTTGCTGATTTCACACATGTGCACACAAGCACACACACACACACGCACGCACGCACGCACGCACGCACACACACACACACACACACAGCTTCTTTGAGGTGTTCTTCCTGCTTTCAGCAATACAAATGACCATCTAGTTTTGCTTTTGTGAGGCAATAGAACATCTTTTGTCAAAATAGTATTCAATTTTATACAATATGTGGTGCTATTGTGCACAGAATAATTAATTAGAGAAGAAAAATGCAGAGAAAATGGCAACACTTACTTCATTGTCAGATAAAATAATGGCTACGATAAAAAAATAAATCAACCTTTGCCGCTGAAAATAAAGCCTTTCTGTTTTATATGTGGAAAATGTGTTTTGTTAGTATTTGTGGTATCCAAGTGAAGCAAATTTATGGATGTCTAGCAATAAAGGCGAGTGACAAAACAGAGACTGTACAAGAAATGTATTACTACTGTATAATACTCATTCTCATATGTTATTAACATTTCATTTTATTGTCACGTTCAAGATTTAAAGGTAATTTCTTTGATATATAAAGTAAACCATTCATTTGGGGCTTTTCCACTGCACGGTACAACTCGACTCAACTAGACTCTGCTCGCTTTTTTGGGGTTTTCCACTGTGGATAGTACCTGGTACCTGATACTTTTTTAGTACCACCTCGGTCAAGGTTCCAAGTGAGCCAAGCCGATACTAAATGTGACGTCAAAACCCTGCAGATCACTGATTGGTCAGGGAGACTCGTCACTACCAGCTGTAAACCCACTAGTTTTAAAGTTAGCAACAGTGATAACTGTATCATTTGTTCACATGACTTTCGAATTGTGAAAAAATAAATGACTGTGAGCAAAACCATGCCATGGTCAATAAATGAGGTGCAGACGGTCCACTTGTTCATGAGCGAAATGAAAATGTCTCTTAGGAAGTGCATCAGCTATTGGTCGCACACAGCTACCAACGGACCTACAAACAGTATAGGGAAAAGTTAAAAAAAAACTTGTGGCTACAGAAACATCAAGGAAAAGTGGAAGTGGTTCGACCAAATGGACACTATCAAAACCGGCGAGCAATGGGAAGGAGAGTGCCCTGGACTGTTGATCCACGATGGAGGATGGTATGTTTTGTTATGTTAACTCTATACTCTGCTTGAAAGCTTCACTTTATTTATTTGACCAGCTACTGGAAGCTTGCTTCTAAAACAACCAGGCCAATTTAACTGTTACACTTGTCTAAAATCACAATGCAACAACTGCTATATGCAGCACAATGAGCTAGTTGCTAACAGCTAGCGGTCGTGTTATGGTTTTGGTCAGTTTGTGTCGTGTTTAAGATGATGTCACGTCAGTAGTGGCGGTGCAACTATGACGATCAGCCTATAATCCCACCCAAATTGAGATGGCACTAAACTGCAGTGGAAATGCAAGCTCAGAAACGTAAAGAGAGCTGAGGCGAGTCGAACTGTAACGTGCAGTGGAAAAGTGCCAATTGGTTGATTATAATGAAAAGTGTCAACAATGTGGCTCTTTGTCACTATAAAAGCATCAGTTTTTTTTAGCGTTCCATTCAGCCTGTCACAACACATCTGTTTGTTGACTCATGAATGATGAGTGTTGAGGAAACCTGTTGGGTCATTATTTAAAAAAAATTCTGTATGTTGATATAGAAATTATACATTTTTCCTTTAGCAATTTCCCTCTGTTTAAGGGGAGAAGGTGGAGAAAGAGGACTGAAGAAATAAAAACACTTGTTTAATCTGCAGGATTTAGATAACATGAACAACACTGACATCAAATAAACAGTATTTATTTTTTTGTTTGTTAAAACTGTTAAGAAATAAAATGCACAAGAAGTCTTAGAACATGTCATGGCAAGAGCCATGTATAATGTTATTAAGTGTAAATGATAACAACTTAATTGCAAAATGTTTTTGTGCAGCCCACACCATTATCAGATGACTGAGAAAATATGTTCTAACTCAATATCAAGAGCTCCCTTCAGCTATGCTCAGTCAGTCAACACATTCAGCCATGACAAAGAAACTTGAGCTGCTTGATTAACAATCACACATCTTAATTATGATCCATTGCATTTGCATTTCAAATATTATGAACATCAAATAACAGTCCAGGCAGTTTCCTTTTAATGTTTGTTTGAGTGCTGAATTGTGAAAAACTAAGATTTCCTTCCTGGCAAATAACTTTCACATTTGCGCTAAATACTAAAAACGCTGAACTTTTTTTTAGCAATTTTTTAAATAAATCCTAACTGAAATCTTTTTATTCTATCTATCCATACATCCATCCACCTACCTACCTACCTGTATTTTTGTACAAAACTCCAACACATACAGGCTCTTATCCTTCACTCTTTTTGCCATATTCATGAAAGATACCTTAAATTAAGCAGAATATTGGGGAATGGTGTGTTATGACTTAACTCAAAATTTTTGCACAGCTAACAAAAAAGTGGATGAACATACTCCCTATAACGTTCTAAAAAATTTTTTTATAAAAAACATTGCGTACTCTAATATTCCGTTGGACTGCCTTTAGCTCTGATTACGGCAAATTCATTTGTTTCGACAACATTCAACATCACAATATTTATTTCCATCAAGAATTGCATACATTTTTGGCCGAGATCCTTTAAAGATGACGGGAGAGTCGAACCACTCTGTAAATTCTCCAGCACATCCCAAAGACTATCAGTGTTGGCCATTTCATGTGTGAAATTTCAGCAATCTCCTTAGTTGTTTTCTTTCCTTGATGCAAGACAATAATCTGCCCCCTCTGAAACACAGTAACATCTTTTCCACAACCACGGGGATACATCTTCCGACATGGATGTTTAAGAAATGAGAAGCTACACACTGCATCAGTTAGAATTGTTGCCAGCTGAAACATATTAATCACTGCAATAATGGTCCAATCATAGACTCTTAATCTGCTTATTTAAATCCAAAATGCGATTTACAGGGATTTTAAAAGTTTTATTTCAGTCAGACTAATACAAGAATTTGTTTTTTTATAATGCCATGTAATGTAGACTGAAATCGTACCACTTTATTTTTGACAGACCTAGAGAATGCAATTGTAGCTCGGCTTTGTCCATACATTGTAATCGGACCAAATAAAGTAGGTATTTCTTTCTTTCAAAAAACTGATTTACAAAAACTTTCTATGCAGTCTTTGACATGATAAAGGGAGTTCTTCCAAAAATGAAAATTCTCTCATCCCTTACTCACCCTCATTCCATCCCAGATGTGTATGACTTTCTTTCTTCTGCAGAACACAATTTACGATTTTTAGAAGAATATCTTAGCTCTGTTGGTGTTTATAAATTGAATGGTGGCCAGAACTCTGAAGGACAAAAAATAACATAAAGGCAACATAAAAGTAATCCATGCAACTCTAGTCTTCTAAAGCAATATGATAGGTGTGGGTGAGAAACAGATTAATGTTTAAGTAAATTTATGCTACAAATATCCACTTTCAAATGCTTCTACAAATTCTTCTTCCTCTTTTTTTAATTCATACCACTACTGACTGGTTGGGGCTGGTCAAATGTGGAGATTTTTAGTAAAAAAAAAAAGACCTAAATATTGATCCATTTCTCACCCACACCTATCATATCACTTCTGAAGATGTGGATTGAATCACTGGAGTCGTATAGATTACTTTATGCTGTCATTAAGTGGTTTTTGGAGATTCAGAGTTCTGGCCACCATTCGCTTGCATGACCTAAGAGAAGAAATATTCTTACATTACATTACATTATCCTTACAGTTACACAAGTTACATAAGCATTTACACATCAGCACAGTACGACATCCTTCTCAGCCTGGAATACTCAAACATGCTCAACCATGCTGATGGAATGGCTTTAGTATGTGCCTACTCAGGATTGTTAATTTGCTTTTGTTGTTTCTAACATGGCAAGTTCACTAACATTTGGGTGAAGTTAATAAAAATGGTGTATGTTCAGTGTACAGTATCTTAATGAGTTTATGATGATGGTTTAACTAGTATTGTAGCTTACATTTATTTTTCTACATGCCTTTTTGATCAGGGAAGTAGATTACTAGCTCATAAAACTCAAATTGTTCTCATACAATTTTCATATAATACTTTAATAAAAATTATGTTATATATCATATAATATACTGTATATATTATATAATAATAATGTCAATAAATATTATTTTTAACTAGTCTGGGAACTTAATAACATAATCCTCTTGCCTTTTTCTTGTTGCTTTCCTTTTTGTGACATGAGACATGTCTTTCCTGTGTATTAGCAGAGTGAAAACTAGGGAAAAGGAGACCTAAAACTAAAATATGTGATCATCCGCCATAGCGCACTCACTCTCACGCCGTCACAAAAAGACGTATCTGTTATGTACATTCTCCTGATTTCCCTGCACCATGGTAAGACCAAAGAGACCATAACCACGCAAACTAGCGTCGATTGGCAAAGAACGGCATTGTTTTGCAATGATAACTGTTTGCCCCTATGGTGAAAAAGTGGCTTTTATTTGTCTTTTGCTGAAGAAAGAAAGTCATACAAATCTGGGATGGTATGTGGGTCATTAAATTATTATAGAATTCTCATTTGTTGGGTGAACTATTTTGCCGGTATAAAATTGTTGGTACTGTAGTTTTTGGTACTGTGTTGGGTGTTACACTTGATGTCCAATGTGAAATCTGTGTCCTGAAGTATGACAAATAGAGAACCACTGCTGCAAGATATGCAAATGTCCTACCTGGGAAGTCCTTTTTACTTTGAAAGACTCTTTAAACTCACAGACATCACAAAGCACTGTACAAGCAGCAGTGAGAAAAATCATTTTTTATACAGGTTTTAAACAAGTACAAAAAGTAATTGGATGGACAGGCAAAGATGGTTGAAACTATGTAGGAACATCACAGCACAACAGAGATAGAAACTCTGCCACCAACATCCTGTTGGCTTATTACATTGATGGTTGGTGGTAAGACCCTGGTGATGGAAACACAGAGAGTTTGTAATTTAGACCTACCAGATGAAAGAGCAACATCAAGGAAATGGAAACACAAAAAGGTAAACACCACTGCATCTCTCTCTGTGTATGTATGCGTGTGTGTGTGTTTATTTTTCATTACTGGCATTTCACATTCAGATGTTCTGATGCAGCATTTACATCAAAAGCAACTCAGCATTTGCACTTTGTTTTTGGAAAAGCATGAAAGGACCCACACAAATGGATACACTGTAGCAGGCACATAGACAGTACTGTGACTTCTCAAACACACTATACTGTTGACGCTATTCCATTGCCCATGGATCACAGCCTAAAGCTACATCGAGCTCCACTGATCTATTCTCTCCTGAGCTAAATAGAAGCTCTCAGAAAAAGAACAGAGGAAATGTACATTTCCCCTTATTCAGGCCATAGAGTGTAAAACCAATATGACATTTATTTAAAATTGAGTCCTTTGCTGGCTTTAATCTCAGGGAATACTCCATTGTAAGTACCCCATGTGTTTTATTACCCCCTGCCTCTTAGTTTTTTTGTGAGGCTGTTTGAAATTCAGAAGGACAAAGTAATCCGAATTGATTTTTTTTTCCTTCTGCCGATCTACAACCTGTGCCCTCTAACATAGTCATGAGTTTAGCCTCTTTACGTAAATGAAAGCAAACCTGGACACGAGTCTATAACTGATCAGTGTTATTTTAAAGAAAATTTGTCATCTTAAAATTAACATTCTATTATAATTTACTCTCATAATCACAATAAAAAAATGGGAGGTATAAAATGTTGATCTTTTATAATAAATTTCAGTCTTTTCCTTGTACAAAGCTATTGTATGGTTTTATAAAAGTGTAGTATTATACATGCAGAAGAATTGAAACGACATGATTTGAATCTAGGATTTACCCAATCCTGGAATTTCACAGCATCATAAATGGAAAGACGTCGGTGCCAGTGAGTCGCACATCTGGCCAATAAAACTAACAAAGAGACTTGTCTAGATCCCATATGACTTCTCTGCAAAGAGGCCCTAAGTTCAAAGGTCAAAGCAATAAAAAACAAAACACACACTCTTGGAGTTCCCGAGACTCTTTGAACATTGGTAACTTGTATAATTGACAAATTAATGATTATAGTCTGATATACCTCTTTAAAATGTGTATAATGTTTTATCCATGTTGTATAACCAATTAATTAACCAGTATGATTTGTAACCAGTGATTGTCAGGTGTTGTTTCCTACACGTATAATATCCATGAAAAAAATGTCATGTTTAGTGTGTAAGCGTTCGCTGGCGTATGCAGAGAAAGCTGATGACAATGAATATCATGTCTCTTGTACCATTCTCAAGATATAAAAGTTCATGATTAAATATGCACTATTTTTGAGCAGGAGATTTGTAAGAATCTGAAACAGAGGACCATAAATCAACTGTCGGAAAAGACAGCCCAGTTGGCCATGTGATTGGCGCAGGACACCTTAGGGGATGCGACCAATTTCAGTTGTCAAATGTTTCCAAACAGGAACAACACTCTCTCTTCCTCTCTTCCGCTCTTCTCTTCGGTCGTCTCTCTGTCCTCTGACTGCTCAGACTTCGCTCTGACTCTTCCCTTGTGGTCTTCTCGGGATCTCGTCGGAACCAAGTCCATGCCATGTTAGGTCCAAGGAAGATCGGAACTCGACGTCCAGAGAAAGTTCGTCACTCTCTATGGTTCACACACCCATGAGAAGGCCTCGCTTTAAAGCCAACCTCATCATTCATACAGACAATAACTAACAATAACTAAACGATCTTACAGAGGTCCAAAACATAGATGAAATAACTTTCGACCAAGCGCCAAGAGCCAAGCAACACAAAGAACGCAAGGAAACACCACTACACTCAAGTACATCTCCAATATTGTGCTCAAAGTGCTGGTGTATTAAATAAATTATTTGGGTAATCCGATAGCAAATCGATGTAGACTCAAAGAAGGATAAATAGTTCTTAAGGCATTAAGACTCCATAAAGTTAATTTTCTCTGTATTGATCATTTATTTCACATTCTGTCACTCTTTTCACCATCCTGTCTCATGTATATATGTGTTAGATTATATTTATGTTTAGAATAGCAATAAAGTTTGTCTGTATTCAAAGATGATTGACTGTGGTATATTTTGATAAAAAATCTCATCCCTATTTCTAAAAGATTTCGCTTCAAAGCTGTAATCAAATATGTGTGATATTATTTTCAGTAATCCATAAGAATAATATCACTCCAATAAGTGAATGAATCATAATTCACTTATTAAAGCTAATTCCTTACAGTAGAAATTGTAAGCAGATACAACAAAACTTATTAATGGTGGAGATCCTAGAAAGACAAATAATGTAGTTATTTGTCATTTATCTAATTTATAATGGTTGTCGAACACGACTATTTCCATTATACATTTCATCACCTAATAATGTACAATAAGGACAGTTTAATTTAGTTCATAGCTCACATATTTTGAGACCCTAAATTCCCTTCTAAATTCATCGGTACCAAATATCCTTACATATAATGGTGTGAGAATGAGGGCACTTTAAAGTTCCCTTCTAAATGTCACATACCAAATATCCTTACAGGGCCGCGGATGCAAGCTTGGAGCAAGGGGCCGCGGTTACAGGTTTTGGCCCAGGGTTCCCACCATAATCCACTGTGAAAGGGGAACAGCAAAGTTCCAGAGCCTTCTCAACATATTCACAGAGTGTCCAGTGAGGATCAGCATGAAGCATTAGTTCCTTCAGTGCATGGTTCAGACCGATTCGGAAGAAAACCCCCAGAGGATTGTCTGGAAAGTGCACAAAATTCGCTAGTTCTAAGAATTTAGAATGGATGGTCCCCTTGCTTAAGAAGCAGAATTCTGACAGCCTCTAGATCCATGTTGGTCAGTTCTTCTGTCACAAATAGATGCTGAGATGAGACGGGAGATGCTGGATCCAATTGCAGGCATTTAATGACGATGATTACAGTGAAACAAACAACCGTGAACTCATACAGCAAAAAAAAGAACGACAAAGAAATGCAAAACAAGAGGGTATATATTAGGGATGGTAAGATTCACCGATTCGCATCGGTACATCGGCATAAAAGATAACGATGCATCGATTTAAAAAGTGTGCATCGGATACAAGTTGGCATTTGTATCGCGATGCATCGTTTCTAACATATTTGCATTTGTAAAAACGTCACGGTTACTGTTGTAACCTCGTTCCCCGAGGGAAGGATCGAGACATTGTGTAGAAATGAAGTGACACAAGGGGTCTTCCTGGGATGCCAAACATACCTCTGAACCTGAGAAAAGGCCAAAATCAAGTTGGCAGACAGAATTTGCATGCTCCGCCCCGGACATATGGGTATAAAGGGAAGCGGGGCAGCGAGTGCCAGTCAGGATTTTGCACCAAGGAGCCGAAAATATGGTACAGCCGTTTACAGTGGTAGGTCTAGTGCTGTGGCAGGAGGGACACAACGTCTCATTCCTTCCCTCGGGGAATGACCCTTTCCCCTTCTGTCACTCACTCGACATTGTGTTTATTCGCCTTCCAAGGGCTTCTGAGAACAGAGTGCGAAATTGCGAAGCTAGTGGTGTTTGAGACTTGCTACCAACAGCTACTGCCCAGATTATGCACAACTGTCTGATTCCATTCAGTGCAAATCATCAGAATAAAGTAAATGCCCTGCTATTGTAATCCATTGTGCTGTAGGTGTTTTGGGTTTAGAGTTAAAACTGAATGATATAAACATTGAACATTATTATATATTTTTTAATTCATTAGAAGATGAATTCCATGTAGGGATACATGCAGTAGTCCCAACAAGCATTTTCTTTTTAATTAAACTGTGTGTTTTTTTTTTTGGCAGATCTTAATGAGTTGGTCATTTAAAAATAGATAATCACGCAAAAAAGTGTGGGCACCCCTGACATAGAATATAGATTATCTTCCACCAAATAATTACAAATCCAATGTTTGGAAACATTTTGGATCTTATAAGAGAGATTGAGATTTTGATAAACCCATGCAGTTTGTAAAATATATCATGCTGCTATAAAATATACAGGTAGTATGACTAATTTAACAACACACTTTAAGCGCCGGCACAAAAGCACATTCATCTGCTGGCAAGTTCCGGAACATTTCTTCATTGTTTATCCCTGAGCATCCATAAATTGTGTCACTGTTAAATGTGTGAACTGTTAAAAGTGTAACTGGAAACAGAACAAGAAAATAACGTCTGGTTTTATTTAATCTTTTTATTTATTTTTTTGCACTACAAACGCCTTTTTGTGAAAGGTCCATCCGTTAGACGTCAGAAGGCACTTAATTTAATTTAATTTAGATTTACTGTCTATCTGAACCAAAGAAATAAAAGCGAACTCTCTGTATCCTACCATATTGAATTGCATAGCATCATTTCCCATTGAATCGCATTGTGTTGAATCGAATCGAAATCGGATCGTATTGCATCGTAATAGGGGTGAATCGTATAGCATCGTTAGCTGCTTCATATGTATCTTTTATGTATCATATCGTTGGATATGCATCGAGATGCGTATCACATCAGCCTCAGTTATGGAGATGCGCATCCCTAGTATATGTACACAAGAGGGCTAACGAGGGAATGGAAAACAGGTGAGAACAATGAGGAAAAGATGGCAGTGATGAGGGCAGTGCATGAAGGGAAACTTAGTCTGGGAAAACACTTCAAAATAAGAGTCCTAGGAAACATGAGGGAGACAGACTGTGACATCAGTCATGCCAGATTTATGCTGTGTCTTGTTCCTAAATGATTTTCTTCTGCTCAAATAAATATTGTTTAATTTGTCTGGGGAAGGAATTAACTGCCAAGATCATAAGGGGAAAAGGAAGAAAGAAAGAAACCTTTTGTATGTTGTCCTTCAAGATTTATACAATCAAATCTGAAAAAAGTGCAAAAAACAACCGTAATTTCTGAGCTTAATTTAAAAATTCAAACGTGATAGGATGTTCTACCACAATATATATATATATTGGGTTTGTTCTCAGTATTTAACACAAAGTTTGAGTTGGCCTTTGAGATCATTTTGGCTTTTCAAATATATATATATATATATATATATATATATATATATATATATTATTATTTTTTTTTTTTTTTTTATTTATTATTTTTTTTTTTACCACAGACGCTTTTGAACATCTAGTAGTAGGCCAGGTATGTCATTATGATATTTAAAAGTTCCATAAAGTCTTGAAAAGCTCACTTTATCATAAATGCTGTGGATTGGGCGCAGAAATCAAGACCAGCTTGTGGATAAGTATGCTTCTAATGTATGACACAAGTTAGTAGTGTCTGTAATGCACAAAACAAATGTGCCAGGGCATATTCATATTTAATAGTCAACTTGGCAAATAATCATTCAGAGAAGTAGTCAAATAATTGGCAGCTCAATGTTTACCATAAATCACAATATGCCGTTCCGTGCAGTATCAAGGGTCTTTATTACTTCTGGAAAGTCCTGCATTGAAAGAGAGTGTGTCAGTGGAAATAATAGCTAGCTCATTGTGCTGCATAAAGTAGTTGTTGCATAACAAGTCTAACAGATAAATTGGCCTGGTTGTTTTAGAAGCAAGCTTCCAGTAGTTGGTCAACTAAATAAAGTGAAGCTTTCAAGCAGAATATAGAGTTAACGTAACAAAACGTACCATCCTCCATCGTGGCTGAGTCAGGGCACTCCTTCCCATTGCTCGCCAGTTTAGATAGTGTCCATTTGGTCGAACCACTTCCACTTTTCCTTGATGGTTCTGTAGTCACTTTTAAGGATTTCTTTTTACTTTTCCCTACACTGTTGGTAGGTCCGGTGGTAGCCGTGTGCGGCCAACAGTTTTTCAGACACTTCCTGAAAAACTTTATTGATTCGCTCATTGCTAACGAGTGGACCGTCTGCACTCCGTTTATTGACCATGGCGGGGTTGTGCACACAGCCATTTATTTTTTCACAATTCGAATATTGCGTGAACAAATGGTACTGTTATCGTTGTTGTTAACTTTAAAACTAGCAGGTCGATGTTGCGTGTCGTAAATCCAGTGACGCTGGTAGGGACGATTCTCCCTGACTAATCGGTGATCTTCAGTTTTAGGACGTCACATTTTGTATCAGCTCGGCTCGCTTGGATCCTCGACTAGGTGGCACCAAAAAAAGTGGATATCAGGTAACAGGTACTATCCACAGTGGAAACCCCCAAAAAAGCGAGCTGAGACGAGTTGAGTCGAGTTGTACCGTGCAGTGGAAAAGCCCCATAAGTATTTTGAATTGGACTAAATTGAAAATTAAACGAGTGATGATCACTTGTGTGTGACTTTAGTTTTTAGATTATTTATCTGTATACTTTTTTTCAACATCTGAAGTACCTTATTTGTTGTGGATGTCCCAGTGTGTAAACAGAGAGCTGAATAAAATAATAAAATAATATTTTGGATGCATTTGAGGGCAAATAATATTGGAATATCAATCGCAGGCTCCTGAATCATATCGTATCATGGCAGACTTTCAATTATCAACAAATATAGGATTGCAGGCCCAGCGAATAGATTCAAAAACATACGTGATGAAACGTCCAATTTACACCCTAGTAAACACTCAATTTACACCTCTGTAAACACTGTATTGTTTCCATTTACAGCTATGAACTTTGGTTAATGTCAAATCATAATGTTAAACCTTTCCCTCATGTTCCCATACACTGTTACAGTATGGCTGATCATTACTGATGTAACCTTGCCTGTCATAATGTTAAACCTTTCCCTCATGTTCCCATACACTGTTACAGTATGGCTGATGTAACCTTGCCTGTCAAACCATGCACAAAATGTATTTGCGCCTACTTAATGTTTAGATGATCAGTTATTAGCTTGTTAAATCTCCTCATTAAACTTGATGTTAATTTTATATGTCTGGTTGCAATCTGTATTTGCAATTAGCCTGCCCTGGTCACGCCCGATGTCATATCTGCATTAATTAAGCTATATAACTCATATAGAGTCCATTTTATAAACACATTCATACATATGCATCCTCATGCCATGTTCTAACCTCTGTGCACCTAATTTCCTTTTGTCGAGGTTTTCAAATTGGGGTCGTTCTCCACATAGGCTATTATTGCTTATGCATCTGTGGCTCACAAGAAAAGTAGTTTTTTGGTTATGACAGTCCATCAAAATTGGCTTACAAAATTCAATCATCATCAAACCTTAACAAGCATGAAATATAAGTGAAAAACATTTGTTGTTACACTGTGCTACTGTAATCTTCCGATTCTTTGAACCCCAAAGGATTTGTAAATATTTCTACATCTCTAAAGTTGTTCAAAATGTATGTTTATGATGCTCACAATACATCGATATTAAAATTAAATTATAGGTGCTATGGAACCACACTTTCTATACAAAAATGTTTGTATACTCACAAATACTCAAGAGATCAGGTTGGTACAAATTCATATGCACCAAGCTTCAAACTTGTTAAAGAAGTTAATGTAGAAGAAGATGTAGGCTGATGGAAGGGCTGTTCCTGAGCATATGAGGGCCCTAAGTGAAATCCTGCTTGGAGGCCCAATTCCAACCTCGTTACATTTTTCCTTCCCTCTCGTGCCACAAGGGGGCCCCCTAGAACCCCCTGGCTGTTGGATAGTGCTACAATGAGAGTTTGAGTCCAACTTCTTTGTCTGAACAAGTTTTAATAACTGGTAGCCAGATTTTTTTTCTACTGAAAGTTTTCAGTAGACTAGCCTCAGATACACCACTCCTTACACAAGGTTGTGTAACCTCACTGGGGTGGTGTGACATACTAAAGTTAAAGATTCTCTGGTCTGAAGCATGTTTGTATTGTATCATTCACAGCTTTGAGAAAATTTCTTGAATCTACTTGTTGCCTTCTATTTGTTATTTCTAACAGAAGCCCCCTGCTGAAAACTAATTCCTACTAAGTGCCTGAGGTGCAGGAAGGTATCTAAACTCTCCCCTTTGTGCTCTACTTGATCACACATTAATCTAGCTTTGAATAGGAGCCCAATTTCCTTTCTAAATGTCAGATCATATTCACTGGCCCTTATTCAGCATCTGAGCACATCTGATTTCCAAGTAACCATTGAGGTAAATGTCGGGGCATAATAAAGCCTCCCCTAAGAAACAGAATTGTAATCTGCAGTTCCTGAACTCTATTGTACTTCTAGAGTGTATTAGCCTGGCACTGAAGGCAATCAGTTGAGCAATCAAAGGTTTTGATTGACAGGGTGATAGGTGGAGAAGTCAAGCCATGTTAAACACAGTGCCAAAATCAGTGAAGGCACTAGAGTAAAGAGTGGAAAGACTGAATGTGTGAACATGGATGCTCTTCAAATTAGATCCGCTCTATGCTCAGACTATGTGCTATGATCTGGCAATGATCTCAAGGGTTAAAGAATCCATTCGGCTGTACACAATAATTGAGAGAGCTGATTAAGATAAACTCCAGCTGCTGATCTCTGACCTCTAGTTCAGAAAGGAATGTAATGGTGCTGCTACCTCACTGCACAATTTAACTTTATAACAATTGGTAGACCATAGTTCAGTAAGATTAAAAATGTAAAAACAATGTGAATTATGCCCAGATCTGATTTGCTAATTTTCTGATTTATGATAATCCAATCCCCACCCTCAGAGTCATTTAAGTAGGAATCCATCTTGCCATTTGTGTCTGTTGAACTTTGTCTCACTGAAATAAGAGCAGAAGTTGAAAAACATTCTCACTATATTAAATATAATGTAATTTAAATTTGACTTGCCATCAGCCATCTTCCTTAAGATTGTGACAGAGAACAAATCACCAGTAAATTCACATAGGCTACAATATAGTGAATCACAGTTTACTCTAACACACTACATCTGTTTTAGGCATAACAAAGAAAAAACATTTTCTTTGGATCATTTGCATTTTAACTGACCGACCATGGCTTTAGATGTGTCAAAAGGTTTGGCAATCTTTTGATGTGGCTGCTGTTGAAACCTATGGCTACCCACAGTTTCGTAGTCCTGTTGTCTTAATTAGGTCGTTAAGCCTAGCTGTCACAAAGCACTCAACAATGATTTGTTTTTTTTAGTGGCAGTAAAGAACATCAAAAGAATATGAATTTTGTATGTGTACGGTTTTGTAAATGACTTCACTATGCATCAGGTTGCTTAAAAAACAAGAATTGATGTTAAAAAAAACTAGGCACTGGTCTGATCTATATAAAGGGGGGAAAGTTATGGGTCATATTCAGGAATAAAGGGCCAGGGCTAAAAAAAAAACATGCACTTTAAGTGTGCTGTGACAATAGTCAGTCAAACAATAGTCAGTCATATATACAGTATATACAGTTTATATCAGTGGTGGCCCATGCATTTTAGGTTTAGGCTTTCAATGCGATTCATGCCATGAAGAAAACAGCATTTCGTAATGATAAGACAACTTATGGACATCATATATTACGTCACAGCCAAATAAAAATACCAACTGACATTTTAAAACGTATCCACGAACGAAAGCCAAAACTTGAAATGCTAAAGGTAGCCTAATCTTAACTGCAGCTTGATTGTTTTGTTAAATATATTATAAAAAAATAGTTAGATACGTCCTTCGAATGGACAATCAAAAATCATAATGTTTCATATCAATCAAACAAGGAGGTCTATAATACCTAGAAAAAGCTTTCTGATTATATTTAAATGTTGCATGCAATATATTTCACTGAATGCTCAAGACATCCTAATTTACACTTTGAAAAATCATGATGTTGCTATCATGGCCGTACCCACCTAGGTCCGGACCTCTGACATTTTTCCGAGGTGTATATAATAAAAGTAATGATTTAATTGCCTAATAATAACTCTAATTTAGTGCTGCAAAGATATTGTACAACGCCAAGATAACCGACTTCTCATCTAATCACTGGCATCATTGCTTGTCTGTGGGAGGGTGGAGTGGATGATCTTGTTGTTACTAGAACACCCTTCCTCAACACGGTGGTTCTTTGATTACATCAACAAATTAGACAGGTGAACCCACCGAAGCGTAATACTAGTAACTAGAGAATTTTACTAGTGGACTGCTTGTAGTTCAATGCCATGATTCATCCCCACCCTGGCAGACATCTGATGAATAGCCGTCATGATGCCAGCTTGTTAGTTTAACTTGAGTAAATTAACTGGCTAGCTAGCCAGCTAACATTAATTCCATCCATCCAATGTCTGAATGATAAACTTTCAAAGTTAGAAATGCATTTTAAAATGAGGTACCCCTATATATTTTTACTTTCATTGCAAGATTATCCTAGGCTGGTAACATTTGCTATATATATATATATATATACCGGTATATCAATTGACCCTGTGTTTACTTTCTTCACTGACACAAATGAAAATGAATAGACTGCATCAATCAAAGCTTAGTTTTGGGAAGGGATAAGATACGGGTGAAGATGAGGACACTGAGAGAAAAAGAAAGAGATAAGGTGAAGGAGATGAGAGAGGAAGAGCAGGTACTGCCCAGTGTGCCCAGGATAATATTAGCATTATGTCCCTGTGCTGTTAAACACAAACAAATCTGACCTGATTACAAATGTTCAAACAATGTAGGCCTAATTACCACAGAGACAAATGTTCTTTGATAATTATAGTGGAACCTATAGGCTCAATTTAACAAAAACACAAATACCTAGCATAACTATAGTGTCACAATATAATATTATTGCATAAATGTAATATTGTATAAAACTCATTTCTATAATTCAAATGTACTGTTTGAGATACATTTCTATAATTCAAATCCAAAATTATGCAATGTCGAACACAAAGATGAAATTAATAAGGAGTATATCATTTTACAAAATTATTTTTAAGACACTTTGGCAGGAGAGACAAGTCAGGAGTCACAGAGAAAGGAACAGGCAGTGAATACAGAGGAAGAGAGAACAAAGAGTAGAAGAGAACAGAGAGAGAAATTAACAGCAGAGAGACACAGAAAACAAGGCTGAGAGAAAGAGCACAAGAGACACAAAGGGAAAAGGCTCAGAGAGACACAAACGGAGCAATACTGTAAGAGATCAGGCTGGAAGGGATGTGAAAGGAGGAGAGGAGAGAGAGATGAGAGAGAGCTGACGTCAGTCAAAGAGACACATTTCTACATTAATTTGATCTAGCCAAGTTAAAAAAAAAAAAAAAACACTAACAGATGAAGGTAAGTAATGCCTTCTCAAGGATAATGGTTCACTTCAAACATAACCATAATTACCCTAAAACAAAGTTTGGTGAAAAACAATTACACTATAAAATGTTCCCCTCTGGCTAAACAGCATAAATATAATGCCAATATTATTTGTTATTTATGTGCAGTGCAAGTCATGGTTAAAAATGTGTAAACTAAGCAAGTGTTCAGGTCCAGTGTTTTAAGAAAAAATTTTTATGAACTGTATGATTAATGACTAATGTCTTTGAAGTTCATCTTGGATTAACTGCAGAAGTTCACATAGATGCATTGTCCTTTAGTTGGATGATGAAGGTTTTTGTTGGCTAATTATTTGATAGTCTATGCATTCCATTTCAAGAACATAGTCCATCAATAAACAAAGATGAAGCAGACAGATATCAATGAGGTCAGTTCGGTGAGGTTTGGTGAGGTCCATCCTAAGTCCAAGTTTCAGGCTGTGGCATATGAAGTTTCCAATGCCAGTGAAGTCTGACACCAAGCAGGAACGGAGCTGGATCTGGCTTGCTCTGGTAACCACAGGATATGAATCCCGGGGTTGAGGCAGGGAAACAAATAGAATAATATTAGCATGGATGCCATTAAATTTATTGCAGTTATAGATTATGTGAAAGGTTTCTGAGAAATGTTTCTGTTTCTTCTGGCAGACCTAATTAAAGCAGCCTAATTGTGATTTTATGGATAAATTAGGTGTATGTCTGCCTAAATATATCCCGATCAGTGTTAGGGAGAATATTCCATAGTTTAGGAGCCAAATACGAAAAGGATCTACCTCCTTTTATGGATTTTAATATTCTAGGAACCATTAGCAGGGCCGAATTTTGTGATCATGATGGAATATAGCATGGCAGAAGGTCACTTAATTGCTTTGGAGCTAGACCATTCAAAGCTTTTTATGTAGTTAACAGAATTTTACAATTATATGAAATTTAACAGGTAGCCAATGTAACAACAATAGCATGGGGCTAATACGATCATACTTCAAAAGAAAAACAAACAAACAAACAAACAAACACACACAATTTTCATAAATGAAGGATTTCGAGACTGGAAAAATGCTATTGGAAAGAAACGGGGAATCATTTTGAACCACAGTTGTAGTCCAGGGCACATACAGGCCTCTGAGCTTAATGAGAATATTCTGTCAGTTGCAACAGAAAAGCATTAATAACTTTCTAAACAATACATATACTGAGAAGGTTAGTGTGAATCGGAAAGCCCTCCATTCCATCCTTGATTTTATAATGTCAAAGAGGAACATAGCACTGCATGGTAACTGGACAGGAGAAAGTGGATATGGCAACTTCATATTGATAATTTCCTCACATGGAAATCTTCATTCGACGCCACACTGAAACATCATTTTGAGACAGCACCATTAAATGCCAAATACAAAGGACCAAGGATTCAAAATGAACTAATAGCATGCTGTGTAGATGAGATTGAGGAGGACATAGTTAAGGAAATAAAAAAGCCAGGTTTTTCATAGTCCTTGCAGATGAATCAATGGACGTGAGTGGGACAAAAACCGTGAGCCGAAATATGTGAAGCGTTCTTGGGTTTCTGTCCTCTTGACAAACAAGATGCTGCATCTATTATAATCGCCATCCTCTCTCAATTGGAGAAGTGGGGTCTGGAGATTGAATGTGAGTGGAGTACAACAATGCATTAGAGTGCTTCAACCATGTGCGTGATACTGCCTCCGCAAATGTCCCCCCCCAAACTTCCACTCCACTTCACAACATACCACTCTTCTCCCTTCTGTTCCTACATTTCTTTCCAATCCTTTTCACGAAGTGTACCCTAGCATGAGGCTGCCTCCACAAATGCCCCCTCCCTTTACTTCAGATGTTTACGGTGCCTCCCCAAACTGTCTCACCAGACCTTTTTTCCCATCCCCCTTCCTCCAGCACCAACCTGTACTGGCCATGCCGAAGACCCATCAGCAAGGAGGCCTCTTTTTCAGCCTCTCACTCTTGCCCTACCCTACCTTCCCATCTACCGCTCCAGCTCAATGCTATCAGGTGCTGATGAAGATCTTCCGACTCTGCTCACATCAGTCCCCACCAATGAATCCCATTGTTCCTATGACTGTGGCCCCTTAACTATCAACCTAAAAAACTCGCAGAATGCTGCATAGCTTTTGGTAGATTCATCAAAGTAATATGCTCTATTTTTCTAAATTATTATCTATTTATATTAGCAGAGCTCAGTTTCTCCTTCAGAGGCAGTCACATTTACACGTAACATAAACTTTTTGCAGCAAAATGCGCTGCTTGCATTGCCCATTGGAACCAATGCCCAGATTGGGGGGCACTTGCCCTAGAACTCTACAAAAGAGTTTTCTTAGGATGTCGAAGCTTCTCTTGTTCCATCTGCAGGTCCATAGTTCACACAACTTCACTATGCCCCCAGATGAACCCAGATCCACCAATCCTTTCAGCAAGCTTCCACATCTACCCTATATGTCCCCCACTCCTGGAGCGACCGCAACCAGACTGTCACCTTTAACTCAGGCAGACAAGTGAGCAACAGCTTCAACAATTGAGGCTGCACCGGACAACGGTGCCGCTTCCTACACATTTGTCATTTCTGTGGCGAAGCCCATGCCTGCTCTATTTGTCCTGTACATAACTCCTTTGCTAATCTCAATACAAATTTCAAAATGTATCTCTCTTCCCCTATTATTGCTTCCACTTTAGCAACTGAATTAGAAAATCATCCAGATAAAAAATTCATTCAGATCCTCATTTCAGGTCTAAAAAAAGGGTTTGATCCCAGCCTGGAAAGCCTACCCAACTCCAGATTGATCTGCAACAACTGAACCCAACATAGTAAAAGCCCTCATCAACAAAGAAATCGTTTCTGGATTCATGATCGGTGCTTTCGAACCAATTGTCCAATTGTAAAAGCAACAAGGAAATTCTCTGTTAAAAAATCATCTATCTATCTGCCCCTCTTGGCAATTCCTAACCCAGTATCAACAGTCTGATTCCACTAGATGAATTCTCCCTGCACTACCACGATATAGACCAAGCTATCACCCTAATTAAAAATGGCAGTTTCGGAGCTTGGCTAGCAAATGTAGATATAACGTCAGCTTTTAAAGTTATACCCATTCACCCCAATTTCTGGCATCTATTTGGCATTCGCTAGTGCGATCAATTCTACTTCGAAGTCCGTTTGACTTTCGGCTGCAAAAGCAGTCCCAAAACATTCAACATGGTCTCCGAAGCCCTCTGCTGGATTCTACAAAACAATTATGCAATCCCCTACCTCATTCATCTCCTTGACAACTTCCTCATCATTTCCCCAAGCCATTTTACTGCAGCAAAACATTTAACAACTGTCCAAAAAGTCTTTTCCGAACTAGGAGTTCCCCTATTTCCTGAGAAAACCTCAGTCTCATCTACATCCCTGGAATTCCTCAGAAACCTCCTAGATTCTATCAAATGCCTAGCCTCCCATCCCAAAGAAAAAATAGACAGAATAATCATCATTGCATTAAATCTGCTAGAAGCTACCAAGTGCAGCCAGTACAATTTGCTTTCTCTCCTAGGCCACTTAAATTACACTATATTTCCCACTTGCTTACACTTGTTATCTCAGGTCAAGGTCTAGATGACACCATTGATTTAAGCCCTTCCTGCCAAGCAGACTTGAAATTCTGGACCATGTTCTTAAAGCAATGGAACGAGCTAATCTTTTTCTATGACAATACAGAAATATTTAATAAATATAATATAATAGAAATATAATATTTTTTCCCAACCTTGCGACCTCACCCTGTTAACTGACACCACTCCCTCTGTAGGTTTCAGTGGTTAAAACAAAGGATGCTGGTTCACCTCGACCTGGCCACCCAAGCTCACCTCTTCCCCCCGTCTGCTGAATCGACCCTCCTGTTTGAGCTGTATCCCATCCTCATAGCAGCCCATCTATGGGGTTCTGAATGGTCAACAAAAAACTAGGGCTGTCAATCGATTAAAATTTTTTATCGAATTGATTACATGGTGTCCCAATTAATTAATCACGATTAATCGCATTTAATCGAATATACAAATATTTGCTGAGAAAGCCCCTCATATAAAAATAACTCAATATATAATGATGAATTAATTATACATAGTTATATTTAAATATTTAAAAATGATATATATAATAAAAAATATTCAGATAATTATAATGCATTACATTCTTGTGGCAGAAGTGTTAATAATTGATAAGATAATATATTGTTTACTAACATATTATTGAATATAAGCCAATCATTGGCATACAGTTCACAGCAATCCATTTCACAAGTGAATTTGTCAATAAGTTCGAGATTTATTATGAGGGCAAGACCGTAACGCATGTTTGTGTTGTGTGTCAGGTGAAGGGTGGTTTTGTTCACTTTATAAACTGCGTGTTGCCCATACCGCTGAAGTTTCACTTACTGCCCTCTTGAGTAAACAGGTGGCACTACAAGCTTGCATTTCTTAGGAATTGTACTTATTACAGTCCGGGGGCATTGCGATTTTTTAATGCGTTAAATAGACTGCCCTACAAAAAACCTTTTGTTCCATTGTGATAATTCGGCTACCGTCCACTGCATTAACAAAGGCCTTTCAAACACTACAAAAATCATGCTCCTTCTGAGACACCTTATTTGTACCACCTGCAGCCAATTCATCATTAAAGCTGAACATATTCCAGTTAGCCAAAATTAAATCGCTGACACATTATTCCGTTTTCTCTTTTAGAAATCTAAAACATTGGCTCTAGAAGCAGACACCAACCCAACTCCAGTTCCTCACTATTCAGAGCTCATATTCCTATTAACCAACCTCTTAGACATCTCCACACCCTATCTATGGGTTCAATACTACAAGCCGTCTCTCCCAGAACATTCCAAACTTACTGGACAGCTTGGTGATCCTTCAAAACCTTCCACAAAGCATACAATTTAGTTTTTCCAGATTTATCCCTCTTCTCCATATCCTCTCCGGTATATTTTCCCCCAACAATAACCCTAGATGCTGTGTTCAATTTGGATTTCTTCGGCTTCTTCAGA
This sequence comes from Xyrauchen texanus, assembly GCF_025860055.1. Lineage (NCBI taxonomy): Eukaryota > Metazoa > Chordata > Actinopteri > Cypriniformes > Catostomidae > Xyrauchen > Xyrauchen texanus. The sequence goes on from NC_068286.1 coordinate 41,713,662, forward strand.
GTCTCAGAACTCACCATCAACTCTGCTTTCAACCCAGCCATCCATCCAATCTTCTCCGACCTTCAATTCTTAAACCAATGCACAATCCGATTCATCATCAATCAGAATAAAACCGATCAATTGAAACGCGGACATTCAGTTTTAATTTTCATTCTGCCAACTCCTATTCAGCCATACCAGTCACTGGCCTTTTTTTTACTCTCAAATCACCTCTCCGCTTGACCCCCTATTTATGATGAAAAAAACCACACTGTATCTACAACATTGGTTTCAAAAGAATCAAAAAATTATCCTCAACAGATCTGGTATTCCTACTAAACATTCCTTCCACAAAGGGACTGCTACTTCAGCCGCTCAGAAAGGTCTATCTGAACACCAAATTAAAATGCTCGTTCGGTGGTCAACCCACACCTTCGAAACTTCCATTTGATCCAACCTCCATCACATCAGACAAACACACCAAACACTCGCATTTTATTAGGCTCATACCACACCTCACTACTCTTACGCACCTCCCATTCAAATGTGTGTGAGCTGTCATGCCTGGAGTGGACTCTCCAGTTCCATTTGGATTGTGGGCTCTCCCGTTCATTCGCAGAGTGAGCTTTCCCGTTTATATATCAGGGGCTCTCCCTTTCAAATCTCAGTGTGAGCCCTTTGTTCAGGTGCCGTGGGGGCTCTCCCCTTCTGAATCGCAGTGTGATCTTTCATGTTCTCAACCTTGGAGGATCTCCCATTCAGATCACATTGTGGGCCCTCCTATCTGAACAGCAGACTGGAGGTACTAGGATTTGTTTGTCCCCTGAGCATTTTAAGCACAGTGGGCCCTCAATCCCCTTATGCGATCCAGGCCCTCGCATCAGAAGGATTCGCTCCTTTTGGGGGGTTCTTCTGTACTTCCAAGCTAAAGAATCATCTACATAGCTATTTTTATCCCATTTTATCCCCACATATGTAGACTTGGGAAATAATGTATTTATTTATTTTTTTAAATACAAACATTTTAAATACCTTACAAGATACAATGCCAATAGTGTCTACATTAACGGAGACTCTGGGCAAAAATGCCATCGAAATTGGAGAAAAATATCCCAGAAAGTCAAAAACGTCCACGCAACGAGTTCCCGTGTTTTATTAATAACATCTAATATAGGAACAATTACATAGATTGCGATCTTCTGTTGACTTTTCTCTCCGGTTCCTCGCACCATCACAGGAACAGATGGGCACTCCAATTCTATTAATCCGCATTAGTTCGGTATTGTACTCCCACGTTAAATTCCATAACCGTTCACCCCTCTTGTTCAAAATAAACTGTCCCAGTGGGTAACACTCTTGTTCACAGTGCTGTACTGTAAATACCTGCCCTGTCTCACCCGCTAGAGGCCAAAAGTGCGCAAGGTATGAATGTTGTATAAAGAAGGTATGAGAAATCACAAAACAAAATGTAACCATATGCTACAATTTACTTAATAATGTCTCAATATGTTAAATAAACATAATGTTAATTAAGACTTTATTCTTACAACTGTAATACAATAATACATATACAGAACAGAGACTTTTAGTGTTTGAATCAATCATATCACTCACTAAACACTGTGTGAAATTTATATTAGTTTATTTTGTACTTATTTTATTCACTTGACATGTAGGAGTTGATAACCGTTTGCTTAATAATTTCATTCCATATCTGGATAATTACTGCAATATCATAGAGGATACATTTCCTCCTCTATGATATTGCATTATATTAGCTCTGTACGGTACGTTTTTACACGCAGTTACAATGCACATTATATCGTTTAGAGATTTAGAATGTTACAAATGGCTATTTCTATTAAAATTAATGTTGTATTCTTAAAATGTTCTGTTTGTCCAATAATCCTCTTGCAGCAATGCAGGTCTTTGACATTTAGAAGCTGCTGGTTTAGGATCTGTGAGCTGTCTGTTTCTCAAACTAGAGACTATGATTTACGTGTCGTTTTGTTGTGTATCTGGCCACCCACTTCCCTCTCTATCCTGGTTAGAGATTATTTTTTCAAAACAGTAATGCCTGAAATAGAGTTCATCTCTCTAATACACTAGATTTTAGGAGAAAATAACATTTCAGTTATTTTTATAACCAAAATTTTACTTGCAAGTGTAAAGCAACTTGTAAGACCTCAATGCATCAGCAAATGGTGATTACAGAATGGTAGCACAACCATTTTCAATTGTTCTTATAATAAGAAAACGTTCTTGAGTACCAAATAAGCACTTTAGTTTGCTTTTGTAAGTAATAGGTGATACAGTATATGTTCGACATCACAGGTAAAGAAACATTTTTACTAAATTATTTACTATATACAGTATAATATAATTTAAGTAACTTGTAACATAATTACTTCAGTAGTTTTTCGGCAAACAACTGTACTCATTTACTCGTAATTGAGTCATAATATTTCTTAGTACTTCTACTTGCACTCAAGTGAATTATTTCTTAATTAGCAGTACTTTTATTTGAGCAAAAAAAAAAAAAGGAATCTTTCCACCATTGGGTAAGTAGTAGTTAAAGACACCTAATATAAAGTAGGACCCAACCATCTTTTCAGAGAGTAGAAGGTAAGATATAATAAATCCCGGTAGTAAAATGTGTTCACACTGAGGCTGCCAGTCACTCCATCAGCTGATACAACAGTTTATATTGGCCAAGTATATATTATTCAAGTGCACATCTGGGGAAACATTAACATTCTGAAAGGAACAAGAAAGCAAATATTGTCCCTTCTACATCAGTCTCTGTGTATACTGACCTTTAAGATTCTTTAAACGGTCTCAGTCTTATGTGTGAGGGGGCAAACTAAAGCAACAAGCCATTAGAGGCTGTGCATTATAGTGATTTTCTCTCTAGTAAGGGGTGTCAGACGTGAAGCAAGTACTTAAAACCTCCTTCTTATCGGCTTATTCAGTGTTTGCAAGTTTTGTGCACATGACAGTTTACATTTTACATTTACAGAAGAGAATAATCTGATGATTTCTTGCATTGTCTGACTAAACAAAACTGTGCCTTTTGCTTCCTAACAACACAGTACTTATTATCTGATATAACTGCACAATTGAGAGTGCAGTTAATATTAGGATATTAGATATTTTTTTGAAAACATATATTTGCAAATACCTTTCAGTTCTTTAATGAACCAAACTACAGACAAAAGTGCAATTGTCAACTAAACCCTCCTGCCCTATGATGTGCCAATCCATGCTATAAAAATGTTGGCCACACTCATTTGTATGTGCCTGATTTTGTCAAATAAAAGCAATAACGAACCAAAGGAAATTATATAAGTAAAATATTTTCATCCATTATAATAGGTTTTGTCCTCTTTTCCTCTAGCTGCATTTGTACAGTCTGATATAAGCAACGCTTTTACACAATTTCAAAAGAATTTCTCCATCAGGATTTTCTTTTCTTCTAATAAAAGCTGGCCAAAGTGCTCCTGGTCAAAACATGAGAAATTAATAAAAGAAAGAGGCAGCCTTGCAGTACATTCACTTAGAGCGTGAATCCAGCAAGATAGAAGCTAAAGGTTGAATTTGAATTTAATGTAATAGCAATTTTATACTCTCTGGCCCGAAGGAGGAAGATAATGCATGATTTTGTTTATTCCACTCTCTCCTCTCTGAATATGTTTACATTTGAGATTGAGATCGCTGGGATGTGCATTGCCCATAGATTCTCCGATAGATACTAAAACCCTCTCTATACACTACCTGTATTAACATACACAAATTAACTATAGGGAATATGTGAAATTAAACTACACTTTAAAGGATGTCTTTTAGGATAGGTATTCATTACCATGAGGTTTTTAATCTATTTTAATGAAACGTCTAGGTTACTTTTGTAACCACAGTTCAGCGCATTGCGTGATTGAATATGGACCGCTAGTGTCACTTCATTCGACACAACGTATAGTGAAGCGACACTAGGGGTCTTTCTTGAAGGCCTCGGTTACCTCTGTAACTGAATCGTGCATCTGTCCATACAGGTTTTGCACTGAGGAGCCGAAAATGAAGTTCGGCCATTAAGGTGGCTCGTTACAGCGTCGTGGCCGGGGGAACTCAATGTCTCGTTCCCTCCATCGGGGAACGGGGGTTTAGAATAGTAAACTAGACATTCCCCATCTTTCACTCACTATACGTTGTGTCGAATGAAGTGACACTAGCGGTCCATATTCAATCACGCCGTGCGCTGAACTTTGTATGTGAACTGCTTATACAGGTGCGGGCACCTATTCCAGTACAGAGTAGTTAGTACCCATAGTGGGTCTGGTCGGGAATTCCTCCGCTGAATTCGCAAACGAGAGGGCTAGGGAGGAAAGACATCCAGGGAGTACGAGTTTATTGGACTGTCCTGGGAGAAAGAGTGCACGTGATCGCCTCAGTGGAGGGGAAGGGCGCTATGTGCAAGCAGAACACCCGGTCAGCCGTTCCGCATTGCAGAGTTCTACGTGCTCGGACCTGAGAAAATACGGGACGTGACCGACTCAACCCTGAGATTGTAGAATCTCGTAAAGGTATTGGGTGTTGCCCAGCCCGACGCTATGCAGATGTCTGCTAGGGAGGTGCCGTTGGCCAGTGTCCACGAGAACACCTCACTGCATGTATAGTATGCTTGAGCCCGCAAGGGGCAGACACGGCCTGGGTCTGATAGGCTAGACATGGTGTTGACGACCTAGTGGGCAACCTCTGTTGGAGACAGCACCCCTTTTTGTTGACAGCCACAGCAAACAAAGAGCTGCTCAGAGCATCTAAAGCTCTGCATGCGGTCCACATAGGTATGCAAAGCATGCACTGGACAGAGCAACAATAAGGCTTGGTCTGCCTCCTCCTGGGGCAGCTTCACTTGCAGGATCACTACCTCTGAGGGAGTCGTAGGAACCTTGGGCACGTAGCCCAGTCAAGTTCTTAGGATGACATGAGCATTTGCCGACTCTGGGCAATGTCGCTGACAGAGAACACTCGCAGGTCCCCAACCCTCTTGATGGAAGCGAGCGCAATCAGGAGGGCTATCTTCAAGGAGAGGGCTCTAAGCTCGACTGACTCTAGCGGCTCGAAGGGGGGTCTTCCTACTTACATTTATGCATTTGGCATGCATTTTTATCCAAAGCGACTTGCAGTGCACTTATTACAGGGACAATGCCCCTGGAGCAATCTGGAGTTAAGTGCCTTGCTTAAGGACACAATGGTGGTGGCTGTGGGGATTGAACCTGCAACCTTCTGATTGCCAGTTATGTGCTTTAACCCACTACGCTACGACAAACTCATGCTTAAACTAACTTATTCACTGTAGAAAGTACTTAATCTTTTCAGTGTAAGCAGTTCATGGTAATATTAATTAATTTAAATATTTGATTTTAAGATCAAATATTTACTTATTTTACTTTTGTACGATAAATAGATTTGGTTGTCCCTTGATGTTAATTTTGATTGTTAAACCTGGGTCTTGAAGCAAAACTAGTTGATAACCACTGACATGGATGATATTTGCTCTGTTATTTGGACCAGATTGCAGTCGAAGAGACTACACCAAATTTCTAAAAGCAATTTCTCTATATGACTTTCCCCTTTACGTCATTACTAGCAGTACCGGTAAAAGGAATTCTTGACTGAGAGATTGTTGGACTGTTTATTATGTCCAACAATTGACACAAAAACTTGAGTCAGCTTTCTTTTTCATAAAATGGGCATGTTTGTGGCTATATTTGTGTTTTCTAGTGCACATTGGATGCCACTTTAGCAGCCAAGGCCTGCGGAGGGATTGAATTAGATCAAGCTGCCCTTTGATCCTCGCTGTAAACATAAAATTCACACATCCACACAGTGTGGTGAAAATCCTCAAATATTTCATTATCAGAGTGAAGGGTGACATTTTACAAGACATAGTTTTGGTGCATTTGTGGAAAAGTCTGTGTGTGTGTGTGTGTGTGTGTGTGTGTGTGTATGTGTGAGCGTGTATTTATCACTTTGTGGGGACCAAATGTCCCCATAAGGATAGTAAAACCCGAAATTTTTGACCTTGTGGGGACATTTTGTCGGTCCCCATGAGGAAAACAGCTTATAAATCATACTAAATTATGTTTTTTGAAAATGTAAAAATGCAGAAAGTTTTCTGTGAGGGTTAGGTTTAGGGGTAGGGTTAGGTTTAGGGGATAGAATCTATAGTTTATACAGTATAAAAACCATTATGTCTATGGAAAGTCCCCATAAAACATGGAAACACAACATGTGTGTGTGTGTGTGTGTGTGTGTGTGTGTGTGTGTGTGTTTGGAGAAGAAAGGAACAGATGCATTTCTGTCTAGGTGGTATTTGTGAGTGGGAAGGGGGTCTCTGAGATAATGCGTAGAGCGACACATTTGATTGTGCTCCAGGTCTGTACAGATGGAGAGTTCCAGGAAGCAGTCACACTCAGTGACCAGTCTGAGTTAACTGAAGCAGTCACTGCAATCACAGTGGCCTGTCACAGTGACTTACCAATCAAAAGCTGGACTGAAGATTATATACTGTATATACTGTATAAAAAAAAACGTCTTAAAGGGGTCATTAAATGAGGAATCAAAGGACATTGCATTATAAAAACATACTGCATATTTTAGGAAAAGTGAACAGACAACAGCTTGAGACAAAGTACTTTTGTACACTGAATAAAGAATTTAGTTGAGAATTCTCAACAATAATTCACAACATTATTCACGGGGAGAGACAGACACAACTTCGGGCATTCGAGGAGTGAAGAATGGTGAATTTGACTCGATAGTGAACTCTGCTTCATCAATAAATACAGTGCTTTAGCAGGCTTCGGCTGGTTAGAAGATTGTGGTCCTGAATGGCGCCGATCCAAACCCCAAGTGCTCATTTCTGCATGCGATAAATATGGGGGGAGCATATACTAACCTTGATTTGTAGAAGGTGGCACAAAGTCCATTGTTTATCACCCTCACAATATCGCCTTGATCAACTCGTTCCCCAGCACGAGCTGTAGGGGGAAAACGAAGGGGGACTCAAAACGGCACTCCTTAATGCAATGTGTTTGGTTGGACTGCAAAACCATCATGTGTAGGTCCAACAGCTGTCTGAAAAGAGCAACATCCATGCTGCCATCGAAAAATCGAGCAGAGAAAGCAGTGCGTGTCTCTACTCTCGCCAAAATGCCCGCGTGATCCACAAAATGGGCTAAAGAAAAAACAAGATAAAATACCTTGCATCTCCCGAGAGAATCTCGAGAGAATAATGGCGCCGACGAAGCACTCCACGCGTTGGTTAGCCATCACCCAGTTGGGCAATATTCTTTTATTGAAGCCCCCTCGTTCTGCGGCTGAGCTCACCGGTCCATACAGGGTCCACTCCGCCAGGTGCAGTTTCTTTGAGCGGGGAGGGAGAGAGAGAGGCCGACACTGCTCCTCCGTTGCTTTATTCATGTGCATTCTCCCAGAAGGACACAGAAAAAGACAATAGGGACAAAGGGACTCATTTTATTTCCTTTCCATCCAACAACAAATTCTCTCATATAGCATTTTTTTAATGGTGATGGCTCATGACACATGTGGCTCCCGCGTGTGTTGTTCATCAGAAAATGGCCGCTGAGCTTGGCCTCATAGCATGTCCGAAGAGACTTATGCTTTCCCTCAGAGGGAGGGCGATGAACACGAGGAGGATTCTGGCGTCCGTTCACACTCCTATCTTCTCAGACACAAAGCCAAAATCCAAAATGGCTCCAGCACACGAAGATCCAAATCTGGAGGCCGTAGAACTGCAACAAGTGGGGATAACAGTTCGTGGTGAGAAATTGCGAGCCTCGACAAAGCACCGTTACCCTTGTAAAACAACATTGAAATTGCTCTGAAATGTATGCTGTGTCAATGACGCCCTTAAGTGTTCACTCAAAAGGGAGAATAATGATTCTCGCTTCGATGTGATTTTCTAGAAACAATCACGGGTTTAGACAATTCGTGCACAGAAGAACAGAAAATCTGACTTTATGGAGCCTGTGACATAGCTCCCTAGGGGCATCGCTTAAGTGCCATCAGCCAATAAATTGGCGTGATTGTATCAGGGCTTCAGACCAGGGGCATACTGGGACTAATAAGTGGCCCAGGACTTTCTGGCCCAAAGCAGCCCACCAAACCCAGCCACACCATAACATACCAGCTCATTGATTTCATTTTCCAGCTCAATTACACATTTTTGCATTGAAAAATGGCATTAAAACCACAGTAAATGTGATGAGTGGACTTTTTTTTTAGAGAAAGCACTAAAATAAGCACTTAATAGCTCAGACAAATAAAATGGTTAGGTTAAAATGTACAAAGGACAGTATGTATATTAGGTGCTGTGACAAGCTTAAAATAGACAAGCCTTAAAGATCTTAATCACCTTTCAACTTTTTTCTAGAAATGCAAATAAACTATTGTCTTAGTTAATATGAGGTTGTGGAAACTACAATTATAATAATATATTGTTTACGTATGTATATATAGCTGTACAAGATCATAAAATGTTCAAAACAGTGAGATGAAGAAAGTGTCACACAGCAGGATTAATGCTTAAAATTTCATTTCAATTACTCACATAATTATGTGTTGTGTACTGTGTTTGTTTAAAACAATCTATGGAAACAAAGTTGGCCAGAATATTTACGTAAATAAATATAATCAAATATAAATACAGTATGTGTAAAGCAAAATAAACATACCTCTTAAAGTGTAGATCTTTGCAGATATTTTACAGATTAATTGCTAATTTATATTTGCAGTTTTGTTTCATTCCTTCCCTATATTATTCATGAGAAAAGGTGAAAAGTCCAGTACTGTTTTTACTATCCTTTAAATAAAGTACGTTTCAAAGACTCAAGTAGCCACAATGACTTACATGACTTATTTTTTGCATTTTTATCAGACAGAAGCACTATTCAGTAAGCCACACTTCAACTCACTGCGGTATAAAGAAATTATGCAAATGACTATATACTGCTCACAGCTTTACTGCTTGCAGATTTTATATACGCTGCTGTTACTGTATTTATTATAACTTGCAGTTATTTATCATTTTGTGATTATTCAAATGCCATCTTATACTTTATATGTTGTCTTTGGTTGTCACCATTATTGTGTTTTGTATGTCAAATACTGAGGTCCACAGGAGGTATTTAGGTAATTTACAGTGGTGGTTGACTGGTTGAGGCTCAGGATTACTGACCATAAGGTTGGGGGTTCAAGCTCCAGCACCACCAAGATGCCACTGTTGGGCCCTTGAGCAAGGCCCTTAACTCCAGGTTGCTCCGGGGGGATTGTCCCTGTAATAAGTGCATTGTAAGTCCTTTTGGATAAAAGCGTCTGCCAAATGCATAAATGTAAACGTGCCATGATGTGTAAGTTATTTTCAAAATAAAAGTAATGTCAGGATTTCAGTTATTTCAGGAAGCCGTTGTAATGATTTTACCTAACAGAGTTTTTTGGTACATGTGGTACCAATATATGGTGCCTATATTGCTTGTTGGACAGACTAGCCGTCTGGAGTACCGGGTGTTTTCCCGGTGGGCTGCTAGGTAATTTGGGCCGGCCTGTTTCTGGACAAGTACCGGCCCAAATTACCCAGCAGCCCACTGGGAAAACACCTGGTACTCCCGATGGCCAGTCTGCCCCTGCTTCAGACCATGTGACCTGATAAGTACTGAGGAGAAAATATGTGATGATTTTGTTTAGTTTTTTCCATCTAACAATTGTTGTAGTTTGATTGTGTACTTTACATAAATTGGGACAAATGTTTAAATGTTCATATCAATGATTGCCTGGTCTGAGTGCTTTTAGGGGATTTCGTAAATCGTTTGAAAGAATTCACTCTTTAATAGTTGGAAAATACAGTTCCACACTTGTTATCGCAAGAGGGAGTTTGCTTTTCAATGATGTTAGCCAATCATAACAGTGGGTGTATCTTAAAGGCGAAGTACACAGAAAACTGAGAGTTTCAGTCTGAGGGCCAAAGACATGGTAGAAAAAGATAATGTAATACTACATAATGAGTGTGCAAAAAACATTACTAGCATTATAAGTAAACCTCAAGGAAAAAATATGAATGGCCTCTTTAAAAGAATAATCATATATCGTCATCAAGTGATTATGATTTGTCTCTGCCACATGCATGGATATGATAATAAAAACAAATAATACATGGAAAACTGTAACAGAAATCGCTGGCATTCTCAGTGAGTTTGATTTGCGCATTAATGATAAGTCATCTTGTTCATAGCAAAATCGTGCAGCTTCAATGTTTATACAAAAACTTTATGCTGAAAAATGTGAAGCAGCAAGAAAACTGATTCTATGTCAAAATGAAATAAAAATCTTATTTGTGATCAAATTTTCCAAAAGCAATGGCCAGTTGTACAGCCCATCAATAGTGTTAGGACATCTGCTTACAGAAACACCTACAAGTGACCAAAGTATAATGAACCTGCCGACAGTGTAAGTGTAAATAAGGCATCAGAGACTCTTACCCCTATATACAATATCTGAGAGGGCAACTCATGAAGCTGGTTGAGATGTACTGTATATGTAAGTCGCTTTGGATTAAAGTGTCTGATAAATGACTAAATGTAAATGTAAATATGGCAATAGTGGTCAAAGATGTAAACTCTGGCAAATGTTGACTATTTAAAGAAGCTAAAATGTAAACAATAGTTTGATTTTACTACAACCCCAATTCCAAAAGACTTGGGACAGTATGAAAAATGATAATAAAAACTAAAATTATTGATTTGAGAATTATAATCACCCTTTGGTATAGTGAAGGCTCTACATATACACACGATGGTTTACCATGTGAACTTAATTTTTCTTTTTAAATGTACAGTAATTTCAGTCAAGCATTTAGACAATTAGCCAATTAGCTTCTGATAGGACCTGTGGATTTATTTTAAGGCCTACCTTCAAACTCAGGGCCTCTTTGCTTGACATCATGGGAAAATCAAAAGAAATCAGCCAAATCCTCAGAAAAGCAATTATGGACCTCCGCAAGTCTGGTTCATCCTTGGGAGCAATTTCCAAATGCCCGAAGGCACCAAGTTCATCTACAATATTATGCAAGAATAACATTGTAAAGATGCTGGAGGAAACAGGTAGACAAGTATCTATATCCACAGTAATGCAAGTCCTATATAGACATAACCTGAAAGGCTGCTCGGCAAATAAGTAGCCAGTGCTCCAAAAACCACCATAAAAAGGCCAGACAACAGTTTGCAAGTGTATATGGGGACAAAGATCTTAATTTTCAGAGAAATTACCTCTGATCCGATGAAACAAAAATTTACGTTTAGGCCATAATGACCATAATTATTTTTGGAGGAAAAAAGGTGAGGCTTGCAAGCCGAAGAACACCATCCCAACCATGCAGCATTGGGGTAGCAGCATCATGTTGTGCGGGTGCTTTGCTGCAGGAGGGACTGGTGCACTTCACAAAATAGATGGCATCATGAGGAAGGAAAATTTTTTGGATATATTGAAGCAAAATGTCAAGAAATCAGCCATGAAGAAAGCTCGGTCGCAAATGGGTCTTCCAAATGGACAACCACCACAAGCATACCTCCAAAGTTGTGGCAAAATGGCTTAAGGACAACAAAGTCAAGGTATTGGACTGGCCATCACAAAGCCCTGACCTCAATCTCATAGAAAATGTGTGGGAAGAACTGAAAAAGCTTGTGTGAGCCAGGAGGCCTACAAACCTGACTGAGTTATACCAGTTCTGTCTGGAGGAATGGGACAGAAATTCCAGCAACTTATTGTGAGAAGCTTGTGGAAGGCTACCCAAAACGTTTGACCCAAGTTAAACAATTCAGACACATATGCTATTCTTTTTAAATCCTTCATTTATTCTCTCAGTTGCCTTTCTATTGCATAAGTGCAAGTTGCGCATCACACCCCCCTCTCTCCCGAAATCCACCTCTTGTCTGAGAGCGCTAACTTAGTCCTCTAAACATCTTGGGTGTTTCTCATTTCTGAAATTGTGCATCCACGTTTCCTCTGTCATCAAGCCCATGACCCAAAAACTGATCTAAGTCCAACGTCATTAAGTATGTATCAATTCTCTACATGCACCTTGAGGAGGTGAGGATTGAGGACAGAGGAAGCTTCCAGAGGAGGTTTGAGCATGAAAGCACAGATGCATCCTGTGCAGAACACTTTTATGTTGAAGCACCTGACACGCATACATTCTCCTCCCCTTCATATCTGACAAAACGGGTTTAACCCTTTAATGCCTAAGCCCAAAATTCAGAAAATAACAATTCTAGTAAACCTAATTACTAGTTTAGCAAAGCTGGCAGAGGACCCAGAGAAAGGCATGGATCAGCAGGTCAGGGTGGAACCAGCAGAGGACCGAGAGACCGACGTGGACCAGGCGAGACAGGGCATGGAGCATGGCATGGCGAGACAGGGCATGGAGCATGGCCTGGCTTGACAAGGCGTGGCGCACGGCCTGGCTTGACAGGTTTTGGAGCATGGCCTGGCATGACAGGTTGTTGAGCATGGTCTGGCGAAACAAGGTGTGGAGCATGGCCTGGCGAAACAGTGCATGGAGCATGGCCTGGCTTAACAGGGCGTGGAGCATGGCCTGGCTTGACAGGGTGTGGAGCATGGCCTGGCATGACAGGTCGTTGAGCATGACCTGGTGAGACAGAGCGTGGAGCATGGTGTGGCGAGACAGGGCATGGAGAATGGCCTGGCTTGACAGGGCGTGGAGAATGTCCTGGCTTTACAGGGCGTGGAGCATGGCCTGGCTCGACAGGGTGTGGAGCATGGCCTGTGTTGACAGGTCTTGGAGCGTGGCCTGGCAAGACAGGGCGTGGAGCGTGGCCTGGTGTAATAGGGTGTGGAGCATGGTCTGACGAGCCAGCGTTTGGCTGGCATGGAGGCCTTGGAGGATTCAGCTGTGGCAGCTTGTGGAAAGTGTCCAGTGTGGAGGCCATGATGGGGTATTCAGAGGCCAGTTCAACATCAGACACAGAGGACTTAGAGGTCCAGGCAACAAGAAACTCAGAGATCAGGGCAACAGGGTACTCAGTTGTCAGGGCAACAGAGTATTTGAGGTCTGGACAACAGGAAACTCAGCTGTCATGGCATCAGGACTCAGAGATCAAGGTACTAGTGGATTCAGAGTGCAAGGCATCAAGGAACAAAGCATTGCAGGATTCTAAATACAAAACACAGCTCTTGAGGTCTCAAAAACAAGGCACTAGGGAGCAAGGTACTAGGGAATTCAAGGGGCAGAGCTACAAGAGATTTAGGGTGCAGAGATACTGGGGACTCAGGAGGCAGAGCCACTGGGGACTAAGGGGACTCTGGCCAAGAGCGCTGACAGTGGTGGGGAAACAGCCTCCATGGCTGAGAGCACTGGCAGTGGCAGGGAAATGCCTCTGTGGCCGAGGGTGCTGGAAGCGGTGGGGGAGCAGCCTCTGTGGTCAAGGGCACTGGCAGCAGCATGGGACAGCCTCCTTGGCAGAGGGCAGTGGTAGGGGAACGTCCTCCATGTCCAAGAGTGCTGGAAGCTGTAGGGGAACGGCCTCTGTGGCTGAGGGCACTGGCAGCAATGGGGAAATGGCCTCCAAGGATGAGAGTGCTGGCAGCAGTGGAGATATGGCTGGTCAGTTCTTTTGTAATGCCTGCAGAGATGAGAAGGTCTGGATTTATATGCAGGCTTCTTTAATGAAAACTCAAAAATAACCATAAGAAACATAAAACTAGTAACACTAGTAAGATAACTAAACAAACCATTACAGCCATCAAAGGATAAGGACAGACAGGGAGAACAGGAGGGCATATTTATATACACACACTCTGGCAGGAATAATGTACAGAATTTGCTCTTATGGAAAGATATTGGTACTTTTATTCACCAAAGTGAGATTCAACTGATCACAATGTATAGTCAGGACAAAATTAATGTGAAAAAATGACTATTACAAGTTGAATTTTTTTTTTCAGAACTGCAAAAAACTACTTCAAAGAGTTCTCATCAAAAAATCCTCCACGTGCAGCAATGACAGCTTTGCAGTTCCTTGGAATATCTAGCTGTCAGTTTGTCCAGATATGCAGGTGACATTTTACCCCATGCTTCCTGTAGAACTTGCTATAGGTGTTACTGTCTTGTCGGGCACTTCTCACACACCTTACAGTCTAGCTTATCCCACAAAATCTCAATGGGGTTCAAATCCATAACACTCTTTTCCAATTATCTGTTGTCCAATGTCTGTTTCTTTGCCCACTCTAACATTTTCTTTTATTTACAAACATGGCTTTTTCTTTGTAATTCTTCCCATAAGGCCTGCACCCCTGAGTCTCTTTACTGTTGTAAATTAAACTGGTGTTGAGCAGGTAAAATTCAATGAAGCTGTCAGCTGAGCACGTGATGTGTCTATTTCTCAAACTAGAGACTCTGATGTACTTATCTTCTTGTTTAGATTTACATCTGGCCTTCCACATCTCTGTCCTTGTTAGAGCCAGCTATCCTTTGTCTTTGAAGATTGTAGTATACATCTTTATATGAAATTCAGTTTAATTTCAAGCATTGTATAGCCTTTATTCCTCAAAACAATGATTGACTGATGAGTTTCTAGAGAAAGCTGTGCATTTCAAAGCACGATACAAGAAAAAAATGAAAATACATTAATACAAGAAAACATGGAATTAGAAAAACTAAAAAATAATACAATAATAATCACAGAAAAGAAACCCTACAAAAGTGAGTTTTAAGAGAAGATGTAAAAATACTAAAAGATTCAGCATTTCTAACCTCAGAGGGAAGAGAGTTCCACCGTTTTGGAGCAAAAGAAGAGAACGCCAGTTACCTATAGAACGTAGACGAGTAGAAGGAACTGCTAAAAAAAACTGATTCGGAGGAGCGGAGATCACAAATTGGAGTTTAGGGTGTTAAAAGTTCAGACAAGTATTGAGGGGCCAAACCATGCAAAGCCTTGTAGGTCTACACGAAACTTGACAGGGAGCCAGTGCAAGGACTCCAAGACAGGAGTGATGTGCTCACCTGTCCTGGTCCTAGTCAAGATTCTAGCAGCAGAGTTTTGCACATACTGCAACTTATTTAAGGTCGATTTAGTGACCCCAACAAGTAAAGTATTGCAATAATCAATACGAGAAAATACAAAGTATTGATCAGTTTTTCAGCCGCCGAGAAAGATAACATGGGGCTTCTGAGATGGAAGAATGATGTTTTAGCAGTATTCTTGACATGAGAATCAAATGTTAAATTTGCATCAACTATCACCCCAAAATTTTACAATTTTGTTTGAAACCCCAGAGCAGAGCCATCCATATTTAAAGTTAAAGAACCAGCTTTACGAAGCTGGTGGGGTGAACAAATGAGCATAACTTCAGTCTTGTCACTGTTGAGACAAATAAATTTAGAGACATCCATTTTTTTAAAAATGGATCCATTTATCATTTATCTCATTAATACATTTGCCTGGCAGTTTTCGATGGTGAGGAAGCAGACAAAGGCTATCCAGCACATCCTGCCCCGACATGGATCAAAGCCCCGCACCCCGTCTGCACGTCTCCAAGTGTGTCCCCCTGTGGAGGTAACACCGACTCCACTGCAGTACGCCCCAGTGGGCTGGCCTCGGCGTGGAGCCACCCCTCTTTCTGTCTGTCTCTATTTGCTTGAAATTACAGAAAAATAAACTACATCAGCCGAAAACAAACTCCCTGAGCCAGACATTCCTAAGTAAGGTAGTCCAGATAGGAAAGGAACATCCTCATCATTGTTAACACAGACAGCAATGGAGGCACTCACACACTGTGCATGCCTTTTTCATCCCTGTTATGCAGGAAATCTATTGGCTATTTGTATCAAATACATGGAATATTTAAACTACCCCAAATTAAAAACTAAACAGCAGACCATCAATGGCTGTGCGTGTGTGTATGTATGTGTGCGCACACTGTACAGAAGTGTCCAAAAGTCTGAAATAACTAGTAAAAATGCTTTTATTTAATTAATTTAAAAACAATTCCTTTACAAATCATTTTATATGCATTACTTTTTTTGTGGAATGTATTTGATTACTTGAAAGTTAACACAAATTTCAAAATTTTTTTGTATTTGGTATGTCCCTCTTTTGCTTTAATGCCAGCATGCACTCGAGCTGGCGTCACAAGTCTGTGCAAAACAGATAATTCAGCATGATTTGAGAATGTTCCAAAGAGAACCTGTAGTACTTTAATGAAAGGAACGAAATCTGACCTTTTGTCCAAAAAATGGAAATTTGTTAGAAATTCAGCTGAATATTTAACATTTATTTTGTATATGTTTTTAAATATTTAATTTTGTAACTTTTTTATTCACAATTCTAAATCTCCTTGATTGTTTAATAGATTTGAATGAAAAATATCTAATTCACAAAAAACACAACAAAGTTGGCATATTGCTGTTCCCATACAAATTTTAATTGATTCATTAGAATCAATGAGAAAAGAAAAAGCAAAACAATATTAAAATGTCAATTGATAGACATGTAATCTATCACATAAAACGTAAAAAATCAAAAATAAAACAAAATAAAATTGACAAATATAAAGTTTCCGAGTACAGGAATCATTTCCAAAGGTTTTTGACACACACAAACACACGCACGTGCTGGATAGATCACTTTTGAAATGGAATCCGGTACTGATTACAAATTACACAACTTGAATTGTAGTCAGTAACGTAGTCTTTTAGATTACACTGTTTAGGTAATCTAATCTGACTACTTCTGGATTACTGTTGGATTACTCATTACATATTTTAATGAAAATCTAATTCATTTAAAATACCATGTAACAATCCATTCATTTAACTTTAGTAAATATAAAATCAAACAGAAACTTAAAAAGCTATTTGTCAGTTACTGAGTAAAACAAAGGTGCTTAAGAGGTAATAACATTTTTTACCCAAGAACATGTTTGTATTTTTAATTTTCAGAGAACTGTTATTTTCATCTGACTTTGATATCAATAAGAAGAGCATGTCTCTAGAAATGTTGTAGATATGAACAATATACTATTTAAGATACATTTAATTGAATGGATTGACTGTTGGTTTTGAATGATGCAATTTGGTTTAAAATGTGTAAAACAAGTCTCTACTATGAACCATGAGAAATGTGAAATTTGTCAATTTTAAAGGAATTTAACATCTTTGAGAACTTAGCTACACTTATTACCGATGAGGCAGTGCTCATGTCAAAGGACAAACAAGACATTTTATTGGCAAAAAGCAAGACTGGTATCAAATCAAATCTTAATCTTTTCACTGAGGAGACACAGCACTGAAAAAATAGGTACAAATAAAGAATTAATCAAATGAGATAAGAACAAATGGTAACACTTTACAATAAGGTTCCATTTATTAACATTAGTTAATGCATTAGGTATCATGAATTAACAATTAAAAATACATTTGTTACACTGTTATGATCCCTTGTCGTCCGTACCGTGTTTTCTGTTTCACCCATCACTAGTCACGTCCACGTCACGTTCCCTTGTCCGCTCCGTGTTTTCTGTCTCACCGCTCACGCTTCCTTCCTGTCATGTCTTCCTGGTTGTCCGCCCGTGTTTCACTGTCTCTGTCAAAAAACTACACTTCCCTTCTTCCCGTCTTTTCCAGCCTCGTCACAGCTTTATTGTCCACACCTGTTCGTCATTTTGTTATCACCGTGTCTGTCCATTTAAACCCCGCTGTTTTCTCCTTCCCCTGTTGATCGTTGATGTTCCATGTCTCCGCTTGTGTATTGTCTGACTCGCGCTTCGTGTTCCCTGCCTGTCTGTCAGCCCGTTCATGGTTACCCCGTTTGCTGTCCATCCAGGGTTACCCTGTCATTCTCCGCCCTCCGTTTCTTCTTGTATTAGTTTGCCTTTTTCCCATCGTGGACTTTCTTTTGTTCCTGTGTTTTGTTTATTCTGTTCTTTGTCCCAATAAAGCCCGCTTTTGGATCCACACTCCCATCTGCCCTCTCCTGTTTCCACACCACATCATAACAGAACGATCAACCCAAAAATGGATCCAGCGGCACTACGTGCAAGTTACCAGCTCCTCTGTCTGAAACAAGAAGACCGCCCAATAGAGGACCACGTTCGCGCCTCCCGAGCCTTTCAGGCCTCCACCCCTCAAGTCTCTCGAGTCTTCAAGGGCTCCTCCCCTCGAGTCTTCCATAGCTCCTCCTCTCGAGCCTACCAGGGCTCCGCCACTCAAGTCTCTCGAGTCTTCCAGGGCTCCTCCTCCCTAGTCTTCCAGGGCTCCTCCTCCCGAGCCTCCAAGGGCTCCGCCTATCCAGTCTCTCGAGTCTTCCAGGGCTCCTCCTCCCGAGCCTCCCAGGGCTCCGCCTCTCAAGTCTCTCAAGCCTTCCAGAGCTCCTCCTCTCGAGCCTCCTAGGGCTCCGTCTCTCGAGTCTTCCAGGGCTCCTCCTCCCGGGCCTTCTAGGGCTCCGCCTCTCAAGCCTCTCGAGCCTTCCAGGGCTCCGCCTCTCAAGCCTCTCGAGCCTCCCAGGGCTCCGCCTCTCAAGCCTCTCGAGCCTTCCAGGGCTCCGCCTCTCAAGCCTCTTGAGCCTTCCAGGGCTCCACCTTCCAAGTCTCTCGAGCCTCCTACGGCTCCGCTTCCTACGGCTCAGCCTCCCACGGCTCCGCCTCCCGAGCCTCCTACGGCTCCGCCTCCCGAACCTCCTACGGCTCTGCCTCCTACAGCTCAGCCTCCCGCTGCTCCGCCTCCCGAGCCTCCCACGGCTCTGCCTCCTGCGGCTCAGCCTCCCGCGGCCCCGCCTCCCGAGCCTCCCACGGCACCGCCTTCAGAGCCTCCTAGGGCCTCGCCACTAGAGGACCCTACGGCGCACCCTTCCTCGGCTCCGCCTTCGAAGCATTTTTCAATAAAGCCCGCTTTTGGATCCACACTCCCGTCTGCCCTCTGTTTCCACACCACATCATAACATACACAAAGCTTGTCTGCCATAAATCCATGAATTCCTGCCACTTTATATGACTATATGATTGCCACTGATAAAGTGTGTGTGTGTGTGAGCGTGTATTTATCACTTTGTGGGTACCAAATGTCCCCATAAGGATAGTAAAACCCAAAATTTTTGACCTTGTGGGGACATTTTGTCGGTCCTCATGAGGAAAACAGCTTATAAATCATACTAAATTATGTTTTTTGAAAATGTAAAAATGCAGAAAGTTTTCTGTGAGGGTTAGGTTTAGGGGTAGGGTTAGGTTTAGGTTTAGGGGATAGAATATAAAGTTTGTACAGTATAAAAACCATTATGTCTATGGAAAGTCCCCATAAAACATGGAAACACAA
Organism: Xyrauchen texanus; assembly: GCF_025860055.1. NCBI lineage: Eukaryota > Metazoa > Chordata > Actinopteri > Cypriniformes > Catostomidae > Xyrauchen > Xyrauchen texanus. The sequence continues at coordinate 41,733,040 of NC_068286.1, forward strand.
CGTGTGTGTGTGTGTGTGTGTGTGTGTGTGTGTGTGTGTGTGTGTGTGTGTGTGTTTGTGTGTGTGGCTACATAGACAACATATATATGAATACAAATATAGAAAAATACAGAACATTCAAGCACTAAAGATTGGATGTGGAATCTATTTCAATGGATGTACACAATGGATATCCATTGAAAAAGATTCCACATCCAATCTTATTCAAAAGTGTAAAGCAAAGATTGCATTGCTTAGTTATTTTCCTCGGTCTCTCTTTGAAAAATATTGATTGATTTAGGTCCCCTAATCTAACCCCATTCTTGAACCAAACCAATTATCAACGATATAAAGGGTTTCATGTTTAACATTGTTTATAATTGGTTAGGTTTAGGGATGGGGTTGGGTACATTTAGTAACAATAGTTTAAATTTATATTACACAATTTATTTGAAATATTTTATTTTGATATATGATATTTTAAAGACCCTACCATTATGCCTATACCCAGAGCCACTGGAAAAGAGTTGCGACACTCTTTGATCTCACCGACACACGATCAGGTGGTTCATGTAGCTCTCAATAGTTCAAAACAAATCCGTGCTGTCAACCAGTTTGAATGGTTTTCGGCAGGACAGATTGCAGCACCAACTAGATTTACAGCAATTTTCGGTATATTAACACATAATGTCCATTGGTTACTGGCGTGTTGTACCATTTATGTGTCTGCTACTTTTATAATTATTATTTACATTTATTTATATTATATTCCCGTATACCATTAGGCAGCAGTATTGTGAAGCAGAGCTAGAAATGGCTATGCTAGCTACCGTACTGTAGCCTACTGAGGACTATTGTTTTACTTTACTGTAAATGGGACTTGTTAAAAACATTATAAACTATACAATGTTTGGAACTACTGGTCAGCCCATGACATGTTACTTCCACATTCTTCGATTACAATGGAAGTCTATGGGAGTGTCACAACTCTCTTTTTCAATGGCTCTGCCTAAACCTAACCAATACTCAGCCATATTAAAGACATAACAAGCAGATAAAAGTTCAAATTAATCGCTGAAAATCTCTCCCCTCCATGAAGGCAGGAGAGTCATCCAATACCGGTCACAGATCTCATTCAAAAGATACATCCAAACTTGAGCTCATCATTATTGATCACAAGACACGTGAGAGCCAATGGTGTTTGGCGTTGCGTTGACACCTTCTCATGGCAACTATTTTTTAATTTGTTACTAGAAGGATTCATGATATGGATGCCAGGGACCGCGATATAAAAACTTACATTTAAGTCTGTTCTTCGCACATAGAAATCGGAATGCATGGAATACACCCAGAACTGAACAGATCACTTCAGTAGGGCAGAATGTGTATACAAAATAACGGATTAAACATTAACCACTTTAAAATAATACATGTTGCTGATTAAACATTACTATTGTGAATAAACGTGACTCATTTCAAACATAATGAATATCATGCCCCAGTGTCATGTCAGAGTGACAAAATTCTATCCCACCATATCATTTGACAATGATAAAAATCGGATTCCCTTCAGCGTCAGTCTTTGATTCAAATCGTTTGTCACTGAAAGCAATGCGCTTGCCGGATGCATTGGAAACTGATGCCAAAAGGTTCTCTTGGTGTCCATCTGTTGACGCGCTGGGCTCTTGCACAAGCGGCAGTATTTGACGCTTCAGGAGTGAGAACGGGTTGCTAATCAGTACATTACGCACTGGTTATTTTGCCTTTGGCTAAATGGTAATGTAATCAAGAATATAATTATGTAATTCACCATGATGTACAGTAATAACAGTTAATAATCTGTAATTACAAATAACTAACATTAAACCTATAGTAAGTACATGTTGTTAATAAGTAATAATCAGTAATTACTTGTGTAATTACACTGTAACAAGGACACATTAAAATAATGTGTAACCTTTTGTCAATATTAAATATAATCAGTTACAAGCCAGCTCTGCACACACACACACACACACACACACACACACACACAAATGGACGGAACAAACACACAAAATGGGGTGATTTGGGCTGTTTAATTTGAGATATTAATAAATATTTGTTGACAAGCCACAGATGTTCTGTGTGGAGACTGTTTCATCCTTTTGGGACTCATTGACAACCCTTTTGTATTTGCCTCCAAAACTTGTGAATGTTTTCAAGTGTATTTAGGGAATAGTAATCTAAAAGTTACTTGACATACACTCAGGTTATACTGACTGCACACCCTGTCACACATGAATTCCCATCGACACACACACACACACACACACACACACACACACACACACACACACACACACACACACACACACATGTTGTGTTTCCATGTTTTATGGGGACTTTCCATAGACATAATGGTTTTTATACTGTACAAACTTTATATTCTATCCCCTAAACCTAACCCTACCCCTAAACCTAAACCTCACAGAAAACTTTCTGCATTTTTACATTTTCAAAAAACATAATTTAGTATGATTTATAAGCTGTTTTCCTCATGGGGACCGACAAAATGTCCCCACAAGGTCAAAAATTTCGGGTTTTACTATCCTTATGGGGACATTTGGTCCCCACAAAGTGATAAATACACGCTCACACACACACACACACACACACACAATAATAATAATAAAAATAACCATGCAGAGGATTAATTAAGCTTTTTCTACTTGGTAAACTCTGGTACCTGCTTTGTGTGTATGTGTAGGTGACTTCTAACTGGAGCACTGAGATCTCTTGCACTTGTCATTTAGAGTCTAATCTATCCTAACAAGCCACCTGTGCTGGTTCTCTTGCTATATGTGCATCTTGTGTATCTGTTTCTATCTCAGTGCTCAGCTTGTTTTCTTTCGTCTTTTTATCCAGTCATGTCTGTAAAACCCTGGTGTCTTAAGGTGGGTTGACAACTCCTGGAAGAGCAGTGTCAAGAGATGCATGCATGTGTGTTTGCTGTAACTCTAGAAGACTCAGTAGATGATGCAATTGCAGTGCATAATGGTGACATACGAAGATGTGCCTGAATATTTTTCAGAACTATCTCTCATGAACTACACCTGTGGTTAATCTGCAAGAGCGCACCTGTGTGGATTTGAGCGGAATTTACTTCATATATCCACAAAAAACCTTGGGATCAGTTGTTTATAAATAATTTGCACCAAAATGTTTTCATAAATTTCAATACAATGAAGGACAGCAGCATTACCAATGCTGAATGCAAATAATAAATGAAACTAACAATATAATGGTTACACATTATTTTACAGTACATGAACTTTCAGTATTCTTACAGTGTACTTACCCAAGAAAGTACTGAGTAATATTAGGTAACTACATGTACTTAATATGGGTTAAGGTCAAGGTTGGGGTTAGGTTAAGTGTCATTACCTAGTAATTACTGCAGTTGATGTAATTATATATTACAGAAATGTAGAATAGTACTGTAAAATAAAGTGCTACGAATATAATGCTTAGGATAAAAAAATAAATATAGGCTTATCCATTTTTTTTAAAGTGAAGATTATGCTTCCCATATCTTTTTGTTGTTGAGATCAAAGGCTGATTGATCATTCACAATCCACGGCATTTTGGCACAGATTCATCAGTTACTTGGTAATACGATTACAGGAATACTAATACAATATCAGGCCCAGTGTTTGTTCCATTGGGTTTTGCTGGTAAATCAAACTGTTGTTATTTATGCAGTTGTTAACTTGTAAAAGTTCTTATTCAGCCTATGTCATGTTAATAATTTGCATATTGTTAGGTCTGTGCATTTCATGGTAATATTAATAAAGTTCAATGTTTGACTTTAGAACATTTTCTTAACGTTTTGTATGATAAACAATTCTGGTAATATGTTGGGTCTCCACTTTATGTCCATTGTAAAACCTAGCTCCTGGAGGAAAGCCTCATATAGACCTCCTTGCTTGGCACTTAAGAAACACATTGGTGAAGTTCAAGCCGTATGAGTCATGAACCAGCAACCTCCAGGTTACCAGTGCTATGATTTAGCCACTTCTCCATACCACCCCAAGCTTATAACATCAAACAACAGCACATATATGTTACGTCTGAATAATGAGGCTGACGAAGAGATGCGGATCCAAACGCAGTTAGAGTTTATTTGATAACAAAACACTAAATGAACAAAAGAACAACCCACGATGGGGAAAAGAAACATAAACTAGATAAGGTAATCACGGTAGAGACAAACAGGGAACAAGGGAGAGACGCAAACATCAGGCAAACATCAAACAACGATCGACAAAGACAGAACAAAGACACGGGGTATAAATACACAAACATGGGATAGGTGGCCAATGAAAGAACAGAACTCAAACAAGATAACAAGGTGATTAACAGAAACCAAAGGCAAATTAACAAGGGCAGGTGTAAACAATGAACACGAACGCTAACAAGGACTATGGAATTACATAAGGGACTAAAGTGAAAACTAAGAAGTGCAAAAGTGACAACAATGGTAAACAAGAGGGCAACAGTGAAACGAGACAGGGTGGACTATGGAGTTAAATAAGGGACTAAAGTGAAAACTAAGAAGTGTAAAAGTGACAAGATGGAAAACAAGAGGGCAACAGTGAGACAAGACAGGGTAATCGTTACATAGCCCCCCCTTTAAAGATCGGATTCCAGACGATCCTAAAAAACACACAACAAAAGACAAAAGTCCATAAGAACAACATGAGGGCACCAGGGGCAAACAGACAGTACAAGTGGGCACATAGGTAGACAGGCAGACCAGGGGGGAACACTGGGCAGGCAGGAAATCCGGGGGCAGACCAGGGGGGGCACAAGAACAAGGAGGCAGTCCAAGGGGCACAGAGGGCAGGCAGGAAGTCCGGGGGGGCCACGAGGGGAAATGAGACAGTCCACGGGGCGCAAAGGGAGATGCGACAGTCCACGGGGGCACAAAGGGAGATGAGACAGTCCACGGGGGCACAAGGGACAACCAGGCAGTCCATGGGGGCACAAAGGGACAGGTTTGGGAGGCCGGGGTGGTATCGACCGGGTGGGGACAGGTTTCAGTGGTCTGGGAGCTGGCCACAGGGCAAGGACAGGTTTGGGGGACCAGGGAGGTGGCCAATGGACAGGGACTGGGTCAGGAGGCCTGGGGAAGGCCTCAGGACGGGAACAGGGTCAGGAGGCCTGGGTGGAGGCCACCGGACAGGGACTGGGTCAGGGGGCCTGGGAAGAGGCCACGGGACTGAGTCTGGCAGAGCCGTGTGAGGCGGAGCCAAGGAGGACTTCGGAGGCGGAGCCATAGAAGACTTAGGAGGCGGAGCCAAAGGAGGCTTAGGCAGGGCCATGGCAGACTCAGGTGGTAAGGCCTTGGGCAGGTCAGTAGGCGGAACAGTGTTGGGCGGAGCCAAGGGAGGCGATGGTGTAGAAGGCTCAAAAGGCGGAGCCACTGGAGGTGGAGCCGAAGGTGGCGAGGGTGAAGAAAGCTCTGAAGAAGGAGCCAATGGAGGCTTCAGAGGCGGGGCCGGGAGAGGCTCGGGAGGCTCCGGAGGAGGAATTGAAGGAGGTTCAGGAGGCGGAGCCGAAGGAGGCGAGGGCGATGAAGGCTCTGAAGAAGGAGCCAATGGAGGCTTCGGAGGCGGAGCCGGGAGAGGCTCGGGAGGCTCAGGAGGTGGAGCTGAAAGAGGCTCAGGAGGCGGAGCCGAGGTAGGCGGCAACGTGGGAGGCTCTAGGAGCGGAGACCAGGAAGACTCTGGAGTCTCTGGGGGTAGAGATGTAGGAGGCTCTGAGGGTGGAGTCGCCAAAGGCTTGAGTGGCTTGAGAGGCGGTGCCGGAGGAGGCTCGGGAGGCGGAGCCATAGGAGGCTCTGAGGGCGGAGCCGTCGAAGGCTTGAGTGGCTCGAGCGGCGGAGCCGTAGGAGGCTCGGGAGGCGGTGCCATCGAAGGCTTGAGTGTCTCGAGAGGCGAAGCCGGAGGAGTCTCGGGAGGCGGAGCCATAGGAGGCTCGGGAGGCTCTGAGGGCGGAGCCGTCGAAGGCTTGAGTGGCTCGAGAGGCGGAGCCGTAGGAGGCTCAAGAGGCTCTGGGGCGGAGCCGTCAAAGGCTTGAGTGGCTCGAGAGGCGGAGCCGTAGGAGGCTCAAGAGGCTCTGGGGGCGGAGCCGTCAAAGGCTTGCGTGGATCGAGAGGCGGAGCAATCGGAGGCTCTGGAGGCGGAGCCGTAGGAGGCCCCGTAGGCGGAGCTGCAGGAGGCTCGAGAGGCTCTGGGGGCGGAGCCGTAGGAGGCTCAAGAGGCTCTGGGGCGGAGCCATAGGAGACTCGGGGGGCGGAGCCCTGGAAGGCTCGAGAGGTTCAGGAGGCGGAGCCCTGGGAGGCTCGAGAGGCTTGCGGGGCGGAGTCCTGGCAGGCTCGAGAGGCTTGAGGGGCGGAGCCCTGGCAGGCTCGAGAGGCGGAGTTCTGGAAAGCTTGGGAGGCTTGAGAGACGGAGCCCTGGAAGACTCGAGAGACTTGAGGGGCGGAGCCCTGGTAGGCTCAAGAGGGTTGAGAGGCGGAGCCCTGGAAGGCTCGAAAGGCTTGAGAGGCGGGGCTCTGGGAAGCTCGGAGGGCGGAGCTCTGGAAAGCTCAGGAGGCTTGAGAGACGGAGCCCTGGAAGACTCGAGAGACTTGAGAGGCGGAGCCCTAGGAGGCTCGAGAGGCTTGAGGGGCGGACCCCTGGTAGGCTCGAGAGGCTTGAGAGGCGGAGCCCTGGAAGGCTCGAGAGGCTTGAGAGGCGGAGCTCTGGAAAGCTCGGGAGGCGGAGCTCTGGAAAGCTCGGGAGGCGGAGCTCTGGAAAGCTCGGGAGGCTTGAGAGACGGAGCCCTGGAAGGCTCGAGAGGCTTGAGAGGCAGAGCCCTGGAAAGCTCGGGAGGCGGAGCTCTGGAAAGCTCGGGAGGCGGAGCTCTGGAAAGCTCGGGAGGCGGAGCTCTGGAAAGCTCGGGAGGCGGAGCTCTGGAAAGCTCGGGAGGCGGAGCTCTGGAAAGCTCGGGAAACTCGGATGGCTGAGCTCTGGAAAGCTCGGGAAACTCGGATGGCTGAGCTCTGGAATGCTCGGGAAACTCGGATGGCTGAGCTCTGGAAAGCTCGGAAAACTCGGATGGCTGAGCTCTGGAAAGCTCTGGAAAGCTCGGGAGGAGGAGCCCTAGAAGGCTCGAGAGGTGCTGGCTCTAGGATGGGCACGACCACTGGCGTTGGCTCTTGGACGGTCATGGCTACTGGCACTGGCTCTTGGACGGTCATGGCTTCTGGCACTGGCTCTTGGACGGTCATGGCTACTGGCACTGGCTCAGGGACGGTCGAGGCTACAGGCGCTGGCTCAGGGACGGTCGAGGCTACAGGCGCTGGCTCAGGGACGGTCGAGGCTACAGGCGCTGGCTCAGGGACGGTCGAGGCTACAGGCGCTGGCTCAGGGACGGTCGAGGCTACAGGCGCTGGCTCAGGGACGGTCGAGGCTACAGGCACTGGCTCATTGACGCTTGAGGCTAACGGCACTGGCTCATTGACGCTTGAGGCTACAGGCACTGGCTCGGGACGGTCGAGGGCTCAGGCTCGCTCACAGTGACATGCGTGGGCTTTAGCTCGCTCACCGTGACATGCGTGGGCTCTGGCTCGCAGACCGGGCTGGCGCGGGCCGGGAGGCGGAAGCCCGTCTTCTCCCTCCTCCGGCAGACGCAGTGGGCCGCGCTGGCTCATGGAAGGCGACTGGCGTGGGGACGGGCTCGCTGACAGGTGGGGCTGGTGCGACAGGAAGCGCCAAGGACGATTGGGGAGTCACCACAGTGGGAGGAGAGGTGGAATCCTCCTCGGCGAAGACCACGGTGTAGGGTGAGCCGCAGACCAGTAAGGTCGCCTCCAGGAAGTCGTGGAGAGTCCAACCAAGCGTTGCCGGCGGCAAACGCTCCCTGAGCTGAACCGTGTAAGGTGTCCCTGAAGAAGACCACCAGGGCTGAGTCCGAGAAGTCTGTGAACTTCGCCAGCCGAGGAAGTCGCTGATGTGGTCTTCAACAGGGCGGCCCTCTTGTTTGAGGTTGAGCAACCGGCAGTTGGCCCGTGATAACTGCTGGATCCATAGTGGTCGATCGTTCTGTTACGCCTGAATAATGAGGCTGACCGAAGAGATGCGGATCCAAACGCAGTTAGAGTTTATTTGATAACAAAACACTAAATGAACAAAAGAACAACCCACGATGGGGAAAAGAAACATAAACTAGATAAGGTAATCACGGTAGAGACAAACAGGGAACAAGGGAGAGACGCAAACATCAGGCAAACATCAAACAACGATCGACAAAGACTGGACAAAGACACGGGGTATAAATACACAAACATGGGATAGGTGGCCAATGAAAGAACAGAACTCAAACAAGATAACAAGGTGATTAACAGAAACCAAAGGCAAATTAACAAGGGCAGGTGTAAACAATGAACACGAACGCTAACAAGGACTATGGAATTACATAAGGGACTAAAGTGAAAACTAAGAAGTGCAAAAGTGACAACAATGGTAAACAAGAGGGCAACAGTGAAACAAGACAGGGTGGACTATGGAGTTAAATAAGGGACTAAAGTGAAAACTAAGAAGTGTAAAAGTGACAAGATGGAAAACAAGAGGGCAACAGTGAGACAAGACAGGGTAATCGTTACAATATAATACAGACTTCAAATATACAGACTCCTGATAAAATGGCTCACTTAGCTTTATTTCCAATCATAGGAACTCGATAACAACCATGCAGTTCTGTATGCAATTTGCTGATGGCTTTGGGGACCAAAAATTAGGCATTAGCAAGGTAGGTTGATTCATGTGCCTTTATTTTATAGTGAGTCAGCCATTCCCAGATGATAGCCAGAAACTGGAACATGAAGAAGATCGAAGTACATTAGAGGTGAAAATAGACTGAGTCTGTACCATAAATTGGCTGCAATCATCTGCAACATAGCAATCAAAATAACACTGTTTCTATTTCTCCAGGTTTCTCTATAAGCTGTTTGAAAAATGGTCTGTGCGATCAGAACACCATAGATACTTAAGAGATTACCCATCGAGCGTAGCTTAATTTTCTGCCAGCTCTTATGAAGGAAAGTAAAATAAGATTTGCTGTGATATTCCTAATCACACTCCTGCAATATGCAGGGAAGTGTTTCTACATTATTAAACATTTCACTGCATAGACTTTGAGAAATGGCATCCAAGCACTAGCAAAAAAAGCCAATATAAATATGTAAATGCACAAGGCATTTGATAAATAAATGTGATAGGAGCATTTGTTTCAGAATGAAACCTTATTGAGGTCATTTTCTGTTTGTTGCAGGCAGGAAATGGCTTTCATTTATCTCCGTAGCACAGGATGGATTGTTAATTAGGTGCTGAGAATGAAAATTATTATTTCTGTCTCCGAGACTAAAGGGGAAAAGAAAAACAAAAGGTCCCTTCCGCCTTCGGTATATCATCATAAATTGATATGTATCATAGTGAATCAATTATTGTCATTCAACATGCTTCTCTTATGCGTTGTTAATTGTTCACAAAAAAAATTTAAATAATTATAAATATGTATATAAAAAACAAATAAAAACAAATATATATATATATATATATATATATATATATATATATATATATATATATATATATATATATATGTATATACACACACACAAGGCCGCAGGCCGAGTGCCATAGGTAATTACAACAGAGCTAATGTAGGGCCATATAGCACGATTGCGAGTGTGATATTGCTTATATACAACAGTTCAATGAACAATTAAATGTAAAAAAATTTTTTTAAAAATTAGTAAGGTCATAAAAACGCATCTGTGCATGGAACTACTTTATTATGCTACGGATCAGAATCTGCCGTTGCTGGTTCAAAACAAATGATGTGTCCAAGCCTCCATTAGTAATTCAAAACATTCACTTCAGAAATAGTATCACGGCTTGTGCTGTTTCTAACAAGTTATAGGATAAATAAGGATGGACTGATGGGTGTGTGCGTGTCTGTGTGTCTTTGTGTGTGTGTGTTAGTGAGAGAGAGAGAGAGCGAGAGAGACGGAGCGTGTGTGATCACCTTTTGCCACTCCCAAGCAGATATGCTGTCAGCGTTCTGAAGGTCAGCTTTCTCAGTGGAAAAATAGCATCCAAGTGGGGGTATTTCTCCCTATTTCATGGTAGTCGCGCAAGAGTTGATCACTATAGAAACAGCGATGTGCTCCGCCATTTTTAAACAGTGTGTATCCAATGTGGAAACTTGGTAAGCGCCTCGAGTTCTGTAATCAAACAGTCCTTTGTGTCTCTCAGCTGCAATGAGCCTTAATCCTGAAATTGTTCATTTAAAGCCGTTTAAAACAATTTCTTAGCTTAAGTAATGTAGTGGTAATAGGAGCGATCACAGAGCGCTGTTTTATGTAAACAATGACTAACGGATTCACTTTACGTCACAAACTGGCTCATATTACACACAAAAATTATCTTTTGCCACCACCTGCTGGCTAACATATGTAATTTCAAAAATAAAGACAGTAACTCAGTAGATCTGCTCTGCTCTTACGCCTTAGTTTAGAATAGCATGAACACAAGCGGAGTGATACACACAGCGAAGCTATCAAATTCAATTGAGTAATCTTTAACAACATTAAATAATAAAAAACTAGTTTTATTAATTTAATTTTGTTAAAGATTGATTTTTTTTATTAAATTAAAATGTCTAAATCTTAAACATAATCTTAAATATTGTTTTTAATTGTAGTATTGTTATTGTAATGTATCACTTTATTAGAAAGTATTAAATGAGTTCCCATGCTTGATGAGTACTTGTTGGGTGCTTTTCTTTTACTATCCGGTCCAACTCATCCATTTATATAAAAAATGCATTGCTAAAATATATATTTGTCTACAAAACTAATACATTTAGAAGCCCTGCAGAATCTCAACCTTTACATCTGTTTTTATATGAATTTGAAGCACATAAGAAAGCGGTCGAAGCAAATCCAAACTCCACAGACATCATCAGCAGATTTACCACATAGACACAAACACTTTATTTGGGAGAGCTCTTTGATTGTCAGGGTTGTTATTAGGGACCAGTACTGGTTATCAGTGAGTACATCAATTAGCTCTCTGTATATGATTACATTGGTCTGAGTCTGACTCCAAAGTGTTTGATTATATCTGTCTCTGTCTCAGGAGGACTGTGATGCTCTTGAAGTTGATGAAAATTGGAAAGGATTGTGTGATTGCAAAAGAGTAAATCATTCCAAAACTGGGTGCTAAATTCAGCCTGACATTTCTGCACTCACTAGGCATACATTAAATTATTTGAGCAATAAATGTACATTTCAGCAATGATTTGTCATGGGTCACACTGGTTTTCACATTTCACTGTTTTTGAAATTTGTGGATTCTATTTGTCCTTCTTTTAATAAAAGTAAACATCATCTTTCCACATTGCAGTTTAAATGTCTGTTAAGGTCTCTGGGCATATTTAATGTCCACTAAAGTAATTTAGTGAATACTGATGTATGCTGACCTGTTTGGTGCAGCTAAATTAAGGTTTGTTGGCTGATTAGCATTTAAATTAATTGGCACTACATCAATATTCAAAGTGAGAAGAGCTCTACTAGCCCACCTCTCTCAACTCTCATAAGCCACTGGCCCAATAGAAACCTCTCAGCTGAAGATCACACCCGCCTGCCAGCTGTGCTTGAAGCTATGAGAACACCCCCACCTCTCACACACTCTGCACAGAGAGAGAGAGACAGATGATCTCTATATGTGTAACCCCAGTACTCTTTTATCATGGACTTTTCATCTAGTCACAAGTGTATGATCTGAAGTTTGTACCTCTATTCTAAAACCTTGTCGGCTGTGTTACTATCTTCTGTCTACACAGATAGCTGCCATCTGTATTTTAAGCAGGTTGTGATGTGACAAGAGTGCAACAAGCAATCTGTCTGTCCACCCTAAAGGCTAAACTGCATGCATAATGTGACACATTCACAGCCAAACAGAAGATAGTTGCGGTTTAATATACAGAAATAAGAAGCAGGATTTTGGACTAATGACAATCAAGTGATTGAAAAAAATTTCTGTCACTTGTTGCTAGTTGAGATCATGGCTGGTTTGGACAAAAATTATGTAAGAGATTGTGTAGTATGTCACTTTATTGCATCATGCCTGGTAAGTGCATAGTGTTAACACTGAAACATACTCTACACAGAACGTGAACACAGACAATTTTCAGCTCGTATGTGATTACATTCTCAAAATGACATGCATAGACCTTAGCAGGGACTTTTATAAGAGTATTCAGTAGTTCACATGTAAATGTAATCCTGCGCTGAGGATAGTGTAAACGTGTGTGGCTCGCTGTCCTGGGTGAAATGGGTTAACCCTTTAATGCCTGAACACAAAATTCAGAAAATTCCATTCTGTGCCAGAATATGATATTCATATCCATATTCATATTACATTCATATTAATTTAACATCACACACCTGAACTGTATATACCTTTATATAAGAGAAGACATAGGGCTTTCCAATTATATAAATATATGTATGAATATTTTAAGGCTAATCATCCTTTATCAATTAGATTTCACACAGCAATTTTTACAAAAATCTTCTCCAGCCACCACACTTCACTGCATTTTCAACCATTTTAAATACAAGATAGAGGGAAACTTATAGTGTATGAAATATACATAATTTTGTGGGCAATGTAGATTAGCAGACAGATTAGAAATATATTCTATTGTTTAACCTGTTGATACGCACACCCTTTTTGAGCTCAAACCATGAAAATGGCATACCTGAACTTAAATGGTTGTATTTACTGGACCCTTTGGAGTATGGACACAGTTGTAGTATCTTTTGAAAGAAGACACTTTGGGCTTTATTTTCCAAGTTTGAAAGTTTTTTTATTTAGTTTTATTTAAAGTTTATAGAATTTATTGTGCTGAACATGTGTTATAATCTAAAGAAAAACAATAATAAAAGTGCCAATACAACCCAGAAATACAATGTTCTCAAAGCCACAAGTCTAAAGAAGTTATATTTCAATTTTGAAGATGATCTAACAAAAAATGAGGTTCCTGCAAGCTTTTTTCTCTAAATATCGGTGGGTGGAGTACAGAGTAAAATTAAGGCTCCGCCTTTCAAGATGACACAAAATCTGACAGCACTTCTTGGCTATTATGAATAAAACTATGCTGCATTTTTAAAAATAGAATTTGGAGACAGGCTCATTTTGTTTACGGGACTCTAATATATAAGGTCATATACAGTTTTGCAACAGGAATACTGCTCAGATTGCATAGTTTGTTGAAGAACGATGACAAAGGGTAATTCTTTCAGGTGAGATCTCATGTAAACAATGGAGAATATATCAATATTTCTCAGATGTATCACTTTTATGGACAAAAAGTGCTATTGGATGTTTTTCAATGAAAGCTTGACATGGACAATTGACTCAAGTGTGGCAAACTGGATTCATGGCGATCGGGTTTTCATAACAAAGGTATGAAATCCCATTTTGATATTGCATGTTTTAATTCATTCCTGGCACAAATAACTAAATTGCTGTTTCTTAAACACAGCCCAACCTACGCCTCTTAGTGAAACTGGTGTGACAAAACTGAAAACAGTTCATATCGTGAACCAAGTCTTTTGCCATTACATTCCGGCGCACAACAAGCTACTTTAGTTTTATTTTCAGTCCTACTTTTCCGATAGCATAGCCAACATCTCTTAGAGGACTCTTCAAATTTAGGGACATGGGCTGTGTGGAGTGATGACGAAGGAGGGACTACAGGCTTTAGTGTTTGCAAAGGGAAACTTGCGTGAATATCGATACCTCCTATCTGACGAGCCAGATATTCTTTGAAATCTATCTGGGTTAAGTTCACCTGTCTATGCTCAACCCCTGGTGCCGCATGAATGTGTTTCCATTCCTTAAACAATATGAAACTATTGAAGACGGTATTGTCAATGAAGTGGAAAAAAAAGAGTCTTCCACCACTTCTGAGTTTTTTTGTAGGACGTCGTAAGATTTTAACATTTTGTCTGACATATCAACACCACCTATGTTTTTGTTATAATCACTGATGACAGTGGGCTGGAGGGCTACTTCATTTGTACAGTCGGCATCATTTTTTTATAAACCTAGTAATTTTGGTTGAGCCATTTGCATTGTGGAAATTGGAGAGGCATGTAACTGCACACGTGTCCTTCCACTGAATTACAAGTATATTACCCTCAATCGTACAACACCTCATATCCCCACAAGCTGTCTAGCATTCCCATCTTTTGATGTCTTTAAATTCGATTCACCCTGCATGTCCCACAGGCATTAGTTCCCATTTCTAACAGCTTAACCATAAGAGCTGGGGATGTGTAAAAGTTGTCAAACCAAACATTGTGGCCCTGGTCTTTGAATGGCTGCAGGAATGATTCCATTACTTTGGTGGCCAAGTCAGTGAAGCGCAAATCACGACTACCTGTGTAAACATTAAAGTCAAGAGTATACCAGTGTCTGATTTTGCAAATACCCAGAATTTCAAACCCCAACTTCATGTATTGTTTAAATCCTGACCGATCTTTAGACTTGACCATACGTTCATCTATTCCAACATTTTGGTTAGGCTTAAAGAGCTGCTGGCATTTTAGTTTGAGATGGTCCATAAGATAACGCAACTTCCTAAGGCAATTCTGATTATCCTCTGTGGTAGCAGTCACGCGACATAAATCCCCTCCCCCACACACCCTGAAGTGTCTTGGTTCCCCAATGACAATGGGAATCAGGGAGAATTGAAAACCCCAAGTAAATGAGCAACCCAAGAAATGTGTAAATTTAATTGGGGGTCACCTCCATCCAAGCTCCTTGGTAGCTGGAATATGATGGACACTTTAGGCTGAGCTCCCACCCCTGATGGTTTGTAAAGCTGCATATCTCAGCAACTACAGCCTGAGTAAAAAAAGAGCATGAAAAAGTACATTTCTCGCAACATCATATTGGAGGTTGACCGCACAGCCTGATGCCTGCTACCTAAGTCAATACCTAATGGACGGCTAGGCTTAAATGGTAGAGGTTTTGGTGCCTGTGAATTGCTGTCAGTCGAGGGATAAGAAACAGAGTCAGGGAAGCATTTATGCTTTCTAGCTGATTGGGACCTGTGCGAGAATGGCTAGCCATACCCAAAATAATAAGAGTAACAGTGTTAGTGATAGTGTGAGTATCAATCATATGAGAAATAGAATCAAACAATACATACACATTCATACATACCCAGTTGATGGTCTTGGCTGGGGATCAGGTTCCATCTCATCCTACATCTCCTCATGGACTGGGTCTTTCTGCAGAGGTTCTTGGTCCAGCAGATCTTCCTCCTGTGTGCTCATGCCCTCATGAGCCACATCCTCCTCTGCTATGAACCTAAGCTCATCAGCAGTCAGCTGTCTCCTCCTTTTGAGGGTGCTGAGCAGGGAGCCATAGTCTTTATCCATCTCTACAGCCAGCAGTGTGTTTCACAAATCCATACACTGAATAGTCTAACCAGAATGTCCAACTGCAGACAGCCCTTTCACACTTCCTTGTGAACAGGAAGCTACATACAACATAAAATCATGTCTATGTGATGGATGGGTAAGGCTATCTGAGAAATTATAGAAAGATATCTACCATTTTTTTTATAACATGGGAAAATCAACAAGCTAGGTAACTTATCTAAATAGCAGGCCAGTTTCCAGGCAGGTCTTTTGCCATCAAACAGAAGACTTAGAGTACCATATGCTAGAATGAACAGATTACAGAAATATTTTGTTCATCAGTCTGTCAAATTAATAAATCAGAATTTGGGGTCTAAGTAGGTCTCAGGGTGATGAAAATTCGAAAGGACTAAGTCAATGCACTGCAGCTGGTTGTGTATTTAGATGCTTATATGTGGATTTTGTATTGAGTGGTGTTTATTGTATTGCACTTTATAATTTGATGTGGATGTGTATTGATGTGAATTGATGCTAGAACATTTTTGGAAGAGATTCCAATAATAAAGTGAAACTGAATTGAATTAATGAGCTTCTGCTCTCTGCCTCACCTTACTTCAGGCGGATTTTTCACAAGCTACAAAACTGCCAAAAAAGTTATTGATATTAAGCTAAAATGTAACATAGTATTGCTAGCTAAAGTTTATTTTGCAAGTTTCACAGAAACTGCCAAAAAAGGTTGATATAAAAAGAAGAGGCTGGCCGTCACGTCAATTTTTCCAGAAAAAATTAAGAATAAATGCTTCGTAACTAATAAGGTTTGATTTTCAATTGACAATATTGACAACACGTTAAATAACTCAAAAGCTCACCACAGTTTTTAATTTGAAGCAGTAAATCCAACACTTGTATTCTCCCGGGGCATCCTCTCTGGCTCCGCCCAGGCAAATGGAGGATTACGATGATGACAAAACATTTATTAATCATGCCCAGTAACCCCTTAACCAATTATATGTGCTTTTAACTTATATTGTCAGGAGCATCTGCCGAGTTTCAGAAATAAAATCACTGATTGGACGGCGAAGATATTGACAGGAACCATGGGAATAATTGTTCCCAACAGGGGAGCCCACGATACAAATAAGCGTGAGTTAGCTTGCACTGCATTTGAATAGGAGAACCCCCTGCTGCAATTTGAACGGGAGAGCCCTTGAGTGTTTGAGGCGGGCCCATCCTGCTGTCCAGGAGGGTCCCTGTAGCTTCTAAATGGTGGGACCAGCCTATTGAACAGATGAGGATGAATCAAGCATCGCCCTGCCCCCGATTGTGAATGTTTGTGATTAGTTAAATAGGGCTTGTTGTGCTTTCCTGTTATGGAGACATATGTAGCTGAGATATGCGTTGGATGACCAGCGGCCAAGTAATTATAGTTGGTGGTCGGGCAGGCCTTTGTGGGCTGCTGTGGTTGTGGCGTCAATGCAAAATGAATGGCTTGAGTATAGTTTATCTGGAATGCCGGAATTGAGCGGGACTGAGGTGTTTTTGGAACCAATATCATCTCCGCTGCTTTGAGCGTGTTTAGCTAAATTTAGTTGTTACCGCAGCAGACAGCCAGCTGATCAACCTCCCGTCTGTGTGCAGCCTTGTCACCATCGTGGATGAGGCTGATAACCGTGGTGTCGTCTGCAAACTTCAGAAGCTTGACAGTGGGGTCGTCTGCAATGCAGTCATTCGTGTACAGGGAGAAGAGCAGTGGATAACTCCCATGGCTCTGCTGAGGTTGTACTTTCTTCTCCAGCTGAGGAAGTTCAACCTGCCACAGGAGCTGCTGACACAGTTCTACTCAGTTCAGCCACCAAATCAGACAGAAGGAAACTGTAACAGACAGTCTGGACTGCTGATTATTTGTGCCCCCAACCCCTGCCCACCCTCCAATACCTGTATATCTCCAGATAGAGGAAACATAGAATAACTCTGGACCCCACACACCCTGCCCACTCCCTCTTTGAACTGTTGCCCTCTGGCTGGCGCTATCGAGCACTGAGCACATGGACATCCATGCACAAGAACAGTTTTTACCCTCAGGCCATTTTCCACATGAACAATTAAACTGCCTCTGGACTCCCCCATAGTGCAATAATGTACTGTAAATACATATCTCATGTACATGTCCTTACGTGTGATTATTTTGGCTGAGAGAAGCAGCACACACTCTTTCAAAGTACTTTTTTAGCTCTCTCGCACACACATGCCCGTGCTGTATGTGAGTGCGGAAAAGAGATTTGCCAGATGTGGTCTGCCGCTCTTATCCAGAAATATCAATGACGTAAGAACACTTTAAGAAGTATGATCCCCAACTCTGCAAATTATTAAATAGAACGCGTTTTATCAGACTCACGCTTACTACGCAAAGTCGTTTCTAACTGTAATTGTTGACTATATCGTGACAAAATCAAATTTACTATGTATCAAGGATGTTTAAACTAATATGACGAATGAAATATACCATGATATAAATTGTACAACTCAGACTGTCACGTATTTGTAGTGCAAAGTCTGTGTGTTACTTGTAAAGCTTTCACTTGTATTTCAATGGCAAAACGGTCAGAAAACACAATGAAGGACACAAGTGAGGGGAGAAGTCTCTTTTCACCTATTTTCCATACTAAATATTATGTGAAAAGAAACGTCAGCCCAAGGTGAGTTTGTAAAAAATTTGATCTTGGCTTTAGGGGAGTAGTCTACACCTGAACACAGCAGGAGGACTGAAAAGTGTGAAGTGTTGTACTGTAGTATATATATATTTTTTTTATGGAATCTGATCTTTTCTGTTTATGTTGTTGTCTTCAATTTTATGGTCATTATTAAATGATTTAATACTACCATTTATTAAATGTAGTAAACATATTAAATGTATTGCTCCCCTAATTGTATAAAAACTAAATTGAATAGACAAATTGAAAATGAAATAGAAATAAAAACTAAATAAAAATTTTCAATAATAATAACTTTGGTTGTAATGACTAACGCAGCTTTCCCTTTTTTTGGTGTATGTTTGAATGAAGGGGAAAAGCTTCAAATAATTGAAATGTCAACAGAACGCAATAAAAACTGTGTTGAAAGACAGTTTTGTCTTCATACACCTTCATACGCTTCAAAGAATACGCTTTCACTCTGAAACCACTTTGAAGTTTGTTCAGCAGAATCATTTTTGTATTTTTTTTATTTCACTTTTCTTCATTTAATTTATATTGACAAATGGGACTAGACTCGGACTTGAATGTTTAAAGACTCAGACTTGACTCAGACTTGACTAAGGTGGACACAAACCCAACACTACCAGCATGTTTACCTTCCCTTGTGGTGTGACCGGAAGCACGTTACATCAGCAGCATGAGAGACCTGAGTTTGGATCCTGTGTTGCGATGAGGAAGTTATTGCTTCTGTAAAATCAGTGATGAGCGCAATTTGAAAGTTACGTTTTTTTCCTCCTATATAAAATTTTTACTCCACTGATAGTTAGGTTTAGATTTGGGGTTTGGGTTGGGGTAGAGGTTATAAAATATGCATTCTCTTCACTGTATTACAGCCTGTAAAGCTGTGATGAGGAGGTTGGCGGGGCTGGGCCATGAGTGCACATGGCTGGCCCCCAATCGGGCTAATCAGCCGAGGAGAGGAATAAGTCCGAGTCGGATGTGTCAGTTCAGCAGAGAGAGAGCCACATGCAGCCGCTGTGTGCATTTTTGTGTTCTTTTTGTTTTAGTTTTCATTAAAATATTACTTTGATGCTTTGTCCGGTTCCCGCCTTCTCCTTGCCCATGTTACACCCTGTTACATTGGTGCCAAAACCCAGGAGGAGGAGTGATGCTCTGTCGTGGAGTCCTCACCACTGCCATCCGCCCAAAGGAGCAGCTGGGGGAAGGAGTCCCTGCATTTCACCTGGGTGAGGAAATATGTCCGCCATCCGTGAGGTGATGAGGGGATTGGTGGAGCTGCTGCCAGGGGCAGAGGGGCTCTCTACCTGCTACCAGAACATGGAGGGTCATTCCGGCTGACAGAGAAACACACGCTGCTGCCGTGTTTGTGTTTTCTGTCTTTTTGTTTTAGTTTTCATTTAAATATTACTTTAATGCTTCGTCCGTTTCCCACCTCCTCCTTGCTGCCCATGTTAAACCTCTTGTTTTAACAGCTTAAAACAACTCGCTTGGAGCTCACACATGCTCATTTGCCAAAAACCACTTACCACTTTGTCCACTGGGGGCATTTCGGTAAACACAGGCCAATTTTAGCTAAAGAAAAGTCAACCTACTATTTCCGATTTCACTGTGAGATCAGTCGGAGACTCTACATAGTCCAAGACAGACCACTGGTATTAACATTAATAATTTATTATTGCTGTCTGATTTTACCGCTGATATTAAATATCTTCTTTTAACCTAATCTTGACCAACCATTTAAGAGATTTACGTATTTCCCCATTCAAGTAGATAGGAACTGTGCTTTCATGTCACTTGTTTATATGTAAAAATCTGCCCAGCCTTCCAAAGATTGCCACAGAGTGTACTGACTTGCCTTTAAGGAACTTTTGGTCAGTCTGTTGTGAGAGGAAAAACACAATTGCTGAAGCAACTACTGTATTTCATTTTGTGGTGCTTCAATGACACTTCTTGCTCATGTGCAATTTGTACGCATTCAGTTTAGAGCTACCGAGCAACTTGACTCTGTTCAAACAAGCTTGTTAATGTATTTAGTAATGTAATGTAAACTTGAAAATGTATTTCACATACTATATTAAAAGTGTTTTGATGTCAAAATAGAGTTCTGGCAAACTTGCTACAAATTTGACACTCATTATTTTCATATGCAAATGAGCTTTGCGGCAAACTCTTCATTGGCGCCAAAGGTTTGCAGCAGGTTCACCACTACTGGTGAAGAGCTGCAAACCTCTTGCCAACCTCTGCAGTGAATCACAAGCTCATTTGCATATGAAAACATTGAGTGGAAAATTTGCAGCATTTTTGCAGCAGGTTTATGGCAAGATTGTCAGAACTCTTGATTTTTTTTGTAAGAGATAATAAAGCATTTATAAACTGATAATCTGTTTATGCACTAATAATCTGCTATTTTAATTGTGATTTGTGAATGATAGTCATTGTTGTAGCATCTATAAAGTTAATTTCACCAGGAAACTGCAGTGATACATACAACGAGCCACATAAAAATTATTTTGCAATAATATAGGTATGTGAATGTGATTCTTTGAGACCAGATTGGTATGATGCCTTAGTAGCCTTACAGTTCTGTCTAGGTAGGCAGCTCAATTAGCTTTTAAATAGAGTTTTTATGTATACCAAAACTCTGCTTTTCTTGATTGATGCCTTTCTTGTATGGAGTACGAATGACCCTCTGATATATAATTATACTATCACTCAACTAAATTATTGTCCTAATAGACTCAAATAAGTAGGTATAGGGAGAGGGTTGATTGCCTACAGTATGTGTCTATCCGTGTGCTAGTTTTCATGGTATGCTTATAGAAACCGTATTGGAATACTAACTAACTTATAATTTTACTTGATTAATCAGAGGTGACCCATATACAGCAATGTCATGACAGAATTTAAAATGAGTTATTTATTTTGTGGCATTATGTAAAACCCATGTCATTTGCTATTTTGTACTAAAAGCTACAGAAAGGGCTATGAAGTTGCTGTATTAATCTAAAATGTTTTACACAATTTAATTGGCCAGCATATCAGTCAGCTCACTCTCTATTTTTATTAAAAGCACTGTTTCACCCAGTTAATCTTGCCTCAGAGCCCAATGGAAGCCTAGGGTGATATGTAGAACGCTTTAAACGGCTTTGCCATGCCTGAACGCTTGATCTGTTTTGCATAATTGGGCCTCTTAAAAGACTAAGGCTTGTGGCTCTGAATGCAAGGACTTGGCCAAGGGAAATGAAGCCTGATGTACTGTAACGTTCTTCATCATCAAAAACACATTACACTGTTATTTGTCTCATATTTGAAATATGAGAACCCAATCATAGAAAACTGCTCTGTCAGGCAGAAACTTCCTTCCATAATAAACTAGTGCGACCAAAAGGAATTTCTCAGATGCATTTCATAAAGCCATACTGTGCACTTCTGATTCTACTGAATAATGCAACACCTAGTTTGGACAGACGCTAGAAAGAAATTCATTTTGCATTATATACTTTACTTATAAAAGATTCTTACTATTAATAGTCATAGAATGTCTTGTTTGTCCAGATACTATAAAGGGATTAGTCACATCACACTTCAAAGTTCTAGAAGTCACAACCACATATATTTTAGAAAGTGAATCCTTAAGATGTGTTTTTGTTTGTGTGTGTGTGTGTGTGTGTGTGTGTGTGTGTGTGTGTGTGAGCGTGTATTTATCACTTTGTGGGGACCAAATGTCCCCATAAGGATAGTAAAACCCAAAATTTTTGACATGCAGAAAGTTTTCTGTGAGGGTTAGGTTTAGGGGTAGGGTTAGGTTTAGGGGATAGAATATAAAGTTTGTACAGTATAAAAACCATTATGTCTTTGGAAAGTCCCCATAAAACATGGAAACACAACATGTGTGTGTGTGTGTGTGTGTGTGTGTGTGTGTGTGTGTGTGTGTGTGTGTGTGTGAGCATGTATTTATCACTTTGTGGGGACCAAATGTCCCCATAAGGATAGTAAAACCCGAAATTTTTGACCTTGTGGGGACATTTTGTCAGTCCCCATGAGAAAAACAGCTTATATATCAAACTAAATTATGTTTTTTGAAAATGTAAAAATGCAGAAAGTTTTCTGTGAGGGTTAGGTTTAGGGGTAGGGTTAGGTTTAGGGGATAAAATATAAAGTTTGTACAGTATAAAAACCATTATGTCTATGGAAAGTCCCCATAAAACATGGAAACACAACTGTGTGTGTGTGTGTGTGTGGTGTGTGTGTGTGTGTGTGTGTGTGTGTGTGTGTGTGTGTGTGTGTGTGATTAGACACTAAAATACTCTGACAGATATGAATGTGATACGAGGCATTTTAAGGATTTCGAACAAGATCAGTTTGAAGTGAACAGGAATACATCAAACTACCAGTCTCTCTGAAATTCCCATTGTTCAATGGATTCATACCACAATTTTCTCAGCTTTTGTTTCTGCCGAGTTACTGACAAACTCCCATCAAATACTGTGTCTTTGAATCGATTCAAACATGTTTACCTTTTCATGTGGTGTGTTGCGAGTAACCTCAGGCTGGTTTCACATATAATACATTTTAAGTGAACCAAACCCAGTTCGGTTAAAGTGAACCAGAATGGGAACCAACTGCAAATGACCTCAGTGCTTTTGGTTTTAACAATGTAAGAGGATTTAAAAGAGGAGTTTCTTTTTTGGTCCTCTTCACATTAATGTGGTCTCAGACCCCTTTTGCATGTCATTTAT
Organism: Xyrauchen texanus; assembly: GCF_025860055.1. Lineage (NCBI taxonomy): Eukaryota > Metazoa > Chordata > Actinopteri > Cypriniformes > Catostomidae > Xyrauchen > Xyrauchen texanus. The sequence goes on from NC_068286.1 coordinate 41,756,004, forward strand.
ATTGTGTGTGTATGAGCCAAGAACGTTTGCCATTGCTCAATAAAATTTAAATTAAACTATAAAAATCCTTGCTTGTATTTCCGTGGGAGTTCGGCGCGAACCTCCGTAGACGATACGCCCATCAACGCATATTAAAGCGGTTCATCTTAACAAGCTGCCCTGCTCTGAATGCTGCCTGTCATGTTCATTGTTGTCCTTTGTTCTTTTGTGTACTTTTATTTTGAAAATTCCTGTTCAGTTCCTAGTTTTGTCACATCCTGTTTTCCCTCCATGTTTTGTATCTGGGTTTTATTGGTTCATTGGTTGATTACCTTGATTCAGTTCTTGTTTGTCATTGGTTTTAGTTAATTATCTCGTTATCCTGTTTCAGAGTTCTGTTTGTTGATTGGCCTTGTTACCCTTGTCCTTGTGTATTTAAACCCTGTTTGTTCCTTCATTCCCTTGTCGGTCGTTGAATGTTGTTGTACGTGAATGTTATGGTTGTTTCTCCTGCCTGTGGATGTTTTTCATGTTCATGTTGTTTTCCCCTCGTGGATATTTCTTTGTTCCTGTTTGTTTGCCCTCACTTTGATTTATAATAAAGAACCTGCTTTTGGATCTGCACCTCCTCGTCTGCCTTCACTCCTGCATTCGTTACACCGCCAGTCTGTTCATTTTAGGTGCTCAAATAATATAACAAGAACGGAATATGAAACATCCTGACGTTATGATTAACGTCCTGGTAATCATGGTATATCTACAGTATATTCACTTAAAATTCCAATATGTGGACATTAAATTGTGACTGGAATATGAAGTATGTAATGCAGCTATGTATGGTAAGCCACAAGGTACTTATGTCATTAAATGCAAAGCAGACTGGTACCTCTTCCCGTTCACATCGCACAAATCAATCAAACCACAGAAGAACCCACAAAACAGTTTGCTTTTGTGTCCTTTTGGGGGGGGGGTCTGAGACCACTTGGGTTGTTCAAATATACATGTTATACCACTCTGAGATCACTTGGAGTGCTCAAATGAAGTAGGTGTGAAAATGCCCTCATGAAACCAGAAGTAAGTTTGCATTTTCCAACCTGGTCTCATAGAGAAAATGTGAATTTATATGTATATATTTTTGCTAAATATGTTATGCGTGTCTCCAGGTACAATTATTTGCCATTTCCAGGAGAAATTAACACTAGAGGTACAACAACTGTGTGTTGTATTCACTCAAATCATGACTTTAATGGCTGATTATGACTTTTTAATACTTATTTTCTCTCTATTACTCAGACCCTGCTATTTTATGATATCCACACACATTTACTCAAACATCTTTTGAAAATTGTAATGCTTGTATTTCAGACTCACCTACATATATATACACTTACTCCAACATTAATAGCTTGCACAGTAGCTCACCTTAAAGAGCGTTTGACTTAAGATCAGAAGACTGCAGTTCAAGTTCAGCCATGATCTCAAGCTGACATGTGACATTTCAGAGTCTTAGAAGCAGCATGAGATGAAGTGTTTGCTTCAGAGAATGTGATTTCTCCATTTTGCTTCTGCATTTTAAAACACCAATGGTTAGATTTAGGCATTGATAAGGTAAGGATGTCTTTTATAGCTTCTGATATATACTGTATTTTATAACACTAATGTTTAAGTTTAGGCATTCATTTGGTAAGGATGTCTTTTTAAATTTCTCATTTATATTTGAAAAACTATTGGTTAGGTTCAGGTAAAAGGTTTAGGTCAGGGAGGTATGTTTAAAACTGCGTCTGAATATGACACCACTTTACTTGCTATTGGTGTCCCCAGCTGGACATTTCACTGGAAAACCTGCAGCCAAATGTGATATACAGCATGTGCATTTTGAATTGCAAAAATGTTGTCCTGTTCATGTAAATTTAATGAGACCAGGCTGGCATTTTCACTCCACTAACAGTGAGATTTAGGGTTTGGGTTTGGGTTAAGATGTATGGTTAATAAAATATGCATTCCTGTTGAATATATTACATCACTACAAATACAACTCACTTTACAACTCACTTTTGGAGTCACTCTGAACATTTCACATGATAAATGGAGTTCAGACATGCCATATATTCAACAGCACTTCCAGGTTTGGCCACCGGGGGCAGTGAATTTCAAAAAGCGTACACCAATTTCAATTGAAGAAAATTTTAACCTACTGTTACCAGGGTGATCAGTCGGATGGATTTGCAATGTAAAAAAATTGTTCAAAAGCTAGTGTATATAGGCATTCTGTTACAGTAGAGGTTGCTTCTAATCTGATTACATCCCCTAAATCTCTGCACTGTATAGCCTATGTACAAAGTGGAATTAAATAATCAGAAGTGTATTTAGAAGACTACTATATTTAGCTACAGAATATATGTGGCCATTGTGCACTGATATGAGTCCTATATACCTATAAACAATCAACATATCTCCCATATTACAGGGATTCTTTTTTTCCTCTCCATTTAGCTGCTAACATTCAGGCTATGAAAACAGAAGCTTTTACCTTTACAGCAGATGTGGAGGGTATCTACAATAATCCATGTCTATTCTACCGAAAGGAAATTGGCAAACCCAGTTGTCTTCATATTTTCTTCTCTTGCTCTTGCGTTCTCAACTTCTAGCCCTCCTCTCTAGTCTCTCTCTTCCCATCTCTTTATCGATACTTTTAAATAATCATTGTGATGTGGATAGCTCTGTGGGAACTCCATATTGTTTTAACTCCGTGCAGGTGAGGGAAAAAAGCAAATCGCAGAAGAACAAAAGGAAACATCTGCCTCTCTTTAAAGGAATATTGAGAAATATTTACAATGGAAGTTAATGTGGCCAATTTTTGGAGGGTTTAAAGGCAGAAATGTGAAGCTTAGAATCTGTAAAAGCACTTACATCAATTATTCTGTTAAAACATGCATGTTTTATTTGAGTAGTAAAGTTGTTTAATACATAATTATTACAGTCGTTTAAGGATTTGTTGATATTACATTGTCATGGCACAACAGATAAGGTTAGTAAGCATTTTTTTTTACACAAAATTTATATTAACACGCATATTGTTTACATCTTGTGGCAATACTTTTTGAAACAGTAAGTATTTAAATGTTTACGAATTGGCCATATTCACTTCCATTGTAAGTGCCTCACTGTAACCTGTGCCCCCATGTCAATAGGCCTGGTCCCCTTAGTGGCCTCCCTAAATTGGTGTGGTAGAATGGTAAGAGTGGTATTCTCCTTTTCCATACCACTGAGAGTTAAGTTACCCTACTTATAATAAATAGACCAAACAAATTATATTTAAACATAACATCAATGTATTATGACTGCATTCAAATATTTAGCAGGGTAACGTTTAATTAAAGTTCAATATTTATTAAATATTCACTTATGGTTTATAAGAGTTCATCAGTGTTTTATGACTGTAAGATATAGTTATATATTCTTTAACCTAATTGTGTTAATGATATCATTGTAAAATTGTCGGCTCCAGGGAGCGTGGATAGGAGAAACCGAATGTCAAACGAATAACGAGCCAACAACATCTGGAGATAAGGTAGAAATTCAGCATTAGTTTTGCATCTTTGGACCTGCCAGCTCCAGTTTCAGTTCTGTATGTGCTGGTGTAAATGTAAGTGTAAGTTAAGTTACTTTTATAGTGCAATTTCCCACATTATTATCACAAACCCCGATCTGGATCTGATTTTCTGCCTTATTGAATGCACCTGAGACCAACTCGATATAGATTGCTCTTATTTGGCAATCATTCATTATAAAATAGTTTTTATATGTGCATCTTTCGGGTTTTCATTTCTGGAACAACATACAGTACACACTTATCATAAATAATTTTTTTCTTAAAGAGTTTTTTTCTCTACTGTTTTTAATTTAATGTTTTGTACTGTACAATGCAGAAACGAGACAAATTTAGTGCAACAAGTTTGGCCAAACAAACAATGAAGCGTTTCTGATGAAACAGCATGCTGGAACAGATGTAAAGAAACAAAAGTATAAACAAATAGCAGCAAGTATTACACAGGGGCACACTGCACCTGCAATGGCAAATGTATCATGAATACTCTGAATAAAAAGCAAACACGCAACTAAACGGGAGAGAGAGAGCACAGAGCTGAAGAGTTGATCCTGCTGCTACTTTTGCAAACGGAATGCAAGAGAAGCAATAAATAGTTTACAGGAAAGATAACAAACACATAGTCCTCTTTATAAACACCATTTATCACAAGGGAGAGGTACATGTGTGCTCAATAACGGAAAATGTAGCTTAATATTAGCAACCGCATTCTCTTATAAGAGGCGCACACCAAGTGCTATCAATAAGGAATGCGCATAGACACTGACAGACATTATAATGATAAGAAAAAAACACATTAAAGGCATCATATTGGTCACTTATAATTACGATGCATGCAACTTTTTTTTAACTCAGAGTAATTGAGATAGATACATGCATTTAAAAATTTCACTTGTTACACTGGACCATTTAAAATGAACTTGTGAATTGAAAAATTCTTATAAGAATTTCAAAGTTCATGTTCATGTTCATGCTGATTACACCCTACTGATTAACCTAAAATCTCTATTGCCTATGCGGCTTTCTCAATCACGTGAGTATTCTAATTAAAGGTAGCCAAGGATACAGCTTGTAAAACCAATAAAATTAAACTGTGATAAAGTACATGATTGGATTAAACTATCCAATCACAATCCCCTATCAATAGACTTCCAGTTAGTGAACTGATTGAAAAATCAGTTTGAAAGAGTACACATGAAATTGCGGCTGGTAAAATGTCAAGAAAGTGTTCATATACATTTAATGAGGATCTTCAAAAAGTGTAAAAAAATAAATAAAAAAAGTGTTAAAAAAAAATCAATTGTTTTGATTTGATTGTCACAGAGATAGGCTAGAAATGTGAGGTGGGAGATTTGTGGAGCTCTCTTTTCCATCACCCATGGAGGATGCACCGATATCGGACAGCATGTTCATACAAAAAACCATGTGGATGCTGCTAAAAGTAAGTGTGCCACACCAAGTGTTAGCGATTGTTTTGTGAAGAAAAGTTCAGAATCTGACAAGGTGCATGCAAGTGAAGGATTTTTGCTTATCATTCTGTTGTGCACGACCATAGTTTTCGGTCGGCTGACTGCACTGCGAAATTTATCAAGAAATTATACGATCTGAAATTTTCTTCTGCCACACCAAATCTGAAGCTGTCATATGCAACGTACTCAGTTTTGTGCAGCTGGAGCATCAGAAATTACTGCAGCATGGCAACCCATGTTTCCTCTCTCTTGGTCCAGCTCTTTAAAGAATAATACACATCTTCAATGGTCTGCGTGCATACTTTCTTTCTCAAGAAAAATGCCCAAAGTTTCTAAGAGACATTTTCAGCAATATTTGCACTAAACTTGGGATTGGTTTCACTCTCAAGCAATCAGCCACTTTTAACCATGCACTGGAAATAGTAGAGCAAGACCAGATATCAGCCACAAAAGTGGCTTTTCACATTCTTGACCTGAGAAAAGTATTGTAGGCCAGGCTGGATTAATAATTCATACCCTCTGACATTAAAGCAGTTGGATGCTCTGGTTGAAGCTGGTGACATGCAAGCGGATGATTTCTTTTGTGCAGTGAGAAACTTTTATTCAGCATGGGTGAATTATCTCCAAAATTGGAGCCACTCATTTAAGAACACAGAAAAACTTGAGTGGGCCCTACTGAGAGACATCACGCTTACTCAAAAATCATTGTCACTCGTCGCATCACTGAGTGGAACATGAAAAAGATGGCCATGTCTGAGAGATGGACAGATGTTTTTTGTGAGCTCGAGAGCAAGACCATCAACATCAGAGTCTGCCAAGGTTGTGGAGTTTGTTTTATGCCTACCTGGGACATCTGCATCTGTGGAGCATATGTTCTCATTAATGAATGTAGCATGAACACTGGATAAATCTTGACTCAGTGTAACAGTCATGGGCAATGCATTTCTTGTGTCTTAATTGGACTGGACTGCTCTGCATTTTATGATAAACTCTTGAAAGACAGAAAAAATTCTGCCAGCTAAAAATACAAGGTGACAACAGTTCATTGGCACACCAATGATAATTTTGTGTTTTACACCGGCCTGACAGAGAAATGTAAGCGCAGCGTAGTTCTAGCGGGAAGACTAGCAGCTGTACATCATCACATCATTAGCTGGGTAACCCCTAGCTAATCGCATGTAAGCCATTGCTTTATAAGTCCACTCACAATCTATCACACTGCTGTTTCAGTGTGCTAACACGGCAACCTCCACCACCCCACCACCACCAGTTGAGCCCTGTCCCGCCTGGGGGTAGGCTCCTCGCCCCTGCCTCCTATCTCCGGCAGGATATGACGGTTCTGTGTACGACTCCCTTGGACCGCCAGACGGGGCCTACGCCAAAGAGAGATATTACTTTTCTGTTTTACATTCACCAAATAAACGTCATCGTAAACCTCACTCAAGCCTGCTTGTCTTCCCGATAGAACACCTTTTCCAACAACGAGGGATTGAATCTGTGTGGTTGAGAATGTATGTGGAGACATAAATGGAGGAATGGCCATAGAACTCAACAGGATTGAGCTTTCATATTATATTACATTTACATTTGACATTTAGCAGACGCTTTTATCCTAAGCGACTTACAGAGACCTTATTACAGGGACAATCCCCCTGCAGCAACCTGGAGTTAAGTGCCTTGCTCAAGGACACAATGTTGGTGGCTGTGGGGCTCGAACCAGCATCCTTCTAATTGCCAGATTACCAGTTATGTGCTTAGACCACTACACCACCACCACCACTCATATTAGAGAACATTACTTTCACCCGCTAATATTCATTACGATATGAAAATTCATACAACCCTTTTAGGAAAGAATTTTTGAATAGCTTGCAGTCATACCAGCTATAATAACTTATTCCTTATTCTTATTCTAACTTTAATTCATACCCTCTCTTTCTCTCTCTCCTCAACAGAAGTACTCTTTAATCTGTACTGTTCTGTCTAAATTAATTTAAGGACTTGATGCCTTCAACTAAACTTTGAAAGTTAGTACGTTTTTGAAGAGTTTGCAAAGCTTTATTCACATTTTCTTTCGTGCATTCTGCCTTCAAGCCAGAAAATTCACACAAATGACAAGACACTGTCATGCAGTGCTCTGAACTGTCGAGATAGTTATGCACTTTGTTTAGTTTAGTTTCAATTGAAAATGTAGCACAGTGGTTCAACTGATTATTTGCATGCACTCTTTATTTAAAGTGCAACTGTGTTTTAATGTAGTTTAACAATAAGTTTCAGTCTTCAAATCAGATTGCACAAGTAGCTTTCCAAAAGATGCAGATGTTTAATAATACAGCAGAGATAATCTACCTTGTCACATCATTCATGTTGCATAAGTAAATGACGGCAGACATGTAGCACAAGAAACAGTTCTCACAAGCTGCCAGTTTAATTTAAAGGTTTTCATTTTCAATTGTCTTTTCCTCAAACACAAAGCTCATATGGCTTTGAAGACTTGCAATATACCACACAAGTCATATGGACTACATTTATGGTACCGATGAACCAACCATTTGCCATTTTTGATTAATTAGTGGAACTTAATGTAACAGCTACATATATTGACAGCTACTATATGGAGTTGGGATGATGGAGAGATGCTGATATTGTTGCTGGAGAGCAACTGATTTGAAATGAAATTGTACACTCTATACTCCAAGATTGTCCTTCTCACACATGATTTCAAAGTATTCTTCAAGCTAGTAGCTGCTAGTTTAGCATCCCCAGTTCTACACACACTTTTCTCACACATTCACACACCTGTTTACCTCTAAACACTAATCACAGCACCATTCACTTCAGACCTATTATGTTTGTTAAACAGGCACGCACTCACTCACATGCACGCTAGGATGCACACACGCACGCACGCACACACACCCACATGCGCACAATAGTTTATCTATCATATGGTGACAGACAGAGTCTATGGTGTTGTTTTTATACTGAGCTAATAATATTTGTTATGCCCTAACCCTCAAACAAATATTTCAGCATTTTTAGATTTAGGCATTATTTACTAAGCATGCTTATTAAGCCATTTTCCTTGTGCATGTGATGTACAAGGTGATTTCAGGTTTTACTAGCCTTTACACACACAGCCAAAGCTGGCCTGATATGATAAATTTACTACTGTCAAACCTCACAGTTATTTTTTTATATATTTATTTAAGTCATGCATGCATCCATTTATGGATTGGGTCTGGTCAGAAGATACAAGCAAATTTCACATAATGTAGCTGAGTGTCAAATAAAGATGCATATAGAGAAGGATTTGACATTGTTTTAATCTTATTTTAGGAAAGTCACTTTAATTAGATTTAAATACTCTTAGATTTTTGATTTACTGCCGACATACATGAGAATACATTGTGATAACACATCAAATACTCAAGTGCAGTATAGTATGGAGTTAATTAAACCAGGTTCAAAAGCAGAGCTAGTGTAGGTATGTAAGTGACAGGAGAATGTTGAATTGCAGTATGTTTTCAAGTTTTATATGTTTTGAGGTCATAAGACCCTTAAGGTCTTACAGTTTGAAGAGCAAAACAAGCAACTGTGTGACCATGTGTGGTGGTGGTGGTGGTTGTTGTTATCATCACACACATATGCACAAATACACAAAAATTCAATAAATATGAATAAAATATTGGTTTGACAGCAGTTCACAGAATCAGTTGACTACAATGTATAAATTCTGAAATTAAGACTGCAAAATTGATTTTGCTCAGCCCTTACTAAACAGGAAACTACTGCTGCTATGCAGAGCAGGAACATTGTTTAGATGCTGTTTATTCGTGCATGTTCCCTGTGGGTAAGGGGATAAGCTTAATTTGCTAAATTCACCATGGTGGATTATTATTGTGCAAATGCAGTAATAAAGATAGACTGAGATACATTTGAGCTGGTTTCTGGCAGATAAGCTTTATAAAATGTTATTCCACTTTCGCTCTCTAACTCACCGCTCACTAAATTTCTTTTTCACTTTTTTCACTTTGAATATTTTTTGAAAAACACCATTTTCAATTTCCCTAATATTCAAATTTTCACACTGTTTGATATTTAAGGGCTGTTATAGTATATGACATAATAAATAAATAAATATAAAATGATTGATAAGCAGTATGCATATAGCTATACAATATTCATTCATATAAGTATGCCAAAAAGAACGAAATGTGTAAAATAGGTCATTTCACAAATGTCAAACTGTCGGAGAGTGATTCATAATTATGCTAACACATGACAGACACAAGAAAGAACACACACACACACACACACACACACACACACACACACACACACACACACGCAACATGTTGGTGCAGCTATCCTTATGACTCTCCATAGACATAATGATTTTTATACTGTACAAACTATAGATTATATCCCCTAAGCCTAACCCTCTCAAAAAAAAAACATAATTTTGTATGTTTTTTAAGCGATTTGAATTATGAGGACACTAGAAATGTCCTCATAAACCACATTTTTAGCATAATACCCTTGTAATTACCAGTTTGTAACCTAAAAAAATCTCGTAAACCACAAAAACCCGCCCACACATGCACACACACACACAACTGACTTTATATTCAGAACATATACAGAGAGTTTCCTTTGATAGAGAGTTGCATAATTCTGAAGAAGAATTAGCCTCTGGCATTTTTAAATAATGATTTGCTTCATCTATTGTCATGTAATTTATAAATTCCAGGGCCAGGGCAACCCCATTCCAGCCATCTGGACATGGCCCTGTTCAAGAAAGTAAATGAAAGAACAGTTGCGAAGGTGTAGTTCTATACAAACCACTGTAGTTCCAGCTTCCGCCACTGGGGAACTTCGAAAATTCAGAAAGCATAGACTAATTTTAACAGACAAAATATTCAACCTCCCGACACCGATATTCCCATGAGATCAGTCTGCAGGAGACAGAGCTTATCCTCTTATTTAATCAACAAAAGGAATTTATGTTTTTATGACTATATCATGCTGGACTATATCATGTGTAGGTCTCCCTCATGCCACCAAAACAGCACCAAACCGCATCTCAGAACAGCATTCTCACCACAGTTGTACAGAGAGGTTATCTGAGTTACCGGAGACTTTGTCAGTTCGAACCAATCTGGCCATTCTCTGTTGACCTCTCTCATCACAAGGCGTTTGTCAGATGGGCTGGTATCTCTAGAATGCACTCTGAATGGTGCCAAAAACAAAAAACAGCCAGTTCTGTGGATAGACACGCCTTGTTGATGAGTGAGGACAATAGAGAATGGCCAGACTGGTTCGAACTGACAGAGTCTACGGTAACTCAGATAACCACTCTTGCGGCACGAGGGGGACCTACACAATATTAGGCAGGTGGTTTTAATGTGGTGGCTGATCAGTGTATACAATAGACATGCAGTCTATAAGACTATTTTAAGGATGGTTGCCATTTTTATGTACTCATGATCAAATACTAAATGTTCAAAAGTATTTTTTATATACAAAAAACATCATTGGACTTGACACAATTTAAAACTGAAAGGAAGTCTTTTAAAACACAATCTAAATTGCTGAGAAGTTGATTTCAAATAATATTCCTGTTCAACCTCTATGTACTGTATAAGCTGATTAATTCAAAGCAGCATTAAATAGGCTATGCATGTACTGTGAAGGAGGAAACTGGCTGTCTTGAGGGCTACCACTTCCAAAAGGATTAAAGGAATTTCAAATAATTTGAGGACAAGACCAAGAAACCTCCACTACTGCACTGATGTAATAGCGGATTAAAATATACATGGCATGCTACAACCTTAATGAGCCAACTGTATTAAACATTTTAGATTACCCCAAAAAATGTTATTCTGTCATCATTTACTCACCTTTACTGTGTTGTTCCAAACCTGTATTTTGTTCTTTATTTTAGGGAACACAAAAGATGTTTAGCATAATTTAGTAGTAGAGAATGAATGGGTACTGGGGCAGTCAAGGTTGGAGAAAAATAAAAAAGCAATGGAAAAGTACCATACAAAAGTACCATAAAACCTGCCTATATGACTTGTGAGCCATTTTCTATGTCTTCTGGAGACTGAGATTTAAGTCTCTGAAAATCTTCCCCTCAGCTAAAGTTCTTAAATGTCTTTTACGCTTGTGCATACTCAAACCTGGCAGCAGGGTTTAAAGGGCAGTTATGCCAAACATAATTGATTCTTGGGTGTCTCATGATTATTCATTTTGCAGCATTAAATGATCAGAATTTGGGGTGAATAGTGCCAGCATTTTTAATGATGTGATTTCCCATAGATGTACAATTTAGACCATATAAACTTATTGACCTTAGTAAAGGTAGATGCCATATTTAATTTTGAGCCAATAAAAACAAGGCTGTGAGGGATAAATTGTCTTCATATTGATTTGTAAGGTCTTAAAAGGATAGTTCATCCAAAAATGAAATTTCTCTCATCATTTACTCACCCTAATGCCATCCCAGGCATATATGTCTTTCTTTCTGCTGCTGAACACATTTTAAGAAAAATGTCTTAGCTCAGTAGGTCATTCAAATGCAAGATTACGTGATTTTGACTTTTGAAGCTCCAAAAAAAAACATGCAGTCAGCATTAATGTCATCTATATAACTCCAGCAGTGAAATTAATGTCTTATAAAGAGAAACGATCACATTTGGTGCTAAAATATCAATATTTAAGTACTTCTTAGCAATACATCGGTCAGGCAACAGAGTATGTGTGTGATGTTATTGTGCTAACGCTGAGTTCACGCAGTCTCTCGTGTGATGAATTAGCATTGGCATATTACAAACATAATCTCATGTTCTTCTCTCGGTTGAGACATTCAGGATAAGCATACAAACGGACAATTGTGAAAAACATACAAATACAAATACAGATCTAAACCAAAACAAAACGAAGCTTCTGTACAGCGTTCCTCCTACTCATTCGTAAACATAGATGCTCTTCTGGCTGTGACGCATGTGTGTCAGTTCTTGCTTCTTGCTTGCATTTTGTCAAATCGATTACATCACACATGCATACAAGTACATAAATTTAAATCTTTTCGCACCAAAATTTATCATTTCCCTTTATAAGACATTCATTTAACCACTGGAGTCATTTGGATGATGTTTATGCTGACTGCCTGTTCTTTTTGCAGCTTCAAAAGTCAAAGTCACCATCCACTTGCATTTTAAGGACCAACCGAGCTAATATAGCGGATTTCACCCAGCACCACAAATGAACCACCGACACCAGCTCTTTGCCGGATCGTGTCTGCAGTTTATTAGAAACAGGGTAGGAAACACACACACACACACATACACACACCCTCAGATCAGTGGTCTCTCGGCTGACTTTCTCTAATCACAGTCATGTGCGGCTCCAGGGCTGGGCTACCGGGGCTTAGGCCACGAATGTTTTCCGTAAAGCTCCTAATGTTTTTATCATCTTTTTATAGTGACGTCATATGTACCAGTGTTTGGGTATCAAGTTGACATGAAAACATATTACATTTTAACATTACATTTTAAAGTTACGTTAATATACTGTATATAAATGAATTATTTCTGCCTTTCTTTGGTATTGACAACACCAAATACAGACTCAAGTCAGTACCATGAGCTGTCTTGAAATCAGCTGCTTTCCAGCTCTCTTGTAGACTTTGTGTGCGCATGCAAGAAGAGGGCTTGCGGCATGCGATTGTGGCTGTGTCTTGGAAACTGTGTTGAGTTGGTCCATCCAGGTGCTGTAAGCACCAAATATTTAGATGTATGTGTTAGGAGTAATATATACAGATGTATTCAAGGAATTTGCTAACTTTAAAGTCACGGGCCATGACATTTGCGTGTTTAGCAAAACTCTTTATTACGACACGATAAAATAAACATAGCAAACTTTAGGTGTTCTAGCTATTATTTAAAATTTCTAGTACCTATTTAGCCTGTTTACAACCTGCTTTTTTGTAAATTAACTTAAGCACCCGACGGATCAATGAAAAATATATACAGCCATACACAATGTGTCTCAAACTATGGAAAGCCAAAATGGACAAATTAGTGTTTTTTAAAATTGCATATTAAAGTATAGATGATAAAAGCATGCAATTTCTGATCTTTGAGCATATCTGTGACAAAAGTTAGTGAGACTTTTTTTAGTTTAATACAGTGCATCCGGAAAGTATTCACAGCACTTCCACATTTTGTTGTTTCCACCTTATTCCAAAATGGATTCAATTTATTATTTTCCTCAAAATTCTACAAACAATACCCCATAATGACAATGTGAAAGAAATTTGTTTGATATCTTTGCAAATTTATTTCAAATAAAAAACAAAAAGAAATCACATGTACATAAGTATTCACAGCCTTTGCCATGACACTCAAAATTGAGCTCAGGTGCATCCTGTTTCCACTGATCATCCTTGAGATGTTTCTACAACTTGATTGGAGTCCACCTGTGGTAATTTCAATTGAATGGACATGATTTGGAAAGGCACCGGTCTATATAAGGTCCCACAGTTAACAGTGCATGTCAGAGCACAAACCAAGCCATGAGATCCAAGGAATTGTCTGTAGACCTCCGAGACAGGATTGTATCGAGGCCCAGATCTGGGGAAGGGTACAGAAAAAATTCTGCGGTATTGAAGGTCCCAATGAGCACAGTGGCCTCCATCATCTGTAAATGGAAGAAGTTTGGAACCACCAGGACTCTTCCTAGAGCTGGCCACCCAGCCAAACTGAGTGATCGGGGGAGAAGGGCATTAGTCAGGGAGGTGACCAAGAACCCGATGGTCACTCTGACAGAGCTCTAGCGTTTCTCTTTGGAGAGAGGAGAACCTTCCAGAAGAACAACCATCTCTGCAGCACTCCACCAATCAGGCCTGTATGGTAGAGTGGCCAGACGGAAGCCACTCCTCAGTAAAAGGCACATGACAGCCCGCCTGGAGTTTGCCAAAAGGCACCTGAAGGACTCTCAGACCATGAGAAACAAAATTCTCTGGTCTGATGAAACAAATATTGAACTCTTTGGCCCGAGTGTCTGGAGTAAACCAGGCATTGCTCATCACCTGGCCAATACCATCCCTACAGTTAAACATGGTGGTGGCAGCATCATGCTGTGGGGTTGTTTTTCAGCGGCAGGAACTGGGAGAACTAGTCAGGATTGAGGGAAAGATGAATGCAGCAATGTACAGACATCTTGTTGAAAACCTGCTCTAGAGCGCTCTGGACCTCAGACTGGGGTGAAGGTTCATCTTTCAACAGGACAACAACCCTAAACACAGCCAAGATAACAAAGGAGTGGCTACAGGAGAACTCTGTGAATGTCCTTGAGTGGCCCAGCCAGAGCCCAGACTTTAACCCGATTAAACATCTCTGGAGAGATCTGAAAATGGCTGTGCACCGATGCTCCCCATCCAACCTGATGAAGCTTGAGAGGTCCTGCAAATAAGAATGGGAGAAACTGCCCAAAAATAGACGTGCCAAGCTTGTAGCATCATACTCAAAAAGACTCGAGGCTGTAATTGGTGCCAAAGGTGCTTTAACAAAGTATTTAGCAAAGGCTGTGAATACTTATGTACATGTGATTGTTTTCATTTTTTTATTTTTAATAAATTAATAAATTGCAAAGATTTCAACAAAAAAATTTCACGGTGTCATTATGGGGAATTTTTTGTAGAATTTTGAGGAAAATAATGAATTTAATTAATTTTGGAATAAGGCTGAAGTGGGCAGTCGCATATTCAATTATCTCGATGACTGGCTCATCCTAGCCCACTCTCGAGAGTAACTATGCGCCCACAGGGACCAAGTGCTCAGGGACCAAGTGCTCAGGCACCACAGCCGGGCTTCAGGTCAACTAGGAAAATTGCAAGCTCACCCCGGTTCAGAGCATCTCTTTCTCGGCATTGAGTTAGACTCCGTCTCAATGACAGTGCGCCTCACCATCGAGCATGCTCAGTCGGTACTGAAATGCCTCACATTATTCAAGCCAGGCACAGCTGTCCCTCTAAAACAATTCCAGAGGCTCCTGGGGCATATGGCATCCTCTGCGGTGGTCGCGCCACTGGGGCCGATGCATATGAGACCTGCACACAGCTGGCCCAGGGGGCTGCACAAATACTCATTTCCCCAAGTGTCCAAGGTTCCTACGACCCCCTTCAGGGACCAGGTAGTGAACCTGCAAGCGCTGCCACGGAAGGAGTCAGACCTAGCCTTTTCATTGCTGTGTCCAGTGCATGCTTTGGGTACCTATGTGGACAGTCTTTTCCCCCTGAAAGAATAGGAGTTGGAAAAGAATGCCTTCCCCGATGCGTGTGATAGCGTTAAGATGGCCCCAGCTGATTTAACTCCCATGCTTGGCACACCACTTTGTTCCCCCCTTCAGGGTGCCGGGAACCTAAAAATATATGGCGATTTTATGGGGTGTTGGGGAAGGGTACGTGCAGTTAGACACAGTCTGTCGGATGTACACGGATCAGCACATGGCGTGATTGAATAGGGACCCCTAGTGTCAATTCACTCGACACAACGTCGGAATAAGCGACAGACAGGGAACGTCTAGGTTACTATTGTAACCTCCGTTCACTGATGGAAGGAACGAGACGTTGTGTCCCCCTGGCCACGATGCTGAGCCGAGCCACTGCTATGGCCGAATCTTATTCTCGGCTCCTCAGAGCAAAACCTGAATAGACAGACACACGATTCCCTCCTTTTATAACCGTATGTCCGGGGAGGGACATGCAAATTCTGTCTGTCAGTTTCTCATTGGCCTTTTCTCAAGTTCAGAGGTAAACGAGGCCTTCAAATAAATCCCCTAGTGTCGCTTCACTCGACACAACGTCTAGTTCCCTCCATCAGGGAACGGAGGTTAAAACAGTAACCTAGACGATTCATATTATAAAGTGTATTATATTCTGATATTTCATCAAAGTATAGTCCCATATCCGCAGAGTTCTGGGCTAAGCCCTGAATGTCCACTGACCCTAGTACCACCCCTGGTCACAGGCCATTCTCAGAGGCTATTCTCTTTAAATATGCCACAAATATGGCTATAAACATGTTTTGAGGTCAAACCGAAAGCTACACTCATTCAATACACTGCATGACACTTTTGTGAACTCAATCCACCAGATTTAGATGTATAAAACTCATATTAACATTAATACGCTTTAAATAGGCGCGCAGGCGGCAACATCAAACGAAAATGTTTACACTGTTCATTAATAAAACTATCGTCAGATAAGCACATACATGAACTCAATCAATCTTTAGAACACTTCTGTAGTCAGTATTAAACCAAATTTTCACTTAATATAAAAATGTTTTACTCATTGACACAGAGAGCTTGAAAAACTTACCTCACTCTCTCTAGTCACATGCCATTCTGAGAGAGCAGGATGCGAGTTGCGACCAGTTGATTAGGAGTGACATCACTCACAGGCTAAACTCAAATTAATGATTACAAACAAAAATACATATTTTCTGTTTTATATAAGAAAATAAAGATAATCTGCACAGAGTAAATAAAAAAATATGTAACTTGTGAAATACATTTTTCAAACAATATCTATAATTTCACCAATTCAATAATAAAACAACTACACGTTTGCTTGAATGATTATATAAAACACAAAACATTACACTATGATATTTTCCTGTTTTTCTTCAGATGTCTTCAGCAGAAGAATGTCATATACACCTGCAATGGCATGAGGGTGAGTAAATGATGAGAGAATTAACATTTTTGGGTGAACTAATCATTAAGTTTTTATTTCACATTTAATATTCATGTCGCATTTGAAGAAATGTATTCATTTTATTTATTTTTTTCATTTTTGCATCAGTTTAACAATGAAAAGGGAACACAACAGTATGTCATTTGAATGGACTGTACTTCTGTCTCTTACAGTCTCGTTTTCATTTACGTCCAATTAGATATGACGTCAACCCTGACTAAGATCCATATGCTGTTAGGTAATCTAAAAGATTAAGCACCACTAAGACAGAAATGACTGTGAGTGTTGCCTATGCTAGTTAATTGTGATTCCTTATATATATATATATATATATATATTTTTTTTTTTTTAATTCCCATGCACATCCCACACTTAAATTACAGGAGGATATTACAGTGTTTTACATCAGACTTGAGGCAGCGAGCGTTCATGGACTTCCCACAGTACTCTCTCTCTCTCTCATCCTGATACTAGTGATGGAGTGTGACATTTAAAAGAGTCACTCCCATGAAAGCTGCCATTTCCAGCTGCTGGTGGAAGCAAGCTAAACGTGACGGGCAACTACAGTAACTCATTCACTCGCATTGAGCAACCATTCCATTACACGCTGATGAATCTATGATGTATTGGGTGATTTGTTTGTGAAGCATGTTGCTTATGGTGACATGTTAGCTCCTTAAAATGCTATTGCTATGTAAAAATAGCAATTTGTTTGCCTGTTATAATTAATTTAGCAAACATGGTGCTGCAAAGGAAGTGTGGGATTTTTCACATTAAATTTTCAGACATTTGATATGTGTCAATTAATATTCATGAATTATTGAAATACAAGCATAGGAATTCACCAAAGTGCATTGCGATGCAAATGGGAGAAGAGGGTGGCTTTTAAAACAGCACTGCTAAAAATAGATGCTGAGAGAGTGAGTGAGAGAGAGAGAGAGAGAGAGAGAGAGAGCTGTAAAAAGAGGGAGTGAAGTGGAAAAAGAGGAGGCAGAAAATGAGGGAGAACGATTGCATAGGAAAAGACTTGGGACAAAGTGGTAGAAGATGAAATGATGGAGTAAGGAGAAAAGGAAAGGAACATTTCTGGAAGATTGAAGCTCCTTTTCTCACAGCTTCTTTTCTCAGAGATCTGTATGGTTACTCGTTTTAGTGGGTGGGCTGCAGGGTATGGATCTTAGTCTCACTTTTCAAAAGCAGTACCTCAAACTCTAACACAAAAGAATATACTTTTACATCCTACGATATAGCAAACAAGATTGTAGCCTACAAGCTGCTTTGACTGGTGCCCTCAAACTGTATAGAATCGATGAGCTACTGGAAAAATGCTTTCAGTGAGCCAGAACTGAGAGTGCATACATTTAAGCACTCAAAGGTGTTTATAACAGAGGTGTTTTTAGTATTTACCCCTAAGAGTACCTGACTGTAAATGCATTGGAATCAAAATCCCATTCCATCTCACATCGTTCTTTTGTCAGAGCGAGACAAAGAGACCCAAGAGCAGAGGAACAGTTCAAAGGATTTATTAACAATAAATAGCAACTTAAACTCTGCTGGCTAAGATTGGAGAGCCCGGCACTGGCTGAAGTGGGCAGATCCATGAGGACTCCGTGAATAGCGTGTTTATAGGCGAGTGTGCATCATGGTAGTCAGGAGCAGATTCATGAGGAATCTTCTGTTGAAGCATAGTGAGGAGCAAGAAACCAGCGCACAGCAGACGGGAAGGCAATCACTCTTCTGACACGTGAAGAATCCTCCGTTGAAGATTCTTGAGTGCAGAGAACAAGCGTACAGCAAACTGGAAGGCAACCACACTCAAAACAGATACACGAGACAGGACCAACTATGCACAGAGAGTGAGGAAAGTTACTTCAGAACAAACAGTATTCTAACAAAGATGCAGACAACATGAAGGGATTAAGTAGGGAGTGAATCAGCGGAGAACCAGGTGCTGCTAGCATGCTAATTAGGGGCATGATCAGCTTTCCCCTGGGAACAATCACTGTTCCTATGGACAGCCCCTGAGAAACATGAGGGAGAGAAATAACAAAACAAATAGAACAAACTTACCAGAGCCGTGACATCTTTCTCACTGGAATTGTGGTGTTATGGAGAGTTTTTGCATTTGCATTAGTATTTTTGTGCTTCTATATAAACTTGCAGAAAAAAGTGTGTAATTTGTGTGAAAATAATTGTGTGATTTACCATGGATACCCTGTACTGTGAGTCTGCATCCACACTAGTTTGATTTTAAATGAAAAATGTTTACTCATCAGTCACAGGTTGAAGCAGAGGCAGGACCCAAACGCAGAGTTAAATTATTATTTATCCAAAATCAACAAAACCACAATAAAACTACCCCATAGGGAAAAAAAACACAGTCCATGGCAACAAACCAGATGACAGGCAGAAGGGTATTTCAGAAAGCAGGTTAAGCGACTTACCCGGGTAAGTTTACTCGGAGTATGTCTATAAACTCACTCCGGAATGGGTTATGTTGCAGAGATGGTTTATTTCAGGGAGATGTCAGTAAGTTTCAGAGATTGTCAGCTCATGCGTGCCCTTTTGATAGCGGCACAGTGGGCATGGAAACTCAGATTATGCAAAAATCCTTTTAAAGCATTATTATGGTAAAATGTCATTTGAATTTTACCTCACAAGTCTACTCCCCGGCATTTCCAGTCTCATACGCCGCAGATTTGCATTCAAAATTGAACAAATTGTGCACATTGTGCTTTTTCTTGTCATTTTTTTTTTAATGTACACAATGGAAAGGCTTCCACATTTATATTTGTATTTATATTTAGCCTTTTATAACAAATAATGCTATTTCATGATAGTAATTTAATATAAAAAGAACATATCTATGAATATAAAATAATACAATTATTATAGCACCCATAGTCTTTTTACAGTTTGTTCAGTCAAATAATATAATATTCATGTTATTTATAACATTACATTCCATAGTGTTAATATGCAGGTAATATCTGCCAATTCAAAGCTTAAGAAATTAATCACTCATTCTTCTTCACTAACTATAATATGTGATCATATCACAGACCACAGATATTGCATAGATGTTAGAGATTAGATTTCTCATCACTTTAATTTATGTACATATAAATGCACACATTTCCAGACTTGTTCATTGTACTCTCATTATTATCTGAAAATATAAATGAGACAGTGCCCTACTTTAGCTGGTGCCATGTTGGATGTAATGCATTACAAAGTAATTAATTACTGTAATTAAATTACTTTTCCATTGAAAAAGAAAAGTTAGGGATTACTCTTAATTTTTCAGTAATTTAATTAGAGTTCTGATGTAATTGCGTTAAATGCTGTATAGACTATAGAACAATTCTATATAAAACAATAGTGAATTTAAAATCAAATTTAACATCTAATGTTAAAATATATGTTTTCTAATTTAACGCTGCCCCCTTAAATTCTTTGGACAGTACATGAATACTTAATTAGATTTTTATATGATTTATTTGTAAGAATTAAAAGAACAGTTTCATGTCCATCCATGTATTGGATGTACAGGTTTTAGAAAGTAATTAGTAATAAGTAATGGAATTACTTTTCAGACAGATTAATTAATTCTGTAATATAATTACACTGTAGAAGATGTAATTAGTAGTTAGTAATTAATTACTTTTTAGAGTAACTTACCAACACTGAGCTGGTGGTTAAGTGATTCAATGAAAAGATGCTCAGCCTCCTCTCCCGTCAGAAGCTATGGTCCTTCTCTAAATGACATGTTTAATCTGCTTTCAATATGGACCTTTTACAGTTTTCTTTAAAACTAGGAAGAGATGAGTTACTTTTCTCTAATATTGAGATCATGAATATCTATAATGTATAACCAGACATATGAACTTCTGTTAAAACAACATCATTTCATTCAGTACCAAGTTGTTGGAGGTGGATGGACACTTTACCTGAAACTGCACAGCCATTGCCTTTCAGGGAACAAGACAGCAAACAAGTTTTATTGCCACACCAAATAAGAAAAGTACATAAAGGTCACAACTTTGTGAGTCTCCCATCATTATCCACCTCTGTTACAGCAGATTCTGTTGAATAATGATATGTGTGTCCTACTGATAAACATTACATTCAATCTATGAAAATGATGACAACTGTGGGAGATCCTAAAATTGAAAAAGGGTCTATTAATACAGTGACACCATCAGGAACCAGGGCCGTAGCAAGGTAATCTGGGCCCTCTCACTGTATATTGTTCTGGGCTCTTTTCCTGTTAAAAATGTCCATTTACGTGGCACCCCTATGTGTTGCATACCTTGCATGTATATCTATAGTTTTTGAGCCTCTCATTTATAGTAAAGTGCTTAATCTTATACCAACACACACTTATAAGTAAATAGTAGTCACAACACTGTCAAGCTTGTGAAACGGAGCGTCTGAGAGCAACTCTAAGGTAATAGGCTAGATGATGACTGTGAGAAAGCCAGACCTCTTTAAAACGCATGGCTGAACTTGTCTTTGTGTTAGATTGATTTAGACTGGAGAGATTAATGGAATTGTATTTTTCATTAGCCATGGTTCAACCACTCCTGAACAGTGTCACATCCAGGTGAACTTGAGATTACTAGGTAACTGAGAAAATGTCTCCCCTTATATAGACAAAGACCCTGCTTTTACCCCTTCGATAAGTGACAGAATTTGTTTAAAAAAGAATCTCCATAATGGCGTTAGCATTCAGTTTGTCTATCCTGAGGATTTTGTACTTCCAGTAAACATAACTAAAAACTGAAAGATTTTCTATCAAATCATACAATAGATAAAGTAGAATACAAATAAATTTGGTACACCTTTCTTTCATCCCCATATATGTCTGTCAATTGGATTTTCTTAGTTCTTCTACAGTATTCCTATTTTTTATTAGTTTATTTTTGCACTTGAACTCACTTTATGCATGGACTATAAGTCCCTTCTAACAAAAGTGTCTGCTAATGAATATCTGTACACTTTGAGTAAGGTACTCAGTGCTTCATAGGAACACTCAGTAATTTAAGAGCCATCCAAGTTAATTACAGTCAGTACTTGATTAGTTAAGTGCTCCACTACAATATATATATATATATATATATATATATATATATATATATATATATAGAAGAATAATTTTTGGTTGTATAAATATACATGGTACAGATTACAGTGCCCGTGTACCTCCACCATTAATGTAAAGAACAGTATGTGTGTTAGGAATTAAAGCTAGGAACGAGAGTTCTAGGCACTTTAGCAGATTATGTGCAGGATAAAATTACAATAAAAAAACGTTTTGTGATTGTGTCAAAGTTCCTAATTTAAGATGAGATGTCCTGAGATACACTTGAGCTCTCATACTAAAAGACTTCAAAAGCAAATCAGACTCTCAAAAACACAAACTGAGGAGATCTTAGACCTCTAGAATCAATAAAGCTTAAAGCTACTTAGCCTGTAAATAAATGCATACCAACACACTTGTTTAATTGAATGTTTTAGTTTTTCGTATGTAATGTTAAGTGTAGTAGCCTGAAGCATATGCATTTATACAGTATCAAAACTAAAATAAAGTTTCTGCCTGCTCTTGATCAAACTGTAATATTTATGAGGAAGTATGTTCATAAAATACTTTGAAGAACAGCGTGTGTACATGAAAGCAAAATCATCTTGAAATTGCTCTGTGTATACATCAATAACTGAAATGCAAAAGTTCATATCATGTCGGTATACACAGAGGAGCTGCTATTAAAAGCACACACAGAAATAAATAATATTTGTATTCAGAAGAATGAACACCAAGCTTTACAGAAAAATCTGTGCTGGAGCTTGCATATTCATCCATCCGTCTTCTATACCTGCTTGTCCTATGCAGGATCATAGAGTAGGAGCCTATCAGCTGTCTCGGGCTGAAGGCAGGGAAACACCCTGGACAGGTGGCTAATCCATCACAGTGAAACACACACAGACATACACGTTCACGCAACTCACACCTACGGGCAATTTAAGGTCTCCATTCAGCTTAACCTGCATGTCTTTTTGGACTATGGGGAAACCGGAGCACCCAAAGGAAACCCACATGAACACGGGGAGAACATGCTCAACAAACTCCACACAGAAAGGCCCAGTTGAGTCAGAACTTGAACCCGGGACCTTCTTGCTGTGAGGTGAAAGTGCTACCCACTGTGTCACTCCACTTGCATTTTCAGTACAGCTATATTCACAGATTGTGAATTACAGCACTTGTTCCCGAAGAAGCAAGTTTATGAGTTGCCACTTTGAATGTTTGCATTGTTTCTTCATTTTAATGAGCATCCCTTACTCTGCATCACATTAAGTCTTGTTCTCCACCAGCAGCAATAAATGGATTTTACTCCCTGATCAATTAGCCATATTGTCTTTCAGATGGATGGATGGATGGATGGAATAACTATCCATTTAATATAGAAGACTCCAAAATGGGCACATTTTTCTATGTTAATTGCTGTGAAAGTGTTTATGTTAAAAACAAAAATTCCAAAGGCAATGAAAACCCCAAATATTTTTTTCCCAAATGAAAGCAGTGATTGCTTGCAGTAGGCTATACAAGATTTTGACCGTGTGTGTCCATGTGAATGTCTGTGTGGTTTGTAGTGGTGTCCATGGGTGTATTATTGGAGCCCTGCTGTTCCCCACCTGTCTTTGTTCTCTGTTGTGAAACATGAAGCCAATTCACTGCTGAACCTCGGAGCTCACAGCAGGACACACACACTCACTCACTCACTCACTCACTCTCTCACACACACACACACACACACACACACACACACACACACACACACAAACTTGTTTATAATTGTATATAATTGTGGGGACTCCAATGCATTTTTTGGATGTTATAACGATCTAACGATAATTTCTTTCCCCTAACCCTACACCTAAAACTAACCCTCACGGAAACCTTTTAGCATTTTTACATTTTCCAAAAACCCATAGTATGCTTTATAAGCCATTTCCCTCATGGGGACTGCAGGCTGGGCTCCACAAGGTAGGTGATTTCAGGTTTTACTATCCTTGTGGGGACATTTGGTTCCCACATTGTAGGATAAACATGTACACAAACACACAAACCTGGTGCGGCTATCCTTATGAGAATTCTACATAGACATAATGATTTTTATACTGTACGAACTATAGATTCTATCCCCTAACCCTAACCCTACCCTTAACCCTCACAAAAAACATTCTGTATTTTTGCATTTTTATATTTTACATAACATTTTTACATTTGTTTAG
Source organism: Xyrauchen texanus (assembly GCF_025860055.1). NCBI lineage: Eukaryota > Metazoa > Chordata > Actinopteri > Cypriniformes > Catostomidae > Xyrauchen > Xyrauchen texanus. The sequence goes on from NC_068286.1 coordinate 41,780,119, forward strand.
TGTTTTTTTAAGTGATTTGAATTATGGTGACACTAGAAATGTCCTCATAAAGCAAATTTATAGCATAATACCCTTGTAATTACCAGTTTGTAACCTAAAAAAAATGTCCTTCGTAAACCACCCAAACCTGTTCATACACAAGCACACACACCCCATCAGCTGATCTGTGTTTACTGTCTCCATTTCTAGAAATACGAGCTGACACAAATACATATACGGTGAACATGTCAGTATGAGATTCTCACTCAATCATTCTTCATTCCTTTACTTCATTTAAAACCACAAATATCATCAGTCCAGGGATTAAAGACAACAGCAATTTTGAGTCATGAGAACGTTAGGCCTGCTGTCAGTGCAGCTGCAAATGATTGTTTCTTATGCGGGTTTGTCAATAGGCCTAGACAAAGCATAATTGCACCTGTTTGCTTCAAACATGGGGGTACAGTTTCTTATATTATCTTTCTTTCCTATTGATTACAGCTGTGCCTAAAGTTGATGAATGAGCATTAGTGGTTTAGTGGCAGAATGCTTGGCAGCCATACGGAAGACTTGATTTCTGGGCAATAAAGACAAAGAAGAGTACTTTTGTTTATGAGGGTGGAAAATTATCATGTTTTACAAATATATGACTGCTTTTTGTGCTAAATGTTTTCTAGTATAATAAGTGAATCTCAAGGAATATATTAAGATAATACCATTTTAACTTATGTGATGTCATATTGGAGAGGTTAAGATCTGATAATTGGACATATGGAAATCTGATCATTTGATCATTTGATCATTTGATCACAATGCAGGGCAACAAACTAGATGACAGGCAGAGAGGTATTTCAGAAAGCAGATCAATTAGCAGAGTACCAAATCAAATCAAATCAAATCACTTTATTGTCACACTACCATGTACACAAGTGCAACAGTAGGTGAAATTCTTGTGTGTAGTTCCGAGCAACATAGCAGTCATGACAGTGACGAGACATATACCAATTACAATAAACAACATACTTAACACAAAACAATTTACATATCAAATGTACACATACTTACACAACACGATAATTATATACAATACACACAATATAGAATACAATATAGAATACACAATATGCAATACAATAAGTAAGGAGTATATGAAATATATATATATATATATGAAGTAGTATATTGAGGAGAATATGTTGACAGTCCAGTGTGAGATTATAGCTGAATAAAGTGCAGTGCTAATTACTGATCCTGATAGATCAAGTGTTCAACAGTCTGACTGCTTGGGGGAAAAAGCTATCATGTAGTCGGCTGGTGCAGGTCCTGATGCTGCGATACCGCCTGCCTGATGGTTAAATGGCAAAAATACGAATTTATGGAAAGTAACCAACTAGTTACAGTACCTTTGAGTTACTTTTAGAGTCTTCTCTCTATGCCAAAATAGTAGCACTATGATTGAATTGTAAAACATTCAATCTTAGTGAATTGTTTAAATTTGTTCATTGTTTTCACTATGTAACACACATTTTGTGTAACATGTAACCACTCTGTAATGAGTGGAGACTGGAGAAGCGAGAACTTTTATTTTGAGTAGTTAAATCTTAAAGGAATAGTTTAAAATAATCTCATCATTAACCCTTCATGCCTTCCCAGATTTGTGTGACTCACAAACAAAGCTTTTTAGAAGACTATCTCAGCTCTGTAGTTTCCTTCAATGCAAGTAGATGGTGATCTAGAGTAGCATTCATGTAATTATTGGCTAATGCATTTCTTCCAGTAACCTTTCAGAATAAACGCGTTCTCGCGCTAAAAAAGCAAAACCCATCAAAAGGAATAGAGCAGAATGCAGGTGTTTCGAGACACGTTTTTAACAGCTAAAGTTCTCCCTTCAAATTCAGAGTTCAGTGCAAATTTGCTGCAAATTCGCCACAGATAGATTTCACATGCAAATGAGCTTTGTAGCAAACTTGCAGCAAATTGTCCATTGTTGTCAAAGGTTTGCCAGAGGTTCACCACTACCGGTGAAGAGCTGCAAACTTCTGGCAAACATTTGCGGTAAACCACAAGCTAATAAGCATGTAAATATAAAGAGCAGCAAGTTTAGCTAGTTTAGATTTTTTGTAAGGGCTTTTGAACTTGACACTTGAAAATGCAGCACTCCAGGAGAGATGCTAAAAACACAGTGAAACGTGACCCAGTAGTCAAAAGACCATCTAGCAAATGTTTAAATGGAAAACAATTGAAAAACAGCAAAAACGTATTTTTTGAGGGGAAGCAAAAACGCGTTCGGTTTGAACAGCCCCTTGTCTACATGACACAGCACTTACTAAAGATTCTCAATGTTACCTCTCAAAAAAAACAGCCTTTTGTTTCAGTTGATTGTTGGTCAATTTCCACTGTATCCAGTGCTGTTTGTTCTCTGTGTTCATAAATATCTTGATACTATTTACTGTGCGAGAAACCACTCCAAATAGCGCTCCGAACAAACTGTATGGAATCATGAATTGATTTAGACCGTTGTGAAAGCCCATTTGGCCAATTCACTGAAAATAATTATTTATTTGCAAATTGGGCATAGCTAGTTCTTTTAAAAAGCCAACAGAAAAACGTGACACATGTCATTGCTGGTGAAATATTCTGAGAGTAATTGTGTCTCAGTTAAGTCGGACCACTCATGGTACGCACAGTGTGCATGACCATACTGCTGCAGGCACCACTGATAGCACTTTAAAGCTTCAAAAAGCACAGACAGTTGTAGTAAAAGTAATTCACACAACTCCAGTGATTAAATGAATGTCTTCTATGAGCCGATTGCTTTGGATGAAAAACAGATTAATATTAAGTCCTTTCACTATAATTGTTTACTTCCACTCGCTCTCCAATGCGCGTTCATAAGAGGACCGTGTACACTCCGTCTCTCTCGTGATGATGGAGCAATGGCATGTTCATGCAAGAACTGATGCGATCCAACAGGACGTGCAGCTAGGTAAATTTAAAAGAGAATGCTGTTCACATCTTCATAGTTTTTGCTTTCATTTGAATCTGCCAACATGCTTAAGTCATGTGAGAGGATGCATGTCCTGAGTCCTGTCTTGAACCCTCATTGGGCAGTGAGCGGAAGTAAACAATTATAGTGAAAAGGACATAAATATTGATCTGTTTCTCACATAAAGTGATAATTTCACTTTAGAGGACATTCATTTAACCACTGGAGTCATATAGATTACTTTTACTACGTTTGTCTGCGCTTTTTGGAGATTTAAAGTGTTGATCATCATCCATTTGCATTGTATCAAACTACAGAGCTGAGACATACTTAAAAAAAATCGTTGTGTTCTGCTGAACAAGAAAAAGTCATGCACAAAGGCATGAGGGTGGGCAAGGCATTATTGAATATCTATTTTGGGTCAATTCAGATAAGTGATTTGTTACATTAACAGTAGTGAACTGAATCACCATGCACTATTTAAAATAAAGGTTCTTTATAAGCATGTATGGTTCAATGAAGTATCTTCCATATATTCATGTGAACTTCCCATTGCACAAAAGGTACTTGGTAGTGAAAATAGGTTGTTTAGATTATAAAAAGGTTCTTCAAAATTGTTCTATTAAGAAAAATTAATCTTCAATGTCATTACTGCAAAAACCCCTATTATAACCTTTTTTTTTGTTTTTGAGAGTGTATATTGAGGAGATGATAGAGGGCTGGGGAAGTAATCAAACAACCACCTATTAAAATGATTCACAAGGCTGTGAGACTTATTTGACTAATTAATTGTCCAATTGACTAACACAAGTAAGTGCTGTGTACAGAGTTAAAGGCCCTAATTAAAAACTTGAGATGATAATGAAGTGATTTAGGGAAGGATGTTGATTTAGGAAGAACAGATTATGAGAATGGCTTGAGAATGATGTTGATGTGTCAGGTGAGAGGCATGTAACCCCTGAGTTACATGAAAACAGTAACATTAATTAATGATAGAACAGGAATGGGGACACAGTGCATAAACACTCTCGAACCGTGCACAATCTGCACATATTGTATATTAAAAACAGGAGTCACTGTGTGGACAGATAGAAGTGAGTGTTAATATATAATTCATTCTTGCTGCTGCTCTCTCATGACACTCCTTTCTATGTATATTTTAAGACCAACATCCTCCTTTAAATGTTTCATCATGTTCTTTTTCAAGTTTTATGTAACATATCTTACTTTTAAAGGGTACAAATAATTAAAAACAGGAATTTCCTTGCTCTTTTTAATAAAAGAGACTGGCATACTCTAACATTCGCAAATCAAAGCTCACTCACCAATCCACCCAGAACATTTATTGAAACTGAGATGCCATTGTTCATTCTTTTTGTATTTATTTAGTGAATATGCTAAGATAGCTACTGTCCCCATTTATGGTTTAATTAAACCATAAATGTTACATACTTCATAAATTAATTTTCCGGTAATACTTTCTATGAAGCCCAAATTTATAATGCATTGTAAAGGCATTATAATGCATTAGTTAAGGACTCATAATACACTTTATGACATATAACTTATCTTGTAACCACAGCTATAATAAATGATAATAATTACCTATTCACAGTGATACCTTAAGAGTATAATGCATTATAACACAAGCAACATGCAATTTTATCTTCAGATGCTATAATGTATTATATATTTGTAATATATATAATAGGTATGCTTTAATTAAAGTGACAAAAGCAATGTCTTATTAACATCCATAAAATATTTTAAGTGGTCATGAGAAATTACAAGTCATGCTATTGAGATATGATGAAAAACACTTGTAAAGCCACAAGGTTGAAATATATCAGAAACACGCTGTCATAAAAAAATGTGTGTGTTGAACACACATGTAACCAATCTTCTCGGGTGTAAAACAAACCTAATAATAATAATAATAATGTCATGAATGTAAGGCAATGAAGGCAGACGAAGGTTGAGGATCCAAATGCAGCTTACTTTATTGTTAACAAAAACACAAAGGAAAACCCTCAGTGGGGAAATAAACATAAATAGAGAACTCGGGCAGGGAACACAGACCAGGGTAACAACATTCACAAACATTCAACGACTGACAGAGACTGAACAAACAGACAGGGTTGAAATACAAAAACATGGGACAAAGGGGCCAATGAACAAACAGAACACAAACTAGATGACAAGGTGATTAACAGAAACCAAAGGCAAATTAACAAGGGCAGGTGAAAACAATGACAGAGAACACGAACGCTAACAAGGAGACTATGGAGTTAAACAAGGGACAAAAGTGAAAACTAAGGAGTGCAGAAGTGACAAAAATGGCAAACAAAAGGGCAACAGTGAAACAAGACAAGGTAAACATAACAGAGGATTCCAGACGATCCTAAAGAAAATAACCAAGGACAAAAACTCACAAAAAACAAAATGAGGGCACCAGGGGCAGACAGGCAGACCAGGGGGGCACAAGAGCAAGAGGGCAGTCCAAGGGGCACAGAGGGCAGGCAGGAAGTCCAAGGAGGCAACGAGTGGCAGACAGGCAGTCCAGGGGGGCAAAGATTGGCAGACAGGCAGTCCAGGGGGGCCGAGAGGACAGGCAAGCAGTCTATGGGGGCACAAAGGGACAGGTTTAGATGGCCCGGGGGCTGGCCATAAGGCAAGGGCCGGCTCAGGGGGCCTAGGAGGAGGCCACAGGATAGAGGCCGGTTTTGGTGGCCTGGGAGATGGCTGTGAGCCAAGGGCCGGTTCAGGGGACCTGGGAAGTGGCCACAGGACAGAGGCCGGTTTTGGTGGCCTAGGAGATGGCCATGGGGCAAGGACCAGTTCAGGAGGTCTGGGAGCTGGCCTCAGGGCAAGGACAGGTTCAGGAGGCTTGGGGCCTGGCCACAGGGCAAGGACAGGTGCAGGAGGTCTGGGAGCTGACCTCAGGGCAAGGACGGGCTCAGGTGGCCTGGGAGCTGGCCACAGGGCAAGGGTAGGTTCAGGAGGCCTGGGAGCTGGCCACAGGGCAGGGACAGGTTCAGGAGGCCTGGGAGTTGACCACGGGATGTGGGTAGGCTTGGGGGTCCTGGGTGGTGGCCGCAGGATAGGGGCCGGCGGTGCCGCATGAGGCGGAGCCAAGGAGGACTTCGGAGAAGACTTGGGAGGTGGCGCCGAAGGAGGCGTAGGCAGGACCATGGGGGGCTTAGGAGGCGGAGCCGAGGGAGGCCCAGGGGGCGGAGCCGAGGGAGGCCCAGGAGGCGGGCCGAGGGAGGCCCAGGAGGCGGAGCGGGGAGTGGCTCTTTCGGCGGGGCCGTGGGAGGCGGAGCCGTAGGAGGCTCGGGAGGCGGAGCCGCAGGAGGCAGAGCTGTAGGAGGCCCGGGAGGCGGAGCCGTAGGAGGCTGAGCCATAGGAGGCGGAGCCGTAGGAGGCTCGGGAGGCAGAGCTGTGGGAGGCTCGGGAGGCGGAGCCGTAGGAGGCTGAGCCATAGGAGGCGGAGCCCTGGACGGCACGAGAGGCCCGAGGGGCGGGGCCCTGGTAGGCTCGAGAAGCTTGAGGGGCGGAGCCCTAGAAGACTCGACAGACTTGGGAGGCGGAGCCCTGGAAGGCTTGAGAGGCTCGAGAGACTTGAGAGGCGGAGCACTGGAAGGCTCGAGAGGCTCGAGAGACTTGAGAGGCGGAGCACTGGGAGGCTCGAGAGACTTGAGAGGCGGAGCACTGGAAGGTTCGAGAGGCTTGAGAGGCGGAGCCCCAGGAGGCTCGGGAGGAGGAGCTCTGGAAACTCGGGAGACTTGAGAGACGAAGCCCTGGAAGACTCGAGAGACGAAGCCCTGGAAGACTCGAGAGACTTGAGAGGCGGAGCCCTAGGAGGCTCGGGAGGAGGAGCCCTGGAAGACTCGAGAGACTTGAGAGACGGAGCCCTGGGAGGCTCAGGAGGAGGAGCCCTGGAAGACTCGAGAGACTTGAGAGGCGGAGTCCTAGGAGGCTCGGGAGGCGGAGCTCTGGAAAACTCGAGAGACGGAGCCCTGGGAGGCTCGGGAGGAGGAGCCCTGGAAGACTCAGGAAGCTCGGAGGACAGAGCTCTAGGAAACTCGGGAGGCAGAGCTCTGAAAAGCTCGGAAGGCGGAGCTCTGGAAAGATCGGAAGGCAGAGTACTAGGAAGCTCGGAAGGCGGAGCTCTGGAAAGCTCGGAAGGCAGAGTACTAGGAAGCTCGGAAGGCGGGGCACTGGGAAGGTCGGAAGGCGGAGCTCTGGAAAGCTCGGAAGGCGGAGCACTGGGAAGCTCGAGAGGAGCTGACTCTTGGACGGTCGTGGCTACTGGCGCTGGCTCTTGGACGGTCATGGCTACTGGCGCTGGCTCTTGGACGGTCATGGCTACTGGCGCTGGCTCTTGGACGGTCATGGCTACTGGCGCTGGCTCTTGGACGGTCGAGGCTACTGGCGCTGGCTCAGGGACGGTCGAGGCTACTGGCGCTGGCTCAGGGACGGTCGAGGCTACAGGCGCTGGCTCAGGGGCGGTCGAGGCTACAGACGCTGGCTCAGGGGCGGTCGAGGCTACAGGCGCTGGCTCAGGGGCGGTCGAGGCTACAGGCGCTGGCTCTCTGACTTCTTAGGCAACAGGCACTGGCTCACTGACCTCTGAGGCGACAGGCACTGGCTCACTGACCTCTGAGGCGAGAGGCTCTGGCTGGGTTACTGTGGTATGCGCCAGCTTGGGTTCGCTGGGCGCTGAGGGCAGAGCCAAGAGGGGTTTAGGGCACGGGGCTGCGGCAGGCGGAGGCTGGAGAGCAGAGACCTTTCCCCTTCTCCTCTTCCTCTGGGCTGATGCGACTGGCGAAGCTGGGACGCTGTTCCTGGTCAGCGTGGCTTCAGGTTCGCTGGCCGTGGCTGGCAAGGGCTCCGGCTCGCTGACGGTGACATGCGTGGGCTCTGGCTCGCAGACCGGGGCAGGTGTGGGTGCAGGCTCGCTCAACGTGACATGCATAGGCTCTGGCTCGCTCACCGTGACATGCGTGGGCTCTGGCTCGCAGACCGGGGCTGGCGTGGGCTCTGGCTCGTAGACCGGGGCTGGCGTAACAGGGAGAGCCTGGGACGGCTGAAGAGTCTCCACAGTAGGTGGGGAGGTAGGGTCCTTCCCTGCATGGCCCACGGTGAACGGGGAGCCGCACAACAATAAGGTCAACTCCAGGACGTCGCGGAGAGTCCAGCCGCGTGATGCCGGCGGCAGCCGCTCCTTCAGCCAGCCACTCAGGTTTTCCCTGAAGAAGACCACAAGGGAGGTGTCCGGGAAGTCCACAACAGCCGCAAGACCAAGGAAGTCGCGGACATGGGCCTCAATCGGACGGTCCTCTTGCCTCAGGCAGAGCAGGTGGTATCTGGCACGTAAAACCGCTGGATCCATGGTGGGTCAGTCGTCCTGTCACGAATGTAAGGCAAAAAAGGCAGACGAAGGTTGAGGATCCAAATGCAGCTTACTTTATTGTTAACAAAAACACAAAGGAAAACCCTCAGTGGGGAAATAAACATAAATAGAGAACTCGGGCAGGGAACACAGACCAGGGTAACAACATTCACAAACATTCAACGACTGACAGAGACTGAACAAACAGACAGGGTTTAAATACAAAAACATGGGACAAAGGGGCCAATGAACAAACAGAACACAAACTAGATGACAAGGTGATTAACAGAAACCAAAGGCAAATTAACAAGTGCAGGTGAAAACAATGACAGAGAACACGAACGCTAACAAGGAGACTATGGAGTTAAACAAGGGACAAAAGTGAAAACTAAGGAGTGCAAAAGTGACAAAAATGACAAACAAAAGGGCAACAGTGAAACAAGACAAGGTATACATAACAAATAAAATATAATAATAATAATCTAATTAATTCTATTCATTAAACATTAATGTGTGTGCATCTTATTTGGAGACTTATTTTCCAACTAACATCCATTATAAAAGTTTGACTTGTAATGATTTGTATGTTACAAGTTTATGTTATGGCTGTTTATAAGAAGATATTGGTTTTGTAACTTTATTTTAAGCAGGCAAAGTCCACCTTAGATAAGATAAGATAAAATATACTTTAATGTCCCCTGGGGGGGGGGGGAATTTGTCTTGGGCTACCGTCACTGCGACACACACTTACAACTCTTGTCATGGTTCTGGTAAGCCTGCAGGTTTGTTTTGTTTTGTTATTTTCTCTCCCTTATGTTTCGTAGGCGTGCTCGACTGGCATGATCAATGTTTCTATGCGAACGTTCATTGTTCTTAGGGTGGCGCCGATCATGCCACTGATTGCTTGTTGATTTACACTTGTTCCAGCCTTATTGTACTTCCTACATAAAGCCTCATGTTGCTCTGTTTCTTATATTATTATTCTATGTTGAATACTAACCTCGCTCTTCTAGTTTAGCTGGTCCTGTTTTGTCACTCTGTTGGTTTGCCCATGTTGTTCGGTTATGGTTTGCGTTCCAGTCTTCGCTGAGTTCAGCCTGGCAATCCACATAGGAATTCAGATCAGATCAGCTGTTGCAAAATGTTCTGTCCAGGTGTTTGGGTCACAGATGGGAATTTGTTCTTCTTTTTTGGACTTGCTTAACTTTTTCCATAATTCCCAGAATACATTTTTATCAACTGCTTCCTCAATCTTGTTGAGCTTTGTTGTCTTATGTTCAGCTCTTTTGCTTTTTAGCAGTGACTTGTACCATCTATTAACAAACTCGTAAAAAGTATGTGTTAATTGAACTGTGTTTTTCTTTTTCTTTGTAAAAAAGGAGTAACATTTTTATTCCTGTTCATTTAGATTTTTTTCAAAGATTTGCTGGCAATTGTGAAAAAGATTTTATTTAAACGTTTTGTTGTTTCCAAATGTGTTGAAGAGAAATGCACCTATCATTTTCTCAGCCTTAGCGCTGTGGAGTCCAAGGCTGGACTGTCTTTTCTCCGGAAGAATCTGGTTGGGAGGGGATACAGTTTAAACTTCTGATCTGAAGATGGTAGAAGACTGGTAGAAGGATGGTGTTCAGACTATTGACAATGTGACAGTAGTCTGAGAAAGGTAGCTGTAGCATCACATGAATTTATCATGTTTTGATCTAGATCTGTGATGGATTAGTCCACTGTGCTGCTGCCTAGAGAAGAGCAGTAGGTAAATCAACCCAGAGAATCACCCTTTGTTCTACCACTCAGAACAAAGAGACCCAGGCTTTTACACAGCTTTTTTTCCATTTCTATTTATTGTGTTGTCATATCTCAGACGTGGTTTAGAAGGATGTTTGTTTTGATGCATATTTGTATTGTTAATCATAAACTTATCACAAACTGATCTAATATAATCTAGTTCTTTCCCAGTTCTTGCATTCAGATCCCCCATTATCAGGACAGAGCCACGATACTGAAACTGAAGTTGAATGATCTCAGATTGTAATGTGTTGAAGATCTCCTCATTATAATAGAGTGACTCATGTGTGGGGATGTAGGTGGCACACACTTAAGTATCCTCATCTGTACAAATGAGTTCCTTTTTCACTTGAATCAAAATATGTGTTCTCCCTTTTTTAACAGGCTGAATGTAATGGAAATACGTTCTTTAAACCAAACAATCTCCTGAATCTCTTCCATTTTTATCATGAGGGTGTTTCAATGATGGTATATGCAATTCTCTGTAGTTTAAAGGAGTGTATGTTTTAGACCCTGATCGACTCCATGTCTCAAGTAATATTATGATATCTGAAGTAACTTAGAATATCAACTTTATAACAAAAAGAGAAGATGCAATAAAATAATAATGCATATGCTTAAATTAAGCTGTTGCTAATCAACCTAATACATTTTCACATAAAGGTTTCAGCATGTTTTTTATCTTGCTGAGGTCATTTGTGTCTGCACTACCTCTTCTTGTCACAACAGCAGCATTGCTGTCTGTCTGTCTACCGGCATGCCGACTCACCCTCTCCTCACAGTCAGGGGGCGTGTTCTCAGAGCTTTTCAGAGTTACATCCTTGATTGTTTTAGCAAATATTCTCATGCTCTCTTGATGAATGTGGTGACTGTCATAGAAATGCTCATGAGTGATGTGTTGATGATTTGCTATGTGTACATTCGGCATGAAAGCACACATATCAGTTATCTCTGCATTAATGGAACTGATGATGTTTTGAGGAATGTCTCTGTGAGGCAGCAGTGTAGAGATTATGACTTTGGTGCTGGGGTAGATTCATTTAGCTGTTTTCACCACATTGATGAGAGCTTTGGCAACATCCACTCTCCTGGTGCTGAGGTTGTTTGTCCCAGTGTGCAGTATGAAGTGTGATGGTGTTCCCAAAACATCTTTTCTCAGCAGCTTCAAAGCAGAGTGAGAGGTTGGACACCAGAGTTTCCTCACTGTTCTCCTGGGGAACAGTCGTGTCTTGTCCAGGTTGTTGCCATTAGAGTCACAGAAGGATGATTATGTTGCGTTGTGTCTTCTGTTCTCTGTTAGATGTTGTTGTGGTCTGTGGATATCTCTGTCTGGTTCTGATGTGTTTTCTCTTAGAGTTCTTCAAAGCTTGAAAGACCTAAGAAACCTACAGGGTTGCAGGGGATAGACTGGTGTGTGTTTGTGTGTTGATACACTGTTGCCGTTGATCTGTGGTTGTGATGTGTTCATTGCTTGTGTGTAGCTGTTGTCTCATCTCCTCCAGTTATTTTTCCAGCATATTACTGTGTTGATCTCTCTTGATCAGCTCTTCGCTCACCCTCCTCAGCTCCTGTTGTTCTCCTCCAGCTATCTGACAGCAGAGCAGAGCTGATGAAGTTGTTGTGCATTGAGGTGGATGGTCTGGATTTGGAGCTGGCAGAGGTTGTTGGTTGTTTCTTCTTTAACACTTTGGGGTCGACGGATGCGCCAGCAGAAACAACATAAGATTCTCTGTCATTTTGGGGCATACAGATAGGTGTAAGACATCATTAGAGACTATAAAGGGTCTACTTTTATTTGTGTACACACACAATAACAACAAAACCTTGTGCTTTTGTAAAATAAAGAAAATTAAAAGGGTGAGCTGTCAGCAGTCTCTGGGTTTGCGAGCAAATATCTGAAACACGTCACCACAATGAACTGAAACTCCGCGAATACTTATCACACAAACATGAAACATATGTCTAAATAAAGCTTAAAATGTCTACTTTGAAATAAAACAATTCAAATTTAAAACAAGTATTTTCCTGCAATGCAATCTGTTTGAAACAAAGCGATGTACAGTTTCTCCTGGCTCAGCTAATTATCTCTAATGTGATCATACCCACCTTATTCGCTAGTGCGCTATTCATACGGTAATGTGCTGAGGCAATCAATGCAAATGGTAAACGCCCCCCGACTGTGCCTTAAAAATAAAGTTCATTCACTTTTCTGCACGTTTAAAAGACAGCACGATACACAAGTGAGAAAACTCCTGGGTAGTGACGAAGGGTTAAAATTTTCCGCAGAAGAAGAGTGGGACTCCGATGAACTTTGTATTTTGAAGACAGACTTGATCCAACTGAGGATACAAGTTCGGACGAGTAAGTTATTTAGATTTCATTAGTTGACATGCTATTTTATATAAACATGTACATATTTTACTAGTGGCTATTACAGTTAGCATTACTATCGCGTGCACTTTAGTCAAAATGGCTGATCAATTTCCTTTCTGCTGTCTAGCAGAGCTATACACATTCCCCCGTGGGGAGTTCACTAAATGCACAAACTACACAGTTCAGAGATACCCCATCAAACAGATCAATCAAAAATCATCAAAACTGACCTTACCTGTTTGTGGGATATCCTGGACGAGTGCCCAAACTGTTAGGAATATTTTGGATATCATGGTGGTCCCAAAATTCCCTGGTCCTGATAATTTATGTCTCATGTGCCAGGTAAGGTTACAGCCGTGAGTCTGTGCCTCTGAAGTCTTCCTCAGCGATGTTGTCTTTCAAAGCCTTGATCTTTGGAGATGCTGGAGAAACTGGGTGTCTGTGTGCTTCACGGGTACTCAAGGTCTGAAGGCTCAGTTTGTGACTATTGTGGTGCAGTCCTCTACACCGCTCTTCACCTTAGGATCTTTCTTTAAATTCAGAACCTCCATTTTAAAGTTCAGCAAGGCTGGGTTCTGACCTCTGGACCATGACCATACCATTGTGATACAAGTTTATCTCCTTTTCATCTTCCAGAGTGATTTTTCTACCTTTACTGATGCTCTCTCTCTCTCTCTCTCTCTCTCTCTCTCTCTCTCTGATGTTGCATCCTAGTAACTCCAATGTACTGGTACTCGTACTCATAGTAAATACCAAAGTATTGGTACTCGTACTCATTCTCAAAAAAATGGTATCGGGACATCCCTAATACATACACACGTACCGACCACTTAATTAGGTATACCTCTTCACCTACTTATTCAATTATAATCCAATTTTTGCACCATTCTGAGTAAACTCAAGAGACTGTTGTGTGTAAAATCCCAGGAGATCAGCAGTTGCAGAAATGTTTAGTTTTTTTATTTAGTTAGTGTCATCTTGCACACTTTCTTCTTTTCTTTTTCTTGTTTCAATCATGTGGGCTCCAGATCTTTTATTTCTGTCTCCTCAGACTCTCACAGACTGTGCATTTTGTTACAGGATTCTTTCTTTCTCCCTCTCTCTCTCTCTCTCTCTCTCTCTCTCTCTCTCTCTCTGTCTGATATTGCATCCTAGCATCTCCAAGCTGATGGGAGGTCATGCTACGGGAACATGCGTGGGACGTTGTCTGCTCCAATGACAGCACTTCTTTTTGTTGTCTCACATACACACACACACACAACTGGCAAGCGCTCCTGGGCATGAAATGTGCACACACACATACATATACAACCATCCAGAAACATACTGTAAACATAAGTATATACGTCATAATTGTGCAAATTCCAGGATTTGCAAAGGTGCCTACCATCAGATGAAGCACTGGCTATGTTCAGAATAGCATACCACCATATGACTCAAGCAATCTCTTAAGTACAAGTATATAGTATGTACATTGTAATATAAAATGCTAAATACATGTTTTTATTTCCAAGTTGATTACTAGACACCCCTTACATGCAACATGATGAGGTCATGTGGCAACAAGGTGGCATACTACATTTTGAAACATTTATCAGTGTGTAATGTCTCCTGTTTCAGGTAGTATTTTTAATAAATAGTATGAAATGTAAAGTGTATATTGCACAATATTCAATAAGTACTATTCAGTTTTTCTGTATTCCATTCTGAACATAGCCACTGTGTCCCACATACAGCATCGGCAATCAACACATGGGCTACCTTTTCACATTAGTACAGGAAATGGTACATGAACTAATTAATCTCCTCTACCTTAAACAGATAAGAACGGAGGGAGCTTTGATTAATGTCAAATCCAACTGCACTCATTAATATTCAATTATGGACTTGCCTCACATAAGTTTCAGTTTGTGCTCCCAAACTAATTAGCTTCCACACTGCAAATGAAATCTATGTTAAGCTTTGCTATCCCATTCATACACAGTGGCACAGGTTAGCACTCTGCCAATGTTCTACCAGTGTTAGGACACTGTTTGCCAGCATTTTGTGACCATAAATCCCTCTAGTCAGACCAGTGGGTTTCAGCATAAAATCACATGTTGGGACGAAAGATAATTACAATGTCTCAAAATTGAATGAGCATACATTTTAATTTTGTAATTTTTGCGCTTTACTACAAAACAGTGTTATTTCACATTCTTCTTTGCAAATGTATTAGAATGTAGAATTTGTCACATTGGTTTAAAAATGGGTGGGAAAAAATTCAGAACTAACTGCAATTTCCTAACCTGCTGATGGAGAAGATCTATTACATGATAAATCAATCGTGCAAATCTTGCAATCTAAACAACCCATTAATGACACAAAGGCAGCTCGACTTTGCTGTTTGAAAGCAGGCAAAAATGCAGGAATGGACACTATAAATAGAAGCTACAATACTGCTTACTGTATTATAAGTGGACATGTTGCCATAATTTAATTTATTTTTTCTTGTAGTGAAGCTGATCTGACAGCTAAACAGTCTGGATTGGCCCAGCATAACATTGTTTATGTGGCACAGTTTTCATCCTATCTGGTTGAAAAACATAACACGACTGTGAGATGGAAATGCACTATGTACATTTCACAATAATAAGGTTGCCCTCATTAAGAGCATTCAATATAAATATGATAAACGGCACTGACTGACCGATTCAGAAACAGACAGACATATGAGCCTCCTCAAATAAGAAGCAGTGGACGCCATTAGCACACATTAGCCTAGCGCCAAGCAGATAACACATTATCATGCTGTTGCATGCATATTAAAATGAGTTAATCAGCACATATTGTCCACAGTGATCATCTGCCAAGAGTGATTAAGGGAAATGGAGATAACAAAGTAATTTGGCTTCTCCTCACACCCGGAGAATGGGTGTTTACCATCAGAGAATGCAGTTGTACACACAGAAATGATGTAGTTTAACATGACAGGATACTGGGATAATTCATGCCTTTAAATACAAGTTTTACGGCTTGTTGTCTTTGTCAGTTTATAATCAAATATCTACTAAGATGAAATTACTCAAGTTCAAACAGAGGAAAAAACAGATTCATTTCTGAAATTGTGCATCCTCGTTTCTTTACATGCTTACTTTCTTCTCTTCCTAGTTCCTTCCTCCACTGAAAAGAGGAAAGGTTCCAAGGAAAGGAAACGAGGATGGAGGAATCAAAGCAAGACGGATTTGTAAAATGGAATGTCCTGCTCACTCATGTGTCACTTCAAAGCGATGTCTCTGCACAGCTGCAGTGCATCGGAGCACTTACCATTATGTTGTTAAAACTTAATTTATTAATATATTCAGAATAAAAACTAATAATTCAAGATGCAATGGTGAAATATGTGATAAGTATGGTTTATTTAAACCGCAAAGGTAAAACTTGAATTAAAACTGTTGTGTCAGATGTGAAGGGGAGGAAAATGTATATGTGCGTCAGGTGCTTTGACCAAAACGTCTTCCGCATAAGATTCTCCGGTGCTTCCTTGCTCAAGTTTCCTCAGAAAGCTTCCTCTGTCCTCAATCCCTGCCTCCCCATGGTCCTTTTAGAGAATTGATTCATCCTTCATGATGGCGGAATTTGATCGGTTTCCGGGTCACAGGCTTGAAGACAGAGGAGCGAGGAAACAAGGATGCACAATTTAAGAAATAAGAAGCACCAATTGATTCGGTGGCACAATGCTTCAACATACATGATAATTTTTTTTACGCTCAATTATGTAGTAAATACAACATCTTTTCTCGTAATAATGAGATAATACCTCATAAAATCAACATCTTTTCTCATAACAACATCTTTTCTTGTAACAGGACATTGTCGTAAAAACAACATCTTTTCTCGTAACATCAAGACATTGTCGTTAAAACTACATATTTTCTCGTAATAACAAGACATTGTAGTAAACATGACATCTTTTCTCATAACAACAAGACATTGCTGTAAAAACGACATCTTTTCTCGTAACAACAAGACATTGTGGTAAAAACGACATCCTTTCTCGTAATAACAAGACATTGTCGTAAACACAAAATCTTTTCTGGTAACAACAAGACATTGTTGTAAAAACGACATCTTTTCTTGTAATAACAAGACATTGTTGTAAAAACGACATCTTTTCTCGTAACATCAAGACATTGTCATAAACACAAAATCTTTTCTCGTAACAACAAGACATTGTCGTAAAAACAACATATTTTCTCATAACAAGGCATTGTCGTAAAAACAACATCTTTTCTTGTAACAACAAGACATTGTCGTAAAAACTACATCTTTTCTTGTAACAACAAGACATTGTCGTAAAAACAACATCTTTTCTCGTAACAACAAGACATTGTCGTAAAAACTACATCTTTTCTCGTAACAACAAGACATTGTCGTAAAAACAACATCTTTTCTCGTAACAACAAGACATTGTCGTAAAAACTACATCTTTTCTCGTAACAACAAGACATTGTCGTAAAAACTACATCTTTTCTCGTAACAAGATATTGTCGTAAAAACAACATATTTTCTTGTAACAACAAGACATTGTGTTAAAAACTACATCTTTTCTCGTAATAACAAGACATTGTCGTAAACACGACATCTTTTCTCGTAATAACAAGACATTGTCTTGTCTTGTTGTTATGAGAAAAGATGTCGTGGGGAGAAATGTCCTCCGGTCTAATGAAACAAAAATGTAACTGTTTGGCCATAATGACCACTGTTATTTTTGGAGGAAAAAAGGTGAGGCTTACAAGCCGAAGAACCGTGAAGCATTGGGGTGACAGCATCATATTGTGAAGGTGCTTTGCTTCAAGAGGGACTGGTGCACTTCACAAAATAGATGGCATCATGAGGAAGGAAAATGATGTGGATATATTGAAGCAACATCTCAAGACATCAGCCAGGAATTTAAAGCTAGGCCACAAATGGGTCTTCCAAATGGACAATGGCCCCAAACATACCTCCAAAATTGTGGCAAAATGGCTTCAGGTCAACAAAGTCAAGGTATTGGAGTGGCCATCACAAAGCCCTGACCTCAATCCGATAGACAATTTGTGTGCTGAAAAAAGCATGTTCGAGCAAGGAGGCCTACAAACCTGACTCAGTTACGCCAGTTCTATCTGGAGGAATGGGCCAATATTCCAGCAACTTATTGTGGAGATTGTGGAAGGCTAATCAAAATGTTTGATCCATATTTAACAATTTAAAGGTAATATTATCAAATACTATAAAAGTGTATGTAAACTTCTGACCCACTGCGAATGTGATAAAAGAAATAAAAGCTGGAATAAATAATTCTCTCTACTATTATTCTGACATTTCACATTCTTAAAATAAAGTAGTGATCCTAACTGACCTAAGACAGGGAATGATTTCTACGATTAAATGTCAGAAATTGTGAAAAAATGAGTTTAAATGTAAGCTAAGGCTAAGGTGTATGTAAACTTCTGACTTCAACTATTATTTAGATGTCTAAAGAATAATTGATGTTAGACAAGTGCATTAATGATCACGTCGTCCTTTATTACATGCTAGCTGGGTTTCAACATTGCAACTTAAGCTTTTACCGTCATCTTAACTAATGTTGCACCTTATTTTATGATAGAGAAATGCCTTTTGCAAGTAATGCCTGTTTTCCAAATCAGCACGTATCACTGTAACATCAGTCCTGCTTTACGGGAGCTGTCCGGTCCGAAGGTGCTGAAACTTTGCCAAGATGTCCAGGAGTTTGTCCTCTCAACATGAAAATAATGCAGAAACACTGACAAGCATAAAAATTGCCTGCAACAGCCCCTTTCATACATGCAACCAGGTAAATAATTGGAAAATGGTTGGGTTGCCTTTACTGGTTTACATACCATCAGGAAATGTATGATACAACTTCTCATTAAGGGGAATTGCCAGAGCAAAATATACCAGTATTTTTGAAAGTGTTTGTTCACACATAACCTCTAACCTGAAACATGAATTCAATTTTCTGGAAAAGGCTGTATGTGTGTGAAACGGGCTCTTGTTGAGGCAACAAACGTTCCATAAGTTCCTATAATGTGCTTCAGGAAACCCAGCTGGTATCATTTTCAACACGATCTGTTTGATATGTGACTAAGTGACATTCTTGCATTATTTTAATTAAAATAGCTACTATTATCATTTTAGACTATCATAGCTTTTTAGGATCAATTTCTGTTAGTGTTTGATAGTCCGACATATATTTATTTTTGGCAAAACTCAAGTTATTTTAAAGTCTCTTCAAATATTATTGTAATTTGATTAATTATATTAAATATTCTAAATAAATATAAAAATATTTTTATATTTTGTTCATTAAATATTGAAAACACATAGTATTCTCTTTTTTTTTGCGAACACTACAAAAACATATTGGCCTGCAGTTTACTTAAACCTGTTTCAGAAAACAGAATATTTGTAATATTCATCAGAAAAAAATTACAAGAAAACTAGTAAACCATTCACTGCTTTTGGCTTCATAAATTTAGTAGCTTTAAAAAATTTAATAATATTAAATTATAAATAAAGTTTTATTTATATAGCACCTTTCAAGAACCCAAGGTCGCTTTACAGAAACATCAAACAAACAAAACATAAAAATACAGAGCACAAAAAAGCAAGTGAAAATAATCTTGAAAAATTAAACAAAGGCTAATTAAACAGTCTAGCTCCTATTTTTGTTACATTTAATTTCATTCTGAATTTGCTTAAATACTTGATATGCTACTGCTATTATTATTTCAATATGTTTAAAAAAAGCACTGTTTTCTTAATTATTTTTTCTATAGTTTTTACCTTTTTTTTGCTTTTATTTTTATTTTTTATTATTTTATTGTTTTTTATTATTATTATTATATTTATTTCTCTGTTCTTATTTGATTTCATATCTCAAAAAAAAAATTTTTTACGACATATTATCTCATTATTATGATTAAAGGTGTAGTTTTATGAGATATTATCTCATTATTATGAGAAAAGGTGTTGTTTTTATGACACAATTGA
The DNA here is from genome assembly GCF_025860055.1 of Xyrauchen texanus. Taxonomy (NCBI): domain Eukaryota; kingdom Metazoa; phylum Chordata; class Actinopteri; order Cypriniformes; family Catostomidae; genus Xyrauchen; species Xyrauchen texanus. Next base: position 41,799,672 of record NC_068286.1, read on the forward strand.
GCAAAAAAAACAATAAGTACATGCAGTTTAACCCTGGGGGGCAAAAGAGAGAGAGAGAAAAAGAACGTGGAGTGTCTGGATGAAAATATGCAGACTGCTATATAATCTCAGTAATTGTAATAGTGTTATAATAACGTGAAAGGAACACTAAATAATGATATATTAATGTTGCATATCATATAGGCAAGCTAGTATCATCTTTTTAGCATATCTTCATATCTCAAACTCACATGTCTCTTATTGTTTTTTCATTAGACAAAAGTCATAGGAGCAGTCATACTGCAAAATTATGGCACAACATTTCTGTCAGAAAAAGGCTAACATTCATTGCAGATCCAACCAATCAGCCATCAGTGACCATGTCACATAAAGCAATCATAGAATGCTGATTTCCTTTATGAAAAAAAAAAACTTTTACAATTACAGAAATTTATCTCAGATGGCAAAATCGTGGACAAAATTTTACAGTGTGCATCGGGCTCTAACTAAAGGGGCAAGCAAACAGACTATATATTCTTAAGATGAATTGTGTAATGAAATGTGAAATAAAAGAAGAGGGAGGCACAGATATAGAGTGAGAGAGAAAGAAAACGAAAGTGCCAATATACAGTATTTCATACTCTACATATACTATTGACTGCCAGGCAGAAGTGTTACAGTTGAGCACCATTGAAAAGCAAAACCCCTATTTATTTGTCCTGAATAAAAAAGCACTTTAAAAACACATCTAAACACTTAAAAATTAAACATGTCATTCATAATTTACCATTAAAATCTTCAGCATATACTGTACAGAGGTGAAAACAGCAATAATTCTGTCTGCCTACATTCAGATGTTAGTTAATTAGATTTGCTGAAACTTGGAGATGCTGTTATATAAAGCTCTCAAAATGTCATTTCATTTAAATGGTCACATGTTTACACTATATTTGAATTGAACTATGAAATGCCCTTCAAAAATAGCACACTGTATGTGTTTTTGGTGCTGGTTTTATATACTTCTATGTGGCAGAATGACCCACTCCTTCCTCACCTCATCATCGCCCCACATCTTCTAAAGGCCGTCCTTCAGCCCAGCTTACAACAGGTGTGGGCAGGAGGGGGGAGAGGCACAATTTAATAAGCCTCGTTTGGGAGAAGTTGATGATGTGCACCTGCACCGCTAGCTTTTAAAAGCAGAGCGCGCATCTCCTAAGGAAGCCGGCCTCTATCTCCTTGTGCGCGCACACTGCCGTCTTTGCAGGTTCATTAGCAGAGGGTACTCGCTGACTTAGATGGGTTCCCGGACGCCGCCTATGCCCTGGACCATTCTCTAGGCACTCTCTGACAAACAGAGCCCCACTGCACCGTGAGGACAACAGAATTTTCCTTGTTTTGGAGACTATCCCCATGGACACTTTATTTTTCTTGTTATAGACTTTTTATGTTATTTATTATTTAAAATAAATGCCTCTACGAGGCCTGAAGCCACACCCACTATGTCTAATATACCTGAAGAGAGCAACCAATTAGAGTTTCCATTCATTTAAAAATAATTTACATTTAAATGATTACTTTTATGCTGCCTTTATTTGCATTTTAGAGCTTCAAAATTTTGACAACTTTTCAATTCCATCGTGAGGACCTAGAGAGATATTCTTCTAAAAATCTTTGTTTGTGTTCTGCTGAAGAAAGAAAGTCATACACATCTGGAATGGCATAAGGGTGAGTAAATTATGAGAGAATTAAAAAAATTTTAGGAGAACTATCCCTTTAAATCCTTTTTTTCCTATTAATTCTCCTCCCTGCCTAGTAGATGGCAGTATGGTCGAATAATGTGAATAACAAAAATCAAAAGAAGAAGAATGTAAAAATGAAAGTGGATATTGATACTAAAAAAGAAGTTAAATATTGATCTGTTTCTCAACCACAGTTGTCATATCACTTCTGAAGACATGGATTAAACCAGTGGAGTCATATCGATTACTGTTATGCTGCCTTTATGTGCTTTTTTTGTAACCATGCACTTGCATTGTGAGGACCTAAAGAGCTGACATATCCTTCTAAAAGTCTTGGTTTGTGTTCAGCAGGCAAAATAAATACATACGTATCTGGGATGGCATGAGGGTGAGTAAATGATGAGAGAATATTCATTTTTGGGTGAACTATTCCATTAAGTTTAGTTGCTACTCACATTTAACTGCTAAAACTTTCAGTGACAGTGAGAGGAAAGAGTGCTAAATGTCCTCTTGTTAATCGACTCAGACTGGTGTCACCTTGTCAGTATAACCGTCAACTGTCAGTTCCATTTGAACTGTCAGTCAGACAACGTTTCATAGCTCTATTGCTAACAGAAGAGAGTGTCCAGGGGGGACATGCAGTCATGTGTCTCGTCCTCTATCTTCTGTGCTGGACACACCTGAGGGCTCTCAACTGCCATGTCTCTCTGCCCTTCATCTCACTTCAATTTTATTGAGTTTAATTAATAGGGATGTAGACCTCCCCTGGGCCTGGGTAATGAGGTGAGACATAATGGACATTGAGAGGACACACACACACACACACACACACACACACACACACTGGATGAGAAGTGAATTCGTTAGAACACTACCTCAGATGGCTCTCAAACTGTGGTCCGACAGGTCCCTTATATTTGATTTGAATAATGTTTTTAGTTTTATTTCTAATTTATTATGATTTATTTACAAGTTTAATATACTGTAGCTTAGTGTGTCTAAGATTATAGCATTAGGTCTACCTCATATAACAAATAATAGTGTATTTGAAGTTCAAGAACCACTGATATACAGTTTGATAACAAATAATGGAAGAAAAAAGTTTAACTTTGTGTTGCAAAATTAGATGTCTTTCACTCAATTATATTCACAGACAAGTCTATACCCAGCTACACATTTAAATGTGCAAGTGTAAATAATGAATGAATACATTGCTAAAATGTATTTCACCTATTTACACTGAACATTTGAGAAAATGCAGTCTGATTTTTGGGAGGCACAATTCTTCACAAGTTCAAAAACATGACTGGACAGAATGTTAGTTTGAGAGAAAGAGATGGGAACTGATGAGGGCAGTTTCATATTCATGGACATCATAGATAATTCAGACGGGTAGATTTTGTCTTTTAAAAATATGAATCTATCATATTTAATGGCTACTACATCTTTCATCTCCTCCAGCACTTATAAAATAAATAATGTAAATATATGCTTCAAATCAAGATTGGCGCAACATTCCCATTCATGAAATGCGACGCAATGCAAGTGTAATAGGAAAAGTTTCCTTAAAACAAACAAGGTTACAGTGAATTCGTATAAGGGACTCAATATAAACTCATGCAGGCAGATTATGCCTTGAGATCTATATGGTTAAAAAAATGCAAATACATTCTCATACTATACAAACACCCCATCTGTCCATCTCTCCCATTCTGTTTTGGCCTGTCTCCTACTGTGTAAAAATCCAATCAAAACTACAGTAAAAATGGCTTTAGATTCCAGAAATTCACTATAAAAAATAAATAAATAAAAACACAATGAAAACATTTCAGACATGATGAGATATAAGTTGTGCCTGCTTTACAGTTAACTGTGTGTTCCACTAACTGATAATGTTAAAGGAATATTTCGGACTCAATACAGGTAAAGTCAATTGACAGCATTTGTTGCATAATGTTGATTACTAAAATAATAATAACAATAATAATAATAATAACAATAATTCTGACTCGTCCTCCTTTTGTTAAAAAAACATTTAAAATTAAATTGAGGTTGCAGTGTGTCACTATGGAACTGAATGGGACAATATTTGGAGAGTTGAAACATTAAAATTTTCTAAAAGCACTGACAGTACATTAATTATTTAGTTAAAAGTTGTGTATTATTTGAGCTGTAATGTTTTTTTTTAATTGTTGTTTTTACAGTCATTTCATGATTGTGGGCGTTATGCCGTTATGGCAACAAAGTTACACAGAAAAGGATAGTTACACAAATGCAGTCAATTGATCCTAACTTATATTGAATCTGAAATACTGCTTTATATACAAATCTACTTTAAAGGTGAAGTGTGCAATGTATGTTACGATGAGTAGGTGAAGGCAGACGAGGGTGAGGATCTAAATGCAGTTGGTATTTATTAAACGTGAAAACAGACAAAACAGGAACAAACGAAACATCCACGATGGGAAAATAAAAATAAAAGCACGAAAAAGTGAGCACAGTGACACAGGGCTGGCAGTGATGAGGGCCGGGAATCATGGGAAGTGTAGTTTTTACAAAGGGAATAGGAGATTGAGACTGGTGAAACACAGGGCAGACAACAAGTGAATCGTGACAGTATGCAACTTCAGTGGCCCCAGATGTGTAAATTATATTCTTATTATAGCAAAAGCAAATTTAGACATGTGAATGTGTGCTTTCTGTTATTGTGGTTTAGACAAACACTGTTTATGCCTACAACAATCATCTAATTACCGTGTCGTGTTCATTTTGTTGTTGTTGTTTTTAATGTTGTATTTTTTGTAGGTGCATTCAAAATCCACTTAGACAATAATGTCCTTTAAATACCTTACTGTTTATCTTAATAGACATCCCTCTTCATTAGCAATACTTTGCAAGCAATTAATACTATTATTATCAAACAGCTCAGCCTGCAATTGTGAACACAGAGTGGAAATTACACTGTGCAACAGCCCAGATTTACATTCAGTTAATAGAAAACAGTCACTTAAGTTATGGCATATTGACATGCAGTTGACAAACACATTGCTTTACCCCCCATGACCGGTGCTCTGGATGATCAATATATTTACAGATGCTGAAAATTAGGTTAGAGACAGCTAATGTCGAATGTGTTTAGCATACAGGCGATTGCCCATGAAACCAAAGAACCATCAAGAGTCATTACCATTGCACATCACTGACTCCAGCTGCAGAGATTCATGAAGTCAGATCATTAGACTAGTTTGCTAGGAAGTCCAATTTGTTACGAACAGAAAAGCCATTTGTCAAGAAGCAGTAAATGAACACTGACTTACAGCCTTCAATCATTATTCATTAGTGATTACAGGCTTTTGTGTTTAAAAAGAGAAGACTACATGAAGAGTGCAGTTTTCTTTCCTCGGTGATTCTCATTTCTTTGTATTGAGCATTTTGTTTCCTTTCCTTGGACTCCTTCATCTTAGGACGGGTGCCTCAGTTCTTAAATTAATTTAAATTAAATTTAAAGAGTATCCTGTGTGTTTGTAAGGAATTATCAGGACTTTTTTGGGGGGGGGGGGCAAAAATACATCTGTAAGGGGGTTAAGATGGGCAAGGAGGAGGCGAGAACCGGCTTGTCAATATAAATAATAATTTAATGAAAACTTAAAACAAAAGCACAAACATAAACACACACATGACGGACATGCCCGTAATTCTCTCTCTCTCGAACTGTCGTCACCAGCCGCCTTTATCCCTCGTGCGCCCCATCAGGCCGATTGGGGACCGGGCGTGCAACATTCTAGCCCGGCCCCACCCCCCTCCACTCCACACTCCTCCCGGCGTTACCTCAGGCCGGGGTGCCACCGGTATGACATACAACCCCCCCTCTTTTCTCTGGGGAGGGGCGTGCTTTGCGCCCCATCAGGTCATCCCCACCTTCCTCGACCTGGAAGGAGACAGGAGGGTAAAAACAACAACAACAACAACAAAAAAATAGGTGAGGGAAAAGGCCAACACGTGCGAAAGAGAGAGAGGAGAGAAAGAAGAAGCTCACTCACCGGTTCTCTGATGTACCGTCGCATGGTCCTCGAACACTCCGCCACAATCTCCGGCGGATGACAGCCGCTCCTCTCCGGGCGAACCGGAGTCAAACCTCCGACCCCCAGTGGACAGAACGCCCCTCCGCTTTTCTGGCGGCACCTGGGGACATTCCTCCGCCCCTGGCAGCGGCCCTACCGCTCCAGGCGATCGGGGAGTTACTTCCCTACTCCCCTCGCGGACGGCGGTCTTCCCTCGACCCCTCCGCATTTCTGAGGGACGGCAGGGCACTCCTCCGCCCCTGGCAGTGGCTCCATCACTCCAGGAGGTCGGGGAATCCAGTCCCCACTCGCCCCGCGGACAGCGGCCGTTCCCCGCATCCAGGCGGCCGGGCTACTCCGTCACCCGGCAGATGGCAGTGGCGTTCCCCTGGGTGGATGGCAGTGTCGAGGACTCTGCGACGGGCATCCCTCCAAGTTTTTAAGCTTTCCAAGTGATTATACTATTGGGATGTTGGGGAGAAAAAAGTATAAAAAACACTCAATTGTAATTACGTGGGGTTTGAGGGTAAACAAAACAAATCAGTTTAATAGAACTCCTAAGAGTTTTGGTGCCAAGGCTGGTGGAAGCTCATTAGCAGTATTTCAGAAATGATTTCACATTAATTTGAATAATTACCTAAACAAGATCTCTATAAGATGTGCCCATTGTTAGGTGTAACCACCTGGTGCCAAACCATGTTGCACAACCACCAATGTAGGATTTGTTTGTTTTTTAATCTTGGCAGGGACTTTTTATTTCCTTTCAATCTCAGTAGATATTATTTTCAGATTCGGTGGCATATGGTAAACTTAACACTTTAAAGACTTGTGGCTCCCGTTGGCACCTCTCATTTGACAAAAATTTGAGGATGAAGAACTAAAAATTACATTATCTAATTAAACTAATGGAACTCATGCTGAATTTAATGCAATTAAATGGTTAGGGGAAAAAATGCTAATACAGCAAATATCAGTTATTTTAAGTAATTATCAGATAATTTGCATCAGTTACAGAAATGTTTTGATAGTGCCACGAATGGCTTACTTATAGTTGTCTCTGATTTCAGTATTTCTGGGATGCAGAGCATGAGAAAAAGTATATTAACATACAAAGGAATTACACATCATCTTTTAGAAAATTAAATATTTTACTGGGCAAGAACGCATTTAGTGCATACGTTGAAAATATATAGGCTTTTCAGTTGCAGCTTACTGTCAATTCTGTGTCTACTGAAATTGCACAATACTACACAGGCACAAAATGCTATACTTACTCTACAGCTTTCACTGGTAAAAAAGCAAAGACAGCACTCCTTAAACCAACACAGTGTATCTAAAGACCTAAAAAGATTAACATGCTTCATTGCACAGCATATAATACCAGCACAGCAATTCAAGCTGAGAAACAGTTACATATACATTTCTCTGTCACTCATGTGTGTGCAAGTGTGTGTAATGTGAATGAAGAGTGACTGCAGTCCTGTGCTACATGAACTACACATGTGTGGTTTGTTCATTGCGGGCTGTGGTTTGAAGCATTTGGCTGGGGATATGAAATGATATGATAAGGTTGAGTGCTGGGATGGTGCAAAGCTTTACGTGGCTCATTTCAGTAATGCTAGACTCAGGATTAATGTTGGGGATTCATGACCTGGTGGCTGATGGCAGCCTTATAGTTATAGAGCTAGGCTGATAAAAATAAAGGTTACAGGTTTGATCCCAGAAAGAGGTAACTTAGTAATTGGAGAGTTGCAAAGACTCCATATCTGTCTTACCACTGTGACCTAGAGCCCTTCATGTTGCACCATGGGAACAGTCTTTCCAATTAGACAGAAGTTCGAGTTGCTTCAGATAAAAAGACATGCACTTCCTAAATGACAAATGACCCTATCTTTAGTAACAACTATTGATTTTTTGAAACTGTTCTAACACAGAAAAAAAGTATTGTGGGTCTTAAGTTCTAAACAGCTACTACTACTTTAGTTCTTCAACAACTACTTGATTAGAGGGGGAAAAGTTGGGGATGATTCTAGGGGACCACAGGTGCTGGGGCCCCACAACAATTCCAATAGTAGCCTATTGATGTAAGGAATTCCAATAGTAGCTTATTGATGTAAGGTGACACAACCCTGGTTTTACAGAACACATTTTTTAGGCTTCGACCCTCTAAACTTTTGTGACAATTGGGCCATCACAAATACTTATATAGTTTATAAATGTACTATAGCCTACTATATGGGGCATTTAATACTATGGGGCAGTGGTGGCTCAGTGGTTGAGGCTCAGGGTTACTAACCAGCAGGTCAGGGGTTCAATCCCAGCACCACCAAGATGCCACTGTTGGGCCCTTTAGCAAGGCACTTAACTCCAGGTTGCTCTGGGGGGATTGTCCCTGTAATAAGTGCACTGTAAGTCGCTTTGGATAAAAGCATCTGCTAAATGTAAATGTACTAACGTTTACTTGTTGTGTAATCAAACTACCATGGGTTTTTGCATTGTCTAGCAATAATCTCTCTCCAGCAATGCAAAATTGAACCTGTGAAAAAGACCATCAGCTGAGGAGGTGGCGTAGATGTTTCCAGTTGACATTTTGCATCATAGTAGAGCGTCGAAGAAGTCAGCTACAGCAGACATGCACAGCAGTAACAACAAACGCACCGACAACCCCTTACAAAGAAAATCTAGATTTCTGGCAAACTTGGCGCAAATTTGCCATTGATTATTTTCAAATACAAGTGAGCTTGCCGCAAAGCTCATTTGCAGGTGAAAATTGATGAGTGGCATATTTGTAGCAAGCTTGACTTTACAGCCATGTTTATTTCTTCCATGCAGTATGCATTGATTTTGAACAGATGTATGTTATCTGATGTGTTTAATGTGATGTCCGAAATCAAAAGATGATGCTATTTGCTCCTTGATTGTTCTGCCTATACGAGCTCTGCTTTGCTCCACTTGGACATTATCCCTACAATCTCTGTGCAAAGTATAATAATAAAGTTTAAGTCTGATTGAAATCAAAGTTTTAAAGTGCGCGTAATCAAACTCATTGTTTCAAACTGATTATTCACGTCCTTTTTCCTTGGCTTCACTTACTACTGGTCACGAAAACAGCAACTACATTTTAAAGCTGCTAGCTGCCTGACAGGATTGTATGATGTCCAATAGTTTGCTTTTGTTCAGTGGGAAGTTATGTTGAGAGTGTCCATACCTGTTTTCATACATCCACCTACTCACTGTATACTCTTGAACCCACACACTTCATTAGTACTTTTTGAATTGGTTGATTGCTAATTGTCACATTTCTATTTACAGCTTACATCATTACTCCATGTCCTAACCAGCTAGTGTATAACAACAAGTAATTTGACCATCCATTCTGAAATGCTACATGACTAGTGTTTTGTCATGTAGCAATTGTGGTGATGGCCTAGTGGCTAAAGCACAGGGCTGTTAATCAGAAGGTTGTTGGTTCAAACTCCACAGCCACCACCATTGTATCCTTGAGCAAGGCACTTAACTCCAGGTTGTTCCGGGGGGATTGTCCCTGTAATAATTGCACTGTAAGTCGCTCTGGATAAAAGCGTCTGCCACATTCATAAATGTAATTGAATTAATCGCATTTAATCACAAATCTTTTGAAAGCATTTGCTGAGAAATAAATTAAGAGAATTCAATATTATTACAATTATTGTAATACAAAATAAATATATATTATAAATATAACATTTCAGATTCAGATTGAAATATATAGTATGGTTGTGGCAAACAAGTAAAGCATTGAATAGACGATACAAAAAATTAGCGTAAATATTCAAAATATTTTTTGTTTCATTCTCATATAATGTTATTTTAATTAATTGCACTAAATTAACAAATTAAATCACAGCCAATCAGAACATATTTGACTTGACTCTAAGAAACCTAGTGTAACCGAATTAATGAGTTAAGTGGTGGTGATTGACGTTTGTGAGCACCTATCAGCAAGGAGTTCTGCCTATTTAAGAGCTGGTTGGCTATGGCCCGTGATGCGTCACGTCTGGCTCTTCCCCTTTTCGGTGTTGACAGTAGCTACCGGTATGTGCCATTAGCATGTAGAAAGTTCTGCTTTTAATTGTATGTGTGGCATTAATGATTTCATTGTTGCATTCTAGCTTGTCGTTTCCCCGCCCTGGTTCCTTCGGCTTGTTTTGAGTGGATGATTAAGACTGCTCACCTCAGGTATGTGCAAACTGTTCTGTGGAAAGCGGATTGTTTAGCTTCGTTTGGGGGTGGCTGACAATTTGAGTTATGTGCAGTGTCCCTGTATCTCAGCTAAACGGCGGTTTAAATGAATACCGTGTATCCGTACCTGTGAAGGGATAATAAGTGCACTTTGCCCCTTCCCGGTAAGTGTCGTTGTGCACGTAGTTATGTGCTGAGAATTTTAGCAGGTGATGCATGTATTTTAGTAATGGTGTGTTTCTCTGTTTGTATTTGGCTCAGGATTCTCCCTCTTGTTCATGGCGATCGGTTTGTTTGTGCTGTCGCTATAGTGACAGCTCTGTCATTTCTCTGCTGCCAAACTGCGAGAACGCCGCATCGTCCAACTAATAAAGGAGATTGTTGCTGTCTGGTTTCATTATATTATAGTTTATGGTTTGGGTTGACGCTCACTGATTTTTGGAACAAGGAGCACAGAACGACGCGTTGTGCTCCGTGTGAGCCTGTCTCCCCAATTGTTTGAATTTAGTTAATTTGTTTTCTTTATAAACTGTTTGTTTCTTTTATTATTTGTAGTAATATTTGTGTAGTTTCGTATTGGATTTGCTGTTTTATTATCGTCTGCTCTTTGATACAATCAAACTGTGATTTATTGTAATTATGTTTTGAAGTTTGTGTTTATCTTTTACAGTTGCTGGGGTCCCACGGGTGAAGGGTCTCTTGTGGTGGTGGTACTCCTACAACGGTTGCCGTGTGACACTTTCCCAGTGTGTTTTTGGTTGTATGATCTGAGAGCACGGTGGTGTGTGTGTGAGAAAGTGTGCTGTGGCCTAATTAGTCTTGTGATCACTTCTCCTGTGGTGAACCTCAGCCCTGTAAGTATTGTGTAGTTTTGGGAGTTGTGTAAATATTAGTTATGTAAAGTGTTGTGTATGTGTTTGTTATTTTTGTTTATTTTGAACTGATGTCAGTCATGCACTTCTAACAAGCTGTCATACAACTGTTACTGTTACAACGGATGCTATTTTAATGTGAATTATTCTCCTCTTAAAATCTAATTTTGTAATAATAAAATTTGTATTTTTTGATAAATACCTACGTTTCTGCCTACCTTTTTAAGAGAGTCGGACCTGTGTGACCTAAATTCTTAGGTATCATTTATATTTCCCTGGGTGAAATTCCCATGGGTGGCATAGTTGAAATTTCTTATTTGAAACCTGTGCTGCTTGCGCCACAATCTGGCGTAGTCGGCAGGGTCTCTCTTGTGTAGTGCAAAGACGTGGGTATTATCTTTGTTGGTTTAGTATTTTTGGATATTTGTGATTATCTTTTTTTTCAGAAACCAGACAGCGGCAGTCTTTCTTTCGTGGGTCTATGTGACTAGTAGTCCCGGTGAGTTTTGTTATTCCATTGGACTGGTAAGTGATTTTTTTCGTGATTTATAATCATGGACGATGAATTAAGTGAGCTGAGAGAATTAGTATTCCAACTAAAGGCAGATAATGAAAGATTGCGACAGGAGCAAGTGCCGGTTGCACAGCCTGGTTCATCTAGTGCTCCCATACTTGCGGCTGGGGACCTTCCACCCACTGGTCCCAGTGCAACGGAGCGATTTGTTTTTGTTCCTCGTGACAGAAAGTGCCCAAAATTCAATGGTAGGTCCGGCGTCTTTATCGATGAATGGGTGGAAGAGGCCCAGGCCTGCATGCGGCTTCACCATCTCTCTAATATTGATCAGGCATTTTTTCTGATTGATCATTTGGAAGGAGAGGCAAGGGAGGAAATTCGTTATCGGTCGAGGGACGAGAGGGAGGATCCAGGGAAAATTATTCAGGCACTGCGGGACTTGTATGGTTGTACAAAATCGTATGTTGCTCTCCAGGAGTCATTTTTTTCCAGGAGACAACAGGATGGGGAGAGCTTATTGGAGTTCTCCCTTGTTCTGATGAATCTTCTGGAAAAAGTAAAATGTCAATCACCTTATGGCATGCCTAATGCAGAGACTTTGCTGCGCGATCAATTCGTGGAATATTTTAGTGATGGTGCTCTTCGACGTGAATTAAAACAGCTAGTCCGTCGCCAACCCACTGCTACGTTGTTGGACGTTCGCAGTGAAGCAATTCGCTGGGAAAGGGAGGGACTGCCTGGGGGAACACGCGGTCGAAGCCAGTCCGTGCCTTCTGCTTATGGTATTCAGTATGGGGTACAGGGACATCAGCATACAGGGAGTAACACAGTTTCGACAACATCTGAATTGAGCGAATTACGAGAAATGCTGAGAAAGCAGCAGCAACAATTGAATCAATTGACTCAAAGTATGGCTCAATTTCAAAATTCCCAACTGCGTATCGCGATCATCCCGGCCAAATCAGATTATTTGTAGAAGGTGTCAACAACCTGGTCATTTTGCCAGGGATTGTGATGGGGAGCGACGTCTTTCTCATTTTCCACCAGCACTTGCAGATCCTTCTTTAACGAGGAGTGCGCAGTCACCATCTAGACAACCGTCGGAAAACTAGTTCCCACTGAGCTGCAGAGCCACAGCTTGGTTGGGGAAAAGACAGGCTCGGGTGTTCTAATGGGTTCAGATTTTATGTCTCGTCTTATGTCGACTTGTCCTCAACTCGTCGTGGGTATGGGTGGGGTCAAGGTACCTTGTCTGGTGGACACCGGTTCCATGGTGTCTACCATTACAGAGAGTTGTTTCTTGACAAATTTTGAATCTTGGGGTCAGGAACAGCTTCGGTCGTGCCATTGGTTACAACTCCGTGCATAAGCGGCCTCTCCATTCCGTATATTGGTTATCTGGAACTAAATGTTGAGCTTTGTGGGCAAGTGGTTTTAGGTTGCGGGGTGCTGGTGGTCAAGGATCCTCCGGGCGGGTTGTGTGCTCAGGTTCCTGGAGTTCTGGGAATGAACATTCTGAGCCGCTGCTACCAGGAACTCTTTGGCCAGCATGGCATGAGTCTCTTTGATTTACCTGTTGTGTCGCAGGCCCCTAGTTCTGTTTTCCAGGCCTTACAACTTTGCCATCACATTGACTCTCAGTTAGTCTCGGATCAAGGGGGCGAGTTAAAGTGCGTGGACGTCGGGCGTGTCGCATTCCAGGAGGCACCATGAAATTGGTTGCCGTGACCTGTTCTGCACAATACTCGAGTGGGACAGTACTGTTTGAGCCACCAGATTCTGGTCTTCCCGCAGGTTTGTTAGCATCTCCTTCTTTGGTGCCGGTGGACCGTGGTACAGCCTATGTGCCTGTGGTTAATGTTGGCACGGTAGATGTAGTACTGTATGCTAGCACGGTTATAGGTACGGTCAACAAGGTTTATGTGGTTAGCTTACCTCCAGAGGTCACTGAGGTTCCGGTGACTTTGGCTAGTGTGTGTACACAAGCTGTGCAGGTTTCTCCCGCTGTATCAGAACATATAAGGTCAATTGATTTGTCTGTACTTTCAGAGGAAGAACAAGGTAAGGTGAGGGCACTTCTGCAGAAGTATTTGCCTGTGTTTTCCATGCATGATGGAGATCTGGGATGCACCAACCTTATATCTCATGATATCCCTTTGCAGGATGATGTCCCTGTGCGGCAGCGGTATAGGCGTATTCCTCCCTCGGAGTATGAGGTAGTGAAGGCACACATTAACCAACTGCTTGAGGCTCAGGTAATTCGAGAAAGCTGTAGCCCTTATGCTTCACCCATCGTCCTGGTCAAGAAGAAGGACGGTGGTCTACGCATGTGTGTAGACTACCGGCATTTAAATTCTAAGACCAGGAAGGATGCATTTCCCCTACCCCGTATTGAGGAAACATTGGACTCGCTGGTGGGGGCATGTTGGTTCTCTACCATGGACCTTGCCAGCGGGTACAATCAGGTTCCTGTTACTGAGGCTGACAGATCAAAGACTGCCTTTTGTACTCCGTTTGGCCTCTTTGAATGGAACAGGATGCCATTTGGGCTTTGCAACGCCCCAGCACCTTCCAACGATTGATGGAACGGATGTTTGGGGACCAACAGTGCCAGTCGCTGCTCCTGTACCTAGATGACATTATTGTGTTTTCCTCTTCAGTTGACCAACATCTGGCTCGGATGGAGGTCGTGTTAAGCCGGTTATACCGTGAGGGTTTGAAGGCCAAATTATCAAAGTGTGCCTTTTTAAACGGGAAGTGCAGTATCTGGGTCATGTGATTTCGGTCAGAAGGGGTATCCACAGACCCAGGTAAGATTGAGGCGGTCTCACAGTGGCCTCGATCCAACGAGTGTGGCAGAGTTACGGTCATTTTTGGGGTTTGCTAGCTACTACAGACGTTTTGTGGAGGGGTTTGCTAGGCTAGCTGCCCCCTACATAGGTTGGTGGCTGAGCTGGCAACTCCAAAGCCTCGAGGCAGCCGAAGGCTGTCGCTGATGCCTGGTCTACAGAGTGCCAGAGTGGCTTTGAGGAGTTAAAAGGAAAACTCACCACAGCCCCAGTGCTTGCCTATGCTGATTTTTCGCTTCCCTTTATCCTGGAGGTGGACGCCAGCCATGGGGGGCTGGGGGCGGTTCTCTCACAGGAGCAGCAAGGTAAGGTGCGTCCCATCGCTTATGGTAGCCGGGGTCTTAGGCCCACTGAGCGCAATACATCTAACTACAGTTCTATGAAACTGGAGTTTCTTGCGCTCAAGTGGGCCATGACTGAAAAGTTCCGGGAGTACCTGCTGGGGCATAAGTGTATAGTTTATACCGACAATAACCCTCTTAGCTACCTGACCTCTGCCAAGTTAGGGGCCATGGAACAGCGTTGGGCTGCCCAGTTGGCCGCCTTTGACTTTGAGCTCAAATATAGATCAGGTAAGAGTAACCGCAATGCTGATGCCTTGTCACGACAAAATTATCCGGTGGTGGGAGGTCAGGATTTGTGCCTAGGTGCAGCTGTCCCAGTAGTGTTGCGTCAAGCCACCCAAGGTGGTTTGACGACTCTGGTGAATCAAATTGCATCATTTCCTTGTTATCCCATCAGTGATATGTGTATTCAGCAGAAGGCAGATTCAGTTATTGGTGAGCTGTTGGTGTTCTGGAGGCGGAGGTCACCTCCTAGCTCTGAGGAGCGCAAGAAACTCTCCAGGTCTGCTGTGATTCTGTTTCGGCAGTGGGATCGCCTGGTGGAGAAGGAGGAAGTGCTTTATCGCCGGGTGTTTCGCCCGGATGGTGGAGAGGAGGTTCTCCAAGTGTTATTGCCGGCGACCATGAAGTCTGAAGTACTGACCCAACTTCACCAGCATCACGGGCACCAGGGGGTAGAGCGTACCACCCAGCTGGTACAGCAGCGATGTTATTGGCCAGGGATGTCCTCTGACATTGCCCGCTGGTGCCAAGAGTGTGAGCGGTGCCAGTGTGCTAAGGGGATCAGGCCGCCCATGCTAGCTTCATGGGACATTTGTTGGCTGCACGGCCAAATGAGATTTTGGCTTTAGATTTCACGTTGTTGGAGCCCTCAAGTGCCGGTCTTGAGAACGTTTTAGTCATGACCGATATTTTCACCAAGTACACATTGGCTGTACCCACTAGGGACCAACGAGCTGAGACTGTGGCCCAGGTCCTTGTAGTCGAATGGTTTTGCAAATTTGGGGTGCCTGGTCGGATCCATTCAGACCAAGGCCGTAATTTTGAGTCCGCTCTCATTCAGCAGCTTTGTTGCTTGTATGAAGTTGAAAAGTCGCGCACTACCCCATACCATCCGGCTGGAAATGGCCAGTGCGAACGTTTCAACAGAACTTTGCACAATCTTTTGCGCACATTGCCTGTTTCAAAGAAGGGAGATTGGCCACTCTGTCTTCCTCAGGTACTCTTCAGCCTATAATACCACTCCTCATCAAGCTACAGGGGAGTCCCCTTATTTCTTGATGTTTGGGCAGGAGCCTAGACTTCCCGTTGACTTCCTGCTTGGTAGGGTTGAAAAACCAGTGGCAGGTAGTGTGCATAGGTGGGTCCTGGAGCATCAGGATCGGTTACAGGTTGCTTTTGAGGGGGCTCGTGAGCGGTTGGGGGCCATGGCAGATCGTCGGAAGGCTAGGCATGATCTGCAGGTGCGAGAAGCACCACTGAAGGAGGGTCAGTTGGTATACCTCCGCGATTATAGCGTGAGAGGTAGACACAAAATCCACGACCTGTGGAGTTCAATGGTGTACCAAATCTTGAAGGCACCTAAGGAAGGGGTGTGGTGTATACCATTGCCCCCACCACAGATTTAGGTAAAGTAAAGCACGTGCACCGATCCTTGCTGAAAACTCAGATTGGCAGGAACCTTTCCCCCGGCTTGCAGGACAATCCGGTAGTTGAACCGGTGCGGCTTCGCAGAGAGGAGGAGTTGGATGAGGGCGACTTGTTTGTCTTGGTGCCGGAGATCCCGCAAGTTAGTGGTAGGCAGGTACCTTGGGGTATTGTCCCTTCTGTCCCTCAGAGGTCTGAGCACGTACCATCTGGTGAAGCCCAGAGGGCAGAAGTAGTTCTGGAGACAGAGGTGAACTTGCAGCCTGTAATGAGTGTTCCGTCAGGTTCTGCTGTGGTCAGGAGAACGGGAAGGAGTACTGCTGGGCAGCACCCTAATGTATATCACCTCCCACGATCATTGGGGGCAGGTACGGTGTCTCGTATAGTGGGTAGTACAGCTGTTACTTTGTTTCGTCCTTGGAATTGAGGGCTCAGTGGAGGGTCGGTTTAGTTCACCGTCGGGGCGTCGGTGCAGAAGCTGGGGGTGGATTGTAACCGAATTAATGAGTTAAGTGGTGGTGATTGACGTTTGTGAGCACCTATCAGCAAGGAGTTCTGCCTATTTAAGAGCTGGTTGGCTATGGCCCGTGATGCGTCACGTCTGGCTCTTCCCCTTTTCGGTGTTGACAGTAGCTACCGGTATGTGCCATTAGCATGTAGCAAGTTCTGCTTTTAATTGTATGTGTGGCATTAATGATTTCATTGTTGCATTCTAGCTTGTCGTTTCCCCGCCCTGGTTCCTTCGGCTTGTTTTGAGTGGATGATTAAGACTGCTCACCTCAGGTATGTGCAAACTGTTCTGTGGAAAGCGGATTGTTTAGCTTCGTTTGGGGGTGGCTGACGATTTGAGTTATGTGCAGTGTCCCTGTATCTCAGCTAAACGGCGGTTTAAATGAATACCGTGTATCCGTACCTGTGAAGGGATAATAAGTGCACTTTGCCCCTTCCCGGTAAGTGTCGTTGTGCACGTAGTTATGTGCTGAGAATTTTAGCAGGTGATGCATGTATTTTAGTAATGGTGTGTTTCTCTGTTTGTATTTGGCTCAGGATTCTCCCTCTTGTTCATGGCGATCGGTTTGTTTGTGCTGTCGCTATAGTGACAGCTCTGTCATTTCTCTGCTGCCAAACTGCGAGAACGCCGCATCGTCCAACTAATAAAGGAGATTGTTGCTGTCTGGTTTCATTATATTATAGTTTATGGTTTGGGTTGACGCTCACTGATTTTTGGAACAAGGAGCACAGAACGACGCGTTGTGCTCCGTGTGAGCCTGTCTCCCCAATTGTTTGAATTTAGTTAATTTGTTTTCTTTATAAACTGTTTGTTTCTTTTATTATTTGTAGTAATATTTGTGTAGTTTCAGTATTGGATTTGCTGTTTTATTATCGTCTGCTCTTTGATACAATCAAACTGTGATTTATTGTAATTATGTTTTGAAGTTTGTGTTTATCTTTTACAGTTGCTGGGGTCCCACGGGTGAAGGGTCTCTTGTGGTGGTGGTACTCCTACAACGGTTGCCGTGTGACACTTTCCCAGTGTGTTTTTGGTTGTATGATCTGAGAGCACGGTGGTGTGTGTGTGAGAAAGTGTGCTGTGGCCTAATTAGTCTTGTGATCACTTCTCCTGTGGTGAACCTCAGCCCTGTAAGTATTGTGTAGTTTTGGGAGTTGTGTAAATATTAGTTATGTAAAGTGTTGTGTATGTGTTTGTTATTTTTGTTTATTTTGAACTGATGTCAGTCATGCACTTCTAACAAGCTGTCATACAACTGTTACTGTTACAACGGATGCTATTTTAATGTGAATTATTCTCCTCTTAAAATCTAATTTTGTAATAATAAAATTTGTATTTTTTGATAAATACCTACGTTTCTGCCTACCTTTTTAAGAGAGTCGGACCTGTGTGACCTAAATTCTTAGGTATCATTTATATTTCCCTGGGTGAAATTCCCATGGGTGGCGTAGTTGAAATTTCTTATTTGAAACCTGTGCTGCTTGCGCCACACTAGCAATTGACAAAATATTTTATTGCATTATGACCGGTAAGGACATGGTATTCAGATTTCTGAACAAGAGAACCCAAAAAATGAATAATTAAATACAGATTAAAAGAAGAAGAAAAAATTATCTTAAAACATATTCTGCTCACAGTATTATTGCATTTGGTCCATTCATGTACTAAGGACATTTTATGTATTCTACTATTTACAGGTTGCACTGGTTCTCCTAGCACACTCATCAATATTTTCTATATTTTTCCCACAAACAAAGTCCCTGATAAGGCTTCGGTGTGTTCCCTCTCTCAAATCAAACTCTCTCTCAGGGCAGTAGTCCTTCCTTCAGTTTACAGTAATGCACTATAAGCACATTATTCATGACTTCATTACCAAACCTGATGAGTGTAGTTAATCTGCTCTATGTACGGCTGCAAATGTAATCTGCTTCTCTTCTCATTAGCTGCAATCACTAACTGTGTGGTTCACTGAAAGGAAGAAACGGACACATTATTTAGATGGAATTAGAGAGAAACTCCATGACTGTAATTTAGAGAGCTCTGCTTTCAAGAGTTTGATGGCTTGCTAATTTATAGCCAGCTTTAGAGTATTTGGTTACAAATGGTCTGTGATTGGTCCTGTCTGTTTAATTTTGTTCACGTATGCACCAACCAGTGTGTGAAAAGACTTTTTGGGAATTCTGATTGGGCAGTAGCTGTTGATGGAAAAAATTCAGGAAAAATTAGATTTTCCTCAGTTTCACTAAAGCACTAAAAACAGCACTATAGCTAACATTTACTGCAGACACACAAACTACTAGAAAATGAGAAGTGTAACACAAATGTAGAAACATATATATTATTACAGCACAATTAAAGATAACATTTCTGTTCCAAAAACTAGTAAACTACCTTTCAAGCATTTTGAGGTGTAAGGTGCACTCCCGACATGAAGGCTGTTCCAAAAGGTAGACAGCAAACAGATGGTGCCTTCTAAGATACCTCATTAAGCTTAATTCAAAAGGTAGCATGTCATGTGCCTTTTGTGAGTAAGTCAAACCCCAGAATGTATTACGACGAGTAAATAAAAAAATCATCCAAAAAGGTGTTGAAAGTTGAAAAAAATAATTTCCTTCAATACTTAAAAATATACTTGGAAAAATAGTTCCATCTAATTCAAATGTAGTTCTTCGCCCACTGTTTGTGTGTGCTGTGTATTGTTTGTGCTTTTCAGAGAATCATTATAGTTTAGCATCATCTGCTAATAGCAAACTCTATTAGAATCAACTGTGAGTGTACTGAAGTGTCTCTATTTTGTGTTACGCATAAGTGACAAAAGTTGCTGCCTATGTAGATTATTCCAAATCAGTCTTATGAGGTTTAAATTGTTGAGGTTCCATTATGGTCAGGATACTGTCTTTGAAGGTAGGTCCTTATGTAGACAGTAAACAGTAAGGAATATACCGTATGTTTGTGAACATAGCAAAAACTACAGAAGAAACAGAGGTGTTGTAATCATTGTCTCTACTAACTTAATTACTTCTAACATTATCACTTCTGTGGTTGTGTTTGTAATTAACATTGAATCCAATTTGGTTTTGCTTGTCGCTACTTTGGTTGCTTTAAAGCACAGTTATTGTGGGAACAGTGCACTAGGAACTGACCTTGCTCAAGGGCACAGTTGTTATTTGATTCGCTCGGTATCTCTCCAATTCATAAATCATCTCCACATAGGATCAAACCTGTGCCCTTTGTTTTACCAGCCCATAGCCTTTAGCCCTTGGCCGATCACCTCTGTCTTCCTTTCTATTTGTCCCGAGTGCTGAAACAGCATTAACACACTCTTTAATGAGATGGAGCATCCATCCTGAATTACAAACAGAGAAGAATGAGAGAGAAAGCAGAAACAGAACATCTGTGATTAAAATGCTAATTACAAAAAGAGACAATAATAAAGCCATATTTCCAAATTTATTAAGGTACTAAGAGTCAGGAAATTCAACTTAAACCTTAAAATTACATTTCAGCTCACTAGACTGAATGAAAATTCACTGAGAATAATTAATTAATTTGCACATGCAGTCTGCATGTTTTAGCTCCTGATTCACCAGGAAGCCCAAAATCTATTGCTAAATGCAATTTGCATGATACGATTCCCAATCTTGCAGGTCAGTTCTGAATATTAGGCTGTGGAGGATGCAGTAGACTAACATGATCTGACACACTTTATTGGGACTGCTTCATCATTGCTATCCTGGCATCTGAATTTAAGTGTTATAATGCAGAAATTGCACATGACACATCGCACATCTGTATGTATGCATCGTTTTAAAACTCTATTTTCGAAAGAAAAGAAAAAGTGCGCAAACATCTCTTTTTAATAAAATTATGTATAACTGCTGCTTTCAGTGGGCGGTTATAGCATGACAGCAAATGGCACTCACTTTTGTGAACAATGATTAATCTATAATAAGCTAACTTTACATTGAAAGGAGGCATGTTTGCACTGAGAAGAATAACAATTATTAATTTAAATACTCATAGTGCAGCACTATATTAACTCACTTAGCACTTGGTTAAACTGGAGTGTGGGTACTTAGTGAATAAGACACAGATTTTTTGTGGGGTTTTGTGAATTTACTCCTGAATGTATTTATACAAGGTTATCAATATTGTGTGTGTGTGTGCGTGTGTGTGTGTGTGTGTGTGTGTGTGTGTGTGTGTGTGTGTGTGTGTGTGTGTGTAAGGCTTCTATTGTCTTAAAATAGATGGTTATCTGCATAATTCATATCAAGCATCTCTGCTCTGTCTGGACATAGGAAGGTCAATCACAATATGGTCTTTGATATGGCCGCTTGTTCTTACTGTTGGGGAATTGTCTGTATGTATAAGCAGTATATATTTGGAGGGATAAGGTGTCCTTATGTCAAACCCATTGAGACATGGCATGATTATTTATCTAACTATCCATCAATTCATTTATAAATGTTTGCCCTGACCTTTCTCACAGTCTAAAAAATGTGTCACATATTTAGACAGTATATGTTTTCAAGCTGAGATGCATGGCAGTCATAAAATTAGCTAGACAGTACAGTATAATTAAACACACACACACATGTAAAAACTGCAGGCAACAAAACAAGGCCTTTTGTGAATAATTTTGATCTGGGTTTTTTTTTTTTAATTCCTCCAACATAACCCTAATATTTTAAGAACTATTTGTTGCTTGTACTGTAGGTATAAGTTTGTTTGTTGCATGCATTTTGTTCTCCACTGCTTTACTCAATTTTGAGTGCACATTGGTAGTCTCTAGATTACTGTGCATTTGCAAAGTTGAACTGAACTGAACTCAAATTGCCAACTTTCATTGAAAATTAATGACTTCTGGATACTTTGTGTGACGAGGAGGAGGGCTTGGCAAGGCCATGATGATGCACGGCCGGCACTGAATCAGCTGAAACATTGTTTACTGTTCATTCGGTTCCCGCCTCCTCCTTGCCCGTCCTTCATATGTTACAGTGGTGCTGAAACCCAGGAGGGAGGAGGGATGCACTGTTGCGGAGTCCTCGCCACTGCCATCCGCCATGGAAGCAACCCCGGCAGTCTGCCTGGGGACGGAGGGATCGCTGCCGGCCACCGAGAGCCAGAGAAACCGCTGCTGTCCGCTGAAGAAGCGGAGGAGCGGTTCCATCTTCCAGGGACCAGAGGACTCCATCTGCTGGGGGAGGAGTGAGCTTGTGTCCGCCAGAGGGCGGAGGAGCGGATGAGGACCGGGCTACAGCGCATCCTGGAGCCGACGAGCAAGTTCTTCTCTCTCTCTCTCTCTCTCCTCTCTCTCTCTCTCTCTGTGTATCCGCTCACCCTTTCCCTCTCCCCACACCTCCCCTTGTTACTCCCCCAAGTTCACAGGAGGCAGGGTGGACCACCGGCTTACAGAATGGCTCTGTTCAGCCAGTTCCCGCCTGCTCCTTTCCTGTCCTTTATCTGTTACACTTTGTCTTTAACTCTTTACATATTGTTTGGTCATACAAGTACAGGGGTCCTAACCAGACATCACTCAAGAAAGTGATAAAATCTTTTTTTATGAGTTTTTTCTGATCAGTTCTGTCTATTGCTTGGTTTCTATTTCTGCAGCATTGTAATGGTCTAAAATCATAGGTATGTTACTCGAACTCAAACGGCATAGTGATATTATCACACTGTCAGACCTTAGTATCAAAATGCAACACATAAAGTAACAGATTTGGGTGTAAAATGTAGCAGTGCACCATGAACAGACATTAAGTACCTGCTAATAGTAACATTTAAAAATACACACAGACATTGTGGTTCTTTAAATTAGGTATATTTACACATGAGAAATTGCAATTAAAACAAATTAGTAAAATAAGCGCTTTGTGTTGGGAGGAGGGATCATGGGGAATTAAACAAAGTGATGAGTAATGAGTTTGATGCCAGTGTAGAACTAACAAGCAGAGGATCATGTAAATATCTGTGTGTGGGGGGCGCTATTTAGGTCTCCAGAGTAAATAATTGGAGTTTACTGGGGTTTATACGTTCAATTGGAGGAGAAACAGCCAAGAAAATTATTGGAATCTCTTTGTAAAATGCAAGAAACACTCTCAAACTATGTGTTTGGTATTGGCTGATGAATTCTTCCTAGAACTCCTTCTGTGCATACATGTGTAAAAGTATGTGTATGTGTGCGTGCTAGTGTGTGTTGAGGTCAGCTTTATTTAGAGTGCAGGCAGACAGACTGCTGGAGCCGAGTACAGAGACTCTGGACAGACGGAAAGGCCTGGAAATTTGATTTGTGCACACAGAGTGTGGAAATCCCTTTAATTCTTGACCTAATCAGTCTACCCAAAACCAAATGGGCTATTTTGTGGTAGATCACATAGTTTTGCAAATATTATGCCAATAAAGAAGAAAAAAAGCTAATATTCTCCAAGGAGAAAAGAAAGGAATAAGAGAGAGAGTGTGAGAGAGAGAGAGAGAGAGCAGTAGACAGAGAATAGGTGCTTTGTCAATATGTAAAAACTGATCCACTCAAGATCTAGTTAGAATCTTGTGTGATCTTTATCTAGATGCATTTTAACAGTTTATTATTAGCAGTTTATTTCAGGTCAAGAGAGGCACATGGTATCTTGCTGTGATCATTTATTGGGTTATGAACCTGTTGCACATATATTAATGGCACATATCAATATTTGCTGACAAAGGCCCCCAAATAAAAATAACTTAATGTAATAATTATGAATAATTAAATTTAAATAATTATAAATATAGTATATATAATAAATATATTAATTCAAATACAATGTAATGTTAAAGCACATGACATTATTGTGGCTGATGAGTAAAACATTGACAATACAATATATTTTTTATTTCCATATTTTTGAACAAAAGCCTATCACTGACCTAGAGTCCACAGCAATCCATTTTGCAATTGAATTCCTCAATCTGTCTGAGGAATACTTATTACAAATGCTTTTTTCTAAGGACACATCAATGTACACATGTGCCAGATGGATGATTTGGATTGTCTCCCTTTTCATTGCATCATAATCAAAGCCTTTTTAGGATGCTGAGTCAAGTTTGAAGTAGTTTGAAGAGTAAATCTGTTTGTGGAGTTGTGCTCCGTCCATCTGTTTGAGCATAAGAATGCATCCTCATCTTGTGCATCTGTCTTCTGTCACTTAAGTTTTGTTGCCTGCACAGCTGCATGTTACCTATACAGCTAGAGATGCACTTACTGCTCCCAGCTGCATGTTACCTGTACAGCTAGAGTTGCGCTTACTGCCCCCAGCTGCATGTTACCTGTACAGCTAGAGTTGTGCTTACTGTCCCCAGCTGCATGTTACCTGTACAGCTAGAGTTGCGCTTACTGCCCCCAGCTGCATGTTACCTGTACAGCTAGAGTTGTGCTTACTGTCCCCAGCTGCATGTTATCTGTACAGCTAGAGTTGCGCTTACTGCCCCCAGCTGCATGTTACCTGTACAGATAGAGTTGTGCTTACTGCCCCAAGCTGCATGTTACCTGTACAGCAGCGTACATATTTTCTGGAATTTTCATGACTTATTGTTTTTCTCTATACAGCAGGTCCGGACTGGCCATCGGGAGCACCGGGACAATTCCCGCTGGCCTGGCAACTAAGTTGGCCTGCTGCCAGCCAGCGGTTTTTTATTTTTTAGTTTTTTTTTATTATTATTATTTTATATTACTACCTTTACCAGTGATCATTTTTGAATTTGTCATTCAATAAAATTATTATTAATATTAATAACAATAAAAAAAAAAAAATCATGAATCTGTTAGTGTTGACTGGCAACGCTACGATTCGACTTTATGCCTCAGACAAACGATTAAACAGAAAATGCAGAGCAGCACCCGATGATGGAGAGAAAACGGCCAGGTGGAGCAGAGAGGGAAAGGACAAAAAAATAGAAAGCTGTTCAGGGCTTCAAATGCAGGTCAGTTTCATCTGTAAATACTGTAATTTTTTCTTCCTTAACTTAGTATTGAACTGCTAGTAAATGTAAGTGGTAGCACCCGTCTAACGTTACATTCGTGGAGAAATCAAAACAAATGAGTGCACACAGAAAACTCACAGAAGAAATGTACTGAGGTAAAAATTCTAATTGTTTTTTTTATTTATTTATAACATATGATTTAGTTTAACATAACACAACTAAGGGAGCGGTTTTGCTGAATATTGTCACGATTGAAAATGTTACATTGAATTTATTGTCCAATAAACAAGTAGCATAGTTAATATTTATTATTAAGTTACTTACATTTTAGACACAAACCATATTAACTGTTTTTGTTCTATTTCACCGACTAAAATAGTTCCAAAGGAAAGCTACAGCAGCACGCTGATTTGTTACTTATTGATTCAGCGTTTCGAACGAATCTTTTGTATGAATGACTCACTAATTAAGACGGTCACTTGCCGCCATCTATTGGCGGTTTAGTTTAATGTTTAAGTATTGCATTTTTTTTTATATTCCAACATTTATTTAAAACATCAATCTCATAACATTATTTATTGCAGTTGTAATTGCAGTGCACATTTTTTTATTTGATGGGTAATAGCCCTACAGTGTCTTATTATTATAACTGAATTTATTGATCAAATGTAAGAATTTGACATGAAAGATGATGCATACATTTAATAAGGCACACAGCTTTGGACTTCTAGAGTAAATGCTTGTATGTACGTTATGTGCAGACCCATTTGATATTAGGACTGCTTTACTTCTAGGTTGTTTTTTATGTTTTTATGTTATGGTCATACTGTGAAATAAATGTAATTTAGGGGGGAAAAAAACAAGGTTGTCCATGTTTCTAAATTTTATTTGGGTGCATAGGATGGCCTGGATGGGTGTAGAATTTCCCGGCCTGAAATTGTGCCCCAGTCCGGCCCTGCTATACAGTATATGGTTACCATTTTTTATCTGAGCAGCGACACGTCAATTTATTTGCATGGGGTAAGGTCTTGTGCTGTTGTTTCATAAAGCCAAGGACACACCACTGAACCTTGTTCTTTGATGTTTTATGTCCATGGATATTCTGCAACAAAAAGCTTGAGATCGCAGCTTGCTCGTAACTGTAATTGTCTTGTAAGACATTTTACATGTTAAATGTTATGCACTGTGGTCTCAGGAGACACTTTGTTTTGTTTCTTACTGTGATTCAGTGTCACACTGTTAGCTTGTCAATGTGTGTGTCATAGAGTAGAGAGTAGTATGAAAAGCTGTTGAGGAGCTGTGTGGGTTGAAGGTCTCAGATCCAAAGTGGGCACACAGAGGATGAATGTCAGTGAATTATCGATTGTTTTTGTCCAGTTTCTGAAGCAGGGCCTTCCCACAGTGAGGGAGACATCTGACTGGCATGCTGTGTTTGGATTTGGTGGCAAATGGAGAAGATAAGTCTAGGTCATGGCCTTTTTTGGCCTGTGTGTATTGTTAGAATGATACCTCATTTTTTCAGATAGTCACTGTTCTGCTCACATTGGAAAGCCATCCCAGCATGAAAAGAGATTAGCTTCTCTTACAAAAGTATGTTGGCAGTACAATGGTACAGTGATGATAACCAATAGTAATACTATCGTACTTTGATACCATGGTGCTGAATGATTACCATATTAATGTTATATGGTATTTACATGTAGCACTCAAAAGTATTTAAAATAATGACTAATAAAACAATGGTTGTACCATGGTACTTTTGACACCTTTTTTGTTGTTAGTCCCAATAGAAATGGATGTGGAAAATGCCTCTAGCATAGATTACAGTTTAACATCTCGGCCGCAACTGGAAGGGATTTTCACAGTGAAAAAGGCCAATTTCCTGACTGTATCATGTGAGTTTAACTTGCTCCAGCCAGATATCAGCATTCATCCTACCTCTAATTTGAAGAAACACGTTGAGGTAAATTTCAGATTTCTGCTTACTAGATTCTGTGTCTATCACTGAGATTATTGGGCTGCTGTGAGATTAATGCAATGTTATCAATAGGGCTGGGCAATAAAATTATCTAGATGTTTATCTGAATAAGAGAGATGTCCTCGATCAAACTTTTGAGAAGTTTTCTATATTTAGCCTATGTTATACATCTAGAACAGACAGGGAGTTCATTACATCAATCGCGATAGCAAGAGCACCACTGGTTGATCTAAATGAAATATTATAGATTCATTTTTTATTTCCTCACGTCTGTCGATACGTGCTGTTTGATTGAAAAATGGCTAATGTTTGAGCGCTAATGTGGTTAATTGACCACATTAGGAGTACTTTTAAATGAGCTACTCTTTTACTCTATTTTGAGTAGTGTTGGAGAGGCTATTGGACTATTAGGTTCTGACTCTACTTCTATTAGCAGTAAACACCCCTGTGTGTCGGTCAGAACACAAATAATGAGGAGACGGGAGCTTCCTTTTCAAAGTGTATTAAATCACAGAAGATTCACAGTCTGAAAAACAACATTCAGACATGTTACATTCAAATACAGTATAAATGGGTACATATTTTGATTACTGTCAATGTTCAATCCAAAAATCCAAACATATTCACTTTCACATTTAAATAACAGAAAAAAACTCAATTAAGAGGTCCACATAATTATAGGTTCTTCCAAGGAATGACTCGAATATTGATATGTTATTATCAATAAACCCAAATCAATGTACACACAAACTGTTTGTACAAATAAACCTCATTCAACAGAATATAATGCAGATTAACTCTTCTGTAGTATCATTGTTACAGGTTAAAGGCAGATCACAAATAAACTGTAATATTTAACACCGTATACATCACAGATCAAGCGATCATACATGAATCGCGGCATGTCCGGGCATGCCCGAGAAAGTGCATAAAGTTATCTAATACTTCCAGTACTTCCAATACAGTTTAAACATAAAGACACCAAATAACACTTACTTTATGGTCATGTACTAACACTTTGAACCACCAAATCACCAACGAACATCCAGATAACAGGCAGAGAAAACTTTCATCCGCACCACTGCAGTCCTCTCCATATAACACAATGGCTCAGCCAAAGCAAACTAACGCAAAGGTGCCTTCTACCGGAAGGTTAAGGAATTACAACTCTTATCATAATAAAAGTCCTGCAATAAACTTTCCTTATTTGGAGAGCCTTTTATACAGCCGCCCCCAAAGCTGTTAAGCAGCTTTGCTCCTACTAAAAGGTAACTTAATTCAGTTTGGGCTTGTAGGACTATTTCCGTTATCTGGCAAAGCTGGTAGGATAACCAGTCGTGCTACTGGTCGAGTGTAGATTTGCTCTTTAATATCTACATCAGCAGATCTGACATGTCCATCTGGACTGCGGTGGGTCTTGATAACATGTCCTATAGGCCATAGGGCTCTAGGCATTTGTGGATCTACCACCATGACAACCATTTTCTCTGCTAGGTCGGGGGGGAAGCTTGCCACTTTTGCCGTGTCTGGAGGTCGGGGAGATAGTTTCGGATAAACCTCGACCAGAAGTTATCAGCCAAGACTTGTGAATGCCTCCATCGTCAGCGACTCAACAATTCAGACTCTGGGTAAATTACTGGTGGTAAGGAACCATCTGGCTGCCCCATGAGCAAACTATTTGGTGTCACTGGATCACTGTCTCTAACATCAGAGGACACATACCCTAAAGGTTTCGAGTTCAGAATGGCCTCTACCTCCAACAGTACTGTTAGGAGGACCTCTTCTGGAACTGCCTGGACTCCCAAGACAGTATAGAGAGCAGACTTCACAGATCGTATCTCCCTCTCCCACACTCCTCCGAAGTGTGGGGCTGATGGGGGGTTAAAGTGAAAGTGGATTCTTTGACTAGCAAGCCGTTTCTGTAAATCAGGAGCCATCGCTGCAAAAGCTTCATACAGTTCTCTCTTGCCTCCTCTGAAGTTTGTTCCTTGGTCTGACCACAGCTCTGCAGGAGTACCTCGTCGTGTGATAAATCTCCTCAGAGCCATTAGGAAAGAATCGGCACTCATGCTACTGAGGAGGTCCAGGTGCACTGCTCTGGTCGTTAAGCACTTAAAGATTATTCCCCAGCGCTTTTCTGTGCATCTCCCAATCTTGATCAGCATTGGCCCAAAGCAGTCTACTCCACAGGCATGAAAGGCAGGTTTGTAGAGGCGGAGACGGGCTGAGGGTAGGTCTGACATTTTAGGGATGGTTGGCCATGCTCTCCAACGTTGGCACTCTGGACATGTATGCTGGTATCGACGAATGGCTTCACGGCCACGGAGGATCCAATAATAGCGCCGCATTTCTGCAAACACTCGCTCAGGTCCTGAATGATGCAACTTGTTATCATAGTGCTGAATCATCAGCCGTGTGACAGGATGAGAAGCATCCAAAACAATGGGGTGTACAGCAGATTCTTCAATGTCCTCCACTCTCCTTAGTCGACCTCCAACTCTGATTAAATCACTGGATTCATCGATTTCAGGGGCTAAAGTAAGAAGGCGACTGCCTGAAGACACTGATTTCCCAGCTACTAAGCGTTGATAGTCATCGGGAAAGGACTCCTGCTGAGCCCGCTTAAGTATAAGGATCTCTGCCTTGTGATAATCATCTGCATTAGGATAGTAATTAGAGGTAGGGTTTACTTGGATTCCTTTGGCAGTTGCATTAAGGAGTTCCTGCCAGGTATGGTAATTCCAAACATCAGGATTGCTGGATTGAGAGGACACTATGGCAGCTCCGCAGAAGGTAGACTTCCGTAATTCATTGTGGTCATCTGTCAGGTTGGATTTTGGCATCACAGGCCAGGTAACTGGATCTTGAAGTAGGAAGGTAGGTCCATGAGACCATCTGTTCTGTTTGGTGAGGGCATTCAGAGGCTTACCTCTAGTGAGGTCATCAGCGGGATTATTCGCTGAATCCACATATCGCCAGGAACATTTCTCTGTTAGCTCCTGAATTTCGGCTACTCTGTTTCCCACAAAAAATTTATAGTGGCAGGATTCTGAGTTCAGCCAGGTTAGAACCATGGTAGAGTCGGTCCACAACACTGTACTCTCCACCTTTCTAGCAATTTAGCCAACTGTGCTGCCACAAGAGCTCCACAAAGTTCCAATCTAGGAATGGAATGTGATCGTTTGGGGGTCACTCGAGATCGAGCTACAATGAAGGACAGGAACACTTGGCCTCTCTTGTCAATTGTCCTCAGGTATGCCACAGCTCCATAGGTTTGTTCTGAAGCATCAGAGAATATGTGGACTTCATACTTAACACCATCTTGATCGACCTCAGGAGGGACATATGCTCTAGGAACAGTGACATTTGTTAGTGAGTGAAGTTCGTTCTCCCAGATGTGCCATGCTTGCAAAAGCCCTGATGGTAAGTTTGGGTCGTCCCAACACCGCTGTTTGCCCCATAGCTGCTTGATAATATTCTTTGCATGGGTAGTGTAAGGTAAAAGCAATCCCAGAGGGTCATATTGAGTGGCTACTACCTTGTAGATATTCCTTAGTGTGGGAGTCTCATACACAACAGGTCGGTGCTTGTATGCAAGGGTATCCATCTGCCAGTTCCAGCTTAGGCCTAAGGTGGACTCTGGTGTGTCAGCTTTATCTTGAGCCAACCAAAGTTCCAAGCTCTCTGATCGGGCTTCGGGAGGTAAGTGACTCAGAACACTGGGAACATTGCTGGCCCACTGGCGTATCTCAAATCCAGCTTGTGCTAGTATCTCTCTCAGTTTGTCGACTAAGTGTTTAGCCCCATCAGTAGTGCACAGACTCTGCAGGCAGTTATCCACATAAAAACATCTCCCTACTGAGAACCGGATGGACTCATCTGCCAGGTTGTGCTCATTTACATGGCGCTGCAGAGCATAAGTGGCACAGCACGGACTGCAAGTAGTGCCGAAGGGTAATACTTGCCATTCAAAGACTTTGGGGGGCTTATTTACATTCAGATCACGCCAGAGGAATCGTAGTAATGGACAATCTTCTGGAAGGAGGCGGACCTGATGAAACATCGCTTTGATGTCGCCACTTACTGCAACTGGATGCTCTCTGAACCTAAGGAGTACACCTAACAATGATGCACCAAGGGTAGGACCAGGCAACAGGTACTGGTTGAGACTCTGCCCATGGTATTGGTGGGAACAGTTGAAAACCAGGCGAGATTTCCCATTATGACTGACGAGGTGATGAGGTATATACCAACATATATCAGAGTCTACTGCTGGTTTGGTAACTTCCTGAATAGCTCCTGTCCGTATGAGCTTCTCCATTTCTGCTCAATAGGCTTCCGCTTTCACTGGGTCCTTCAGCAAACGTCTCTCGTTACTGCGAAGGTTAGGCATAACAGAGTCTACAGGGGCATACAATTGTGGCATATCTTTATGTCGTAATAAGGGTGTTGCCAGTCTGGTAACTCCTTCAACTTCCATATGGATGGTCTTTGTTTCAAGCAGCTTTAAAGCCTCCTGATCTTGCTTGAACCGAGTCACTTCTTTCTCATCCCTGTGAGGAACAGTCTCCACCTGCCATAGTCTCTGGACATTCTTGAAAATCTCATCTTCTGGTGAACAAACAGAGGTCAGCAGACATTGTGGAGAGGATACAGGATGCCCCATGAAGGATACAGGGCCATGGAAGGTCCAGCCCAGGTGTGTGTGGACAGCAGCAGGTCCACCAGGGGATCCTAATCTAACAGACTCAATTGGAGTGATAGATGAGGCTGATCTGATCCAATAAGAAGTAGAGGCTGAGCATCTTTAAAGGGCAGGATAGGAAGGCCTCGTAAGTGTTTATACTTCCTTTGCAATTGATCCACAGGATAGGACTGACGTGACAAGTTGAGACAGTCTGCTGTAAAGGCGTGTTCGATCTTGTAACTGGTCTGAGGCTTATGGGTTGGTGCAACTTTAAAGGATATAGAGAGTCCATGAATAACTCTAATGTCATCTCGCACTGTACGCAATGGGAGATTTTCAGGCTTGCCCTGTATGCCTAGGGCTTTGGCAGCAGATGGAGTAAGATGGTTCTTTCAGAGCCATCATCCAGAAGGGCGAAGGTTTCTAAACTGCGGTCTTCATACTGAATGTGCACAGGAACTATTTTAAGCATGACTCGGCTCCCAGCAACAGGTTTATCCAGGTACAATCTATCAGAAGAGGAAATAGTAAGGCAACTCCTTTCAGCACTGGCCCAGTCCTCATGTGATGTACGGACATTTACCTCATGGAGAGGAGGAAGGTGTTTACCCTGACACAGGTTACAAGGCTTTTTTAGGTCACACTGAGCAGCATGATGGGACCTGGCACAACGCCAGCAACGGTTGTTGCTTCGGATCCATTCCTTGAGCTGATCAGTGGTGAGTTTGGCAAATGCGTTGCATTGACTCAAATAATGCTCTGTACTATCACAGAAGGGACAGAATCGTTTCACTTTGACTGACTTAGTCTGTTGGGTAGTACCTTTTTGAGTTGACAGGGAAGCTACATTTTGAGCTTCTCCAACCGCATGAAGAATGGTGACAGTTCTCTTACTATGATCAGACCTAGATATTTGTCGGTCTTGAACTACTTTTGAGGCAGTCTCTACATCAAAACTATGACACCAGGATTCATAGCGGAGCCAGTTAGAGAGGTCATGTAAAGTAGGTGCATTTCCCGGTTGCCGGAACATGTGGCGGCGGAACTCAGCTCGTTGGTCGGAAGGAAGCTTACTTAAGAGGCGTGCTACATGAGACCCGCAATTCAGTTCAATATCACCTTCAGGTCCTAAAGTTCTTAACAAGCCCACTAGCGACTGTACTTGAAGAGCAAACTTCTGGAATGCAGCTATATCCCCACGCTTGACCTCGGGGCCTTCCAGGACACTAGCAATTTTCCTCAGAGCAAGCTGATGAGGTTGACCGAACTTCTCATGGAGGCCATTACCATAGTAAAGGGGCTGCGAGAATTCAAATAGGCATCCGCTATAAGCTTAGCCTCATCAAATGTTAAGTGGTCAACCAATATCTGGTATTTGAAAAGTTCTGTACCATCTGAAGGAAGCAGGTTCTCCAAGGCTATTTGGAGTCTGGCAAACTCACTTGGATCTGGCCGACTGAACTTTGGTATGGTAGGTGCAGGCCCTCTGTACACATGTTCTGAGGCTAATGTATGTGCTACAGGTGCTGTGTTTGACTTTAAGCGCAGGGACTGTACGACTTGCCTGGGCAGGCCTAGACCTAAGTTGAGGGTAATATGCTGGGATATGTGCCTGTGAAGGTCTCAGATATGAGGGCTACTCAGCTGGAGACAATAACTCTTGGAGCTCTTCAGGTGTTGGAGGCGGTGGCAGCCTGCTTGGGTTCTGAGAGTAATATTGAGAATGACGGTATTCAAGTAAAGATTGAGCTTGAGAGTCTCTCAGACTCCTTGATACCTCATGGTATGTAGCAGTACCAGGGTCTGATAACTTTAGAGCCTCTATACCCTTCCTAAGGTCTACTGCGGGTTCAGGCCAGGGTGGAGGTTCAAGAAACGCTTCATCATCGGCTGATATAGCTGGCTCATACTGATCGATGTGCCAGGGAGAACTGGTATGGCTTTTAGCGGTATCAAGGTCTGTTCGAAGGTCTGCTCGAAGTGCTTGGGCGACTGAAGCAGTTTGGCATTCTCTCTACGGATGGCTTGGAGATTATTAGGGTGCTCAGGTGCAGGATAACTGTTCCACAGTTCCACAGGATAACTGTTCCACAGTCTGATGTAGAGACTGCCTCAAAAATCCAAACATATTCACTTTCACATTTAAATAACAGAAAAAAACTCAATTAAGAGGTCCACATAATTATAGGTTCTTCCAAGGAATGACTCGAATATTGATATGTTATTATCAATAAACCCAAATCAATGTACACACAAACTGTTTGTACAAATAAACCTCATTCAACAGAATATAATGCAGATTAACTCTTCTGTAGTATCATCGTTACAGGTTAAAGGCAGATCACAAATAAACTGTAATATTTAACACCGTATACATCACAGATCAAGCTGATCATACATGAATCACGGCATGTCCGAGCATGCCCGAGAAAGTGCATAAAGTTATCTAATACTTCCAGTACTTCCAATACAGTTTAAACATAAAGACACCAAATAACACTTACTTTATGGTCATATACTAACACTTTGAACCACCAAATCACCAACGAACATCCAGATAACAGGCAGAGAAAACTTTCATCCGCACCACTGCAGTCCTCTCCATATAACACAATGGCTCAGCCAAAGCAAACTAACGCAAAGGTGCCTTCTACCGGAAGGTTAAGGAATTACAACTCTTATCATAATAAAAGTCCTGCAATAAAAGTTCCTTATTTGGAGAGCCTTTTATACAAGTAGTATTTAGGACAGCTACTTTTACTCTACTCACACTACATTTTTTGGGAAGTAACAGTACTTCTACTTGAGTATGATTTGTCAGTACTCTTTCCACCCCTGGGCAACATTCTAACTGAAATGCAACTTCAAAATTGACTGAACTGATACATGGCTCGGGGATCAATTCCATAATCAGTCACTCACCCACACTACACAATACACTCAATGTGTAAAGATCATAAGACACTCGAATGGTCACTTTTAAGTTAAAGTTGCTAAGATTAAGAATCACTGCCATAATAAATACAAGAATATGAACCACACAATTATTTAATTATTAAGTACCTATTTCTTACCACCGGTTTTTAGCACATTTACAAGAATGTCCTGTGAAGAATACATGCAATTCTCCATTAGATATCACCCAAAACTAAGTATCTGAACGAATAATTTTATAGCAGTTATCTCCTACAGTATGCGTTGAAGTTAAAAAATGCTGAGCACTATGCAATAAATTGTAAATGTAATCAAAACTCACTCTACATTTGGGCTGAGAGAGACACATGGCCTGTTGTTTTGAGCCCAGTCAAATACTAA
The DNA here is from genome assembly GCF_025860055.1 of Xyrauchen texanus. Taxonomy (NCBI): domain Eukaryota; kingdom Metazoa; phylum Chordata; class Actinopteri; order Cypriniformes; family Catostomidae; genus Xyrauchen; species Xyrauchen texanus. The sequence continues at coordinate 41,834,345 of NC_068286.1, forward strand.
TCATGATTGCCAAGAACAACAACGCTCTGTCCTTTTAGGGTGAGAACTCAAACCAAGACATAATAAGTGCTCATATCATATATTTTTAATCCTTTTATTATATTCCCTAAGGTCCCCCTGAGTCAAGGTTTCTTGCACCAAACAGTCATAGTTTCAACAGTCGAAGGATTAACTTGATCAGGGGGCTTGTTAAAAAATGAACGTCAACAACACTTTTCTAACACTGGCATCCTTCAGAAGGTTATTCAGAGCTGCAGGTGCAACCCACAGCCAGGAACAGTAATTTTTGGTGGACTTCCCCATATCTCCTTATTATCATTACCAACTGAAATAAAGGAAAAGCAGGCTCTATCCTACTTCTTCCTCATCACTTCATCATGACTGAATGGGATTGAAAGTTGGTGACCAGTGAATAAACATCATAGATTTGTAAATGTCAGTAACCCTGTGTTAGATTATTTATCACATTCAATATTTGATGATAAAAGAATGAACATTTCATAATTAGACATTAGTCATGTAACGATACACAAATTTCACGATACAAGCACCCACAAATATTTTGCTCAAACTTATTCAAGGATTCAACGTAAATGTCATGTTATGTATATCATAAATGTTGACATTGGCAACAGAGAAACAGAGTGCTAAGTAACTTAAACAACAGCACTGCATTTAGTTTGATTGATTGTTGAGAAAAACGAATATGAACTCTACACGGTCTATACTCTAGTCATTTATATTTGTATAGCACTTTTCACAATACACATAGTTTCAAAGCAGCTTTCAAGAAAATCCTGAAAGCCTTCTGTGAACAAGCTAAAGTGAATGTAGCAAGGAATAAAATCCTTTCAGTGTTATTTAATGGTGAAGAAAAAAAAAACTCGAGCGGAACATGACCTCTGGTTTTACGATATATGTACATAATCCAATATTATTGGGGCATGGGTAGCTCAGCAAGGCTACCACACCTGGAGTCGCAAGATCCAATCCAGGGCGTGCTGAGTGAATCCAGTCAGGCTTCCTAAGCAACCAATTGGCCCGGTTGCAAGGGTGGGTAGAGTCACGTTGGGATAACCTCCTTGTCGTCGCTATAATGTGGTTCTCGCTCTCGGTGGGGCGCATGGTGAGTTGTGCTTAGATGCCGCAGAGAATAGCTTGAGCCACATGCGCTACGTCTCCATGATAACACGCTCAACAAGATAATATGTAAGGATTGACAGTCTCAGATGCGGAGGCAACTGAGATTCGTCCTCCGCCACCTGGATTGTGGTGAGTCACTATGCCACCATGAGGACTTTACGTGCATTTGGAATTGGGCATGCGAATTTAGGGAGAAAAGGGGAGAATTTTTTTAAATAAATAAATCCAATATTATGAAGCAACTTGAGCAAAAACTGATCGGCACACGTACACGAAATCCTCTACCATTTCACTTTGCATGTAAACTTTTCCGCCGGTATTACCGGCTTATAATGTGCACAAGTCACTCACAAATATCGAGAGCTCATGGCAGATTTCCAGCAAATGTGTCGCAAATTCACCACTGGTAATTTTCACATGCAAATGAGATTTGCGGCAAACTTGCTGCAAATTGTCCATTGTTGCCAAAGGTTTGCCGGAGGTTCACCACTACCGACAAAGAGCTGCAAACTTCTGGCAAACATTTCTGGCGAATCAAAAGCTAATTTGTAATTGAACATGAAATGTACTGTAACACCAGGACATGACACCATTGTTTGGCAAATTCTACAAGCTGTACCGCTACTTTAGCACCTATGTACTGTAATTGTGTTGCTCTGTTTTTCCTATGAGTGCTCTGCGCCACCTGCCCGGGGCACTCAATATTGCGCTGTTTGGTATTAATTAGACTATAATGTGTTTGTTTATGTATCATACACTAAAGTATGGTATTGTATAGTGAGCATTGTATCGTACGATAAAATTCGTTACAATTTGTTTTTACACCCCTAATCTACATAGTACATCCAACTTTTTGGGAACAGCTAATGCCAGAACATCAGGCACTGGGAACCAGGAAGTAATTGTGTTAACATAATTCAGCAGTTGCATTTTTTCTCAATAGTAGTTTTTAACTCCATTGAAGGTTAGGTTTAGGGTTGGGGTTTGGGTTAGGTCACTGAGTTAATAAATTATGCATTCCTATTTACTGTTTAACAACTTCCATCTTCTATCACTGGGGGCAGTGATTTGAATTTCGGTAAGCACAGACCAATTTCAGCATCAACATTTTTGACCTACTTTTGCCAAATTCACATTGCAATTAGTCTGTAGGGAATCAAGAAAAACGATTGGTCCCAACACATATGGATAAGTAAACTTTTATTTGACAAATTAAAATAGATTACACACAATAAAATTAAGTTTTGACAATTAAATTTAGAATTGTGTTACATTAACTCAACTGAATTAAATGAATTGAGAAATCAGCAAAACTGTTTTGTTCCCCCCAAGGTGATAACACCCACCTATTAAGAACTGTTGACAATTGACAGTTTGAAATATCACCTTTTTTTAATGCAATGACAAAGTTCAAATATTTTCAGTTAAATACATCGTTTTGTTTGTGTCTCTCCTCTTTTACACTGGCACACTTGGTTACTCATTTGACATGGATGCTAAAGCTGAATAACAACAAAAGTCTTATGGTAAATTTGGCCTAAGAGTTCACATGAAGGATTTTGTAAAAACACATTAACTAACACTCACAGTTCATGAATCACCAGGAATTTGTCTCCGTAGCAGATTTAAATCCCCCAAACACAAGTGGTGAGTCAACATCTCTGTCTATGCTGGACCCTCTAACAGTTTTGCTATTAAAGAGCTTTAAGAAGCTTTTAGCTGTAGCTTGTCTCTACCGATTTAGTTTGATTAAAGAGTTAAAGATGTACATGATAGTTATGAAGAGTGCTGATTTATCTTATTTGCATTTACATTTATGCATTTGGCAGATGCTTTTATCCAAAGCGGCTTACAGTGCACTTATTACAGGGACAATCCCTCCAGAGCAACTTGGAGTTAAGTGCCTTGCTCAAGGACACAATGGTGGTGGCTGTGGGGATCGAACCAGCAACCTTTTGATTACCAGTTAAGTGCCTTAGCCCACTATGCTTGAATACTGTACCCAGTACATCATTACAGTTCTGCAGAGATAACGGGGGTAAGTTTAAAATCTTTTATCTGTAAGGATTACTTTCGGATTAGTTCAAAGCCACATATCCAAATAACAAAAAATAATTCTAATAAATAAATGTTTTTTTCATATTTATTTAAAAATAAATATCCATCTTACATTGAGCATTCTTTCATAACAGAATATTTAGCATAATATCTGTTGTTTTTGTGTGACAGCAGTTGCTTGGCTCTTTGGCATATCCAATGCACAGAATGCTGTTGAGAGATGTATGAGTCAGCTCTGTCACCATATTTTTATGCAAAAGCTGTTCATTTTGTGCAGAGATTCTTCATTTATTAGACTCCTTAAGAGTCAATTATATTTTTTAAGGGATTAAGCTAAGATTAAGCTAAAGCTGTTCTTGCACATACACAAAAACACAAATATACTGTTTTCTAGTGCAGGCTTATGCTTACAGTGTATGCACACACACACACACACACACACACACACACACACACTTGTGACAGATGGCATCCCCATTGTGTGTCAGCCTGGGTCTGTTTTTCATGTGTTACTGTTGGAGTGAGTACAGACCGATTCATATGACAGAAATGTGTGCAATCCATCAAATATTAAACACACACAGTCAGAGATGTGCCCATTAGTCTCTGTGGATATGGTGATGACATTATCTAGCCACATTACTTAAAGAGATGCTTTTTTAGAACCAATCTTAATATCTGATTAATGTGTTAATCAATCATTTAATTCAGACCAGGACAAGACCCGATGCACATGGACTTTCATGAGCAATGTTGGGTGTAATGCATTACTAAGTAATTAAATTACTTTTCATTGAAAAAGTAAAGGATTACTCTTATTTTTTAGTAATTTAATTACAGTTACTTCTGATGCAATTTTGTTAAATACTGTATAGACTATAGAACAATTCTATATAATACAATAGTGAATAAAAAATCGAAATGTAACGTCTAATGTTAAAATTAAGGGTTAAGGGTTTTAGAAAGTAATTAGTAATAACTAATGCAATTACTTTTCAGACAGAGTAATTAGTACAGTAATCGAATTACACTGTAGAAGATGCAATTAGTAGTTATTAATTAATTTCTTTTTTAGAGTACATTACCCAACACTGCTCAGGAGTAATATAGACCTATGTGTGATCCTCCTTCCCCTACTCTCAACACTGGACATCACGGGAACTGCACTTTGCTGGATCGAGTTATACCTCTCAGGTAGTTCCTCCAGGTTATCTTGAAGGGGAGCATTGTCACAACAACTATCTCTCAAGGTACCCTCCAGTTCAGTGCTTAAATCCCTCCTCTCTATATAAATGTTACGTTGGATGGTCAAGTTGGTTAAAGGAAAGTTCCAGGTTACAATTCAAGATAAGCTCAATTGACAAATTTGTGTCATGATATTATTTAACACAAATTTTTATTTTGATTTGCCCCTCCTTTTCTGGTGAGGCACTTACAATGGAAGGGAATTAGGGCCAATCCGTATATGTTAAAATACTCACTGTTTCAAAGGTATAGCCAAGAGATGTAAACAGTATGTGTGTTAACATATAACAGGTAACATGATTTTAGTGTGATAATATCACTTACTAACCATTTCTGTGGTATAGCAAATTTGACGACTGTAAACATTACGATTTAAGCAACTTTATAGCTCAAATAATGCATGAGTTTTAACAGAGCAATTAATGTAAGTGCTTTTATAAAATGATAAGCTTCACATTTCTGCCTTTAATCTTTCCAAAAAATTGGCCTCATTCGCTTCCATTGTAAGTGCCTCACTCTAACTTCCATTTCTGCTTTTTTTAAAGATAAGGAGGGACGAGTAATCAACATTGCGCACAAATGCTGTCGATTGAGCTTAATGTGTTAAGTAAAAAATGCTACCGTTTTGCAAAAAGGTTTAAATCCCTAATAAGGCTGCACCAGACAACACAGCCAAAAATGTAGCTTTAGTTACAATAAAAATGAATGAGGAGAACCATTAGGAGAACCAACTGTGAAAGAAATAATAAACCACAATCACAGACAAAATGTGATTTATCACAGGATGAGTTGCCAAAAAAAAACAAAAAAACAGTAGGTAATTTACACTGGTTGTGAGAGAAAAGCTATTTCTGAACCAAACTGATTAATGGGATTAAAAATAACAAAGAATGTCTTACATAATGTCTGAATGTGAAGGAATGGAGCTATGAAGGTGTTACAGTAATTCATTGTGAAGACAAGAGACCTCAAGCTTGATTATGCCTACATCGTATTCTTGGGTAAATAAAAGAGATTTTGAAAGATCAAGTTGTACCAAGATGTACCCATCATCTAGGAAGATTTAAAAGGTTTTCTTGACATGCCGAAATAAGACATGGATGAGAAGATTCTTCCCAAGGTGTACTGCCAGAGAACAAATTTGATGTGATGTAGATGAATACTTGTGGCCAAATGTAGGGGACTACATTGACTTGAACTACAAGAAATGACCCTTTTAAATTGTGAATTTAGCTTTTTTGCATGTTTTGACAATACTGATTTTTATTTATTTATTTATTTCTATTTTGCTCTATTAAGAAATGACAAAATAAGGCATATTGAGGCATATTTTGTTAATGTAACACAGTGTATTCTGCTCATCCTGTGCATGTCAGTAAATGTTGGTTTCTTTAAAAAATGAAATAAATAAAAAATCCAAGATGCTTGACCAAAAAGAAACAAATTATGCAGTGTGATTTTGCTATTAATGACAAACTGTGTTTGCTGGGTGACAGTGTTTGCTATGTTATGGAACGAGCTGAGTTTGAGACATGTATGAAGTGTTTTGGTGATGTAAGTGAATTTTGGAAGATAAATTAATGCTGCATCTTAATGTGCACACTATCCACTTTAAATAGTATATGGCATAAGAATTAGTATGTCTCATAAGGTAGAATGTTTAGAAAAAAGGGTCCAAAGTAGCTCGAATAATCTACTATTTCCAGTAGATTTGGAAAGTGTGGATCCATGCATGCTTTTTGGCTAAAATTGCCCACAGTCCCTTGCTCAGCTTCAGAACTACAACTGTGAAACGTGAATAAATACAAACATGTCATGATGACGGCGGTTCATCAGTTCTTCAATTTTTTTCACATCTTAAGCTTCACATAAATTTAATGAGGAACGTGTATGTCATGACAACTTTAACAGGATGATTGACAGGTCGTTGTGGTCGCAGGATGCACGTGACAATGCAACCAAGCGGTATGGTTTCAAGATGCAATTTTAGGACGTGACAGTATGTCTCAATACTTGCACACACTCTAGCTACACACTCAAAAGTGTGCACTTTTCCACAACAAAAAACAAAAAGTAGATTCTCTAAGGGCGTAGTATAAGTAGGCCAATCGAGATGCAGGGTATCTGATGTGACAAGCTGCATGTTGCAAAAGACAACTGTGTGAAGTGTTTGCAAAAAGGCTACTCACTATTGAGAAAAGTACGTAAGCCAGTGTTGTAGTCGAGGCCAGAGTAGGTCAAGTTTGAGTCAAACCGTACCAGAGAGGGCCTAGTCCTAGTTGAGACGAGACCAGAAAGGGCAAAATCTGAGACAAGACTGTTAATGAATGTATTTAATGTATAGTTTAAACAACTATTGACTGTAGGCTCATATATCAAATATACCTCATTTATTATTTGATTATGTTGGTAAAACAATATTACCAGTCAAGAATAAACACAATTGATTGACAATTACACATATCAGTCTTAATAATATGTCAGTGCTGTTCGACACATGCTTCCTTGTGATTTTGATTCAGATTTGTGATTTGCAAAGTGAATCACTCAAATCACTTTTTTAAACTTTTTTACCAATTCAAAGTAATAGTCTAAAATGTTAAAGATTTGGTGGCATGGGGGGCTTGGTCATGTGTTGGTCTGCGGGAGAGGGAGAGCGGTAAGGCCCTTCACCTGTGCCGTAATTACTCTAGGTTTAAGTGGTTTATGAGAACTTTTGTTTTTAGGTTACAAACTGGTAATTACAAGGGTATTATGCTATAAATGTTGTTTGAGGATATTTCTAGTATCCCCATAACTCAAATAGCTTAAAAAACATACTAAACGATGTTTTATTGAAATTGTGAGGGATAGGTTTAGGGGTAGGGTTAGGGGATAGAATCTATAGTTCGTAGTATAAAAATCAGTATGTCTGCAGAGAGTCCTCATAATAATAGCTGCACCAACATGTGTGTGTGAGTGTGTGTGTGTGTGTGTGTGTGTGTGTGTGTGTGTGTGTGTGTGTCCAGCAAGAGCCCGTTTGTTTGAGTTTAATTAAAAAGTGAGAAAAGAGTAATAAAACACTCACCTTGACTATTCGCTGTCTCCTGACTCCTCATTTGCCCAGATCTCAAAGATCTTGTTTTGTGAATCAGACATCACTATCACCAATGCAATTAACACATACAGCTATTTTGGGCGGTGTTCAGCTGCAAAGTATCGAAAGAGTTAGGAGAAATGTAGCAAAGTGAAAGACAAAATAAATATTTAAACTATATTTTAAAAGATATTCAAAAACTGTACTTAAGTACAGTAATGGGGGCAATCAAATTACAGTAAAGGTGCTATGTGGCTTTGCATGGCAAAACAAACTACCAGCTTCTGTATAATATTATATTCCATTCAAGTCAAGTAACATTTCTGCCATTCAAAATACTGTATTACTGTGCATCAGCTAAAATGGGCCTAAAAACAAACAATATTGAATTAAATATGAAAAGTTACACAGTAAGTGAATTTAAACCTTTACATTCAATTTGTTTACAATTTCCTCAATTGCGCTACTATATTCCATTCATTGTAAGTCAAGTTAGCATTTCTGCTTAACTCCGCCTGCAGGATTTCATCTCGAGGTACGTACAGAAACTTTTTTAATTTTTATTTATATATATATTTTTAAAACAACACCAAACCATTCAATTCTGATGATAGTGATATTATAATTTTTACATATCCTTCAGTATGTGTAGCATTCATGTAACTAGTGGCTAAAGCATTTCTTAAGGTCTTAAAGGCTGTTCAGACCAGCGCAGTGCAACAAATAGATTAGAACAGAACACAGGTGTCTCGAGACACATTTTTAACAGTTGATCTTCTTTTTAAAAGAACTTTATAAAATGTTGGTGCTCCAACACGCTGAACAACACAGTGATACATGGTGCAACAATCAAAGACGTCCGTTTAGCACAAATAACAGCATGGATGGATCCATTAACACATTTGGTGTGAACGGCCCCTTATTAACATGACACAGCACCAATGGAAGATTCTCAAAGTTAACTCTCAAAAAAGTAGTATTTTATTTCAAATGATTGTAGGGAAATATCCAATTTACCCAACTATTTGTTCGTTCTCTGTTTTTTTAAATATCCCGATGCTGTTTTACGGAGTAAGAAACTGCTGAAAATGATTAAGTGAGACAGCAGTCTGACCGAATCGGACTGAATAGCGAATTGATTCAGACCTTTTTGCTAACCGTTTGGCCAATTCACTGAAAAGAACGACTCTTTTTGTGAATCAATTTGTGAATCGGGCATCACTAGTGCTACACAGCCTTTTGGCATACTGGACACAATTCATAATCGCTGATATTGTTAAACAGAAATATGATTTTCAGACAAGTCAAAGCTTTCACTGTAGGTTTAGGGTTAAGTCTGACTCCATACTTGTTTGAGTCCAAAACAAGACCGAGTCCAAATGCTCAAGAGTCCATGACAAGACCAAGACCATGAAAATATGGTCTTGGACTCGGTCTCGAGACTGAGTCTGGTCTCGAGTACTACAACACTGATGCAGCCAATTGTAAAAAAATAAATAAAAATAAAACGTAATACATTTTAAGACTTTGTAAATAGCATAAAATGCCATCTTAAGGTTTATCAGCGCATAGATTTCCCACAGCTAAGCCATTAATTATTGGTCTGTATTTTATAGTATGCCAAAAACCCACTCAGAGGGCCAACGTGATTTACTGAACAGTTCTGCTTAACTTTGAGTTACTCATGTTCAATGTTTAAACATACTGTATATGTATGAAATGATCTTGTGTGGGAGATGATGCAAACTACATAAGTAAGATACAGAAGCTTCAGTAATAAAGATTTCTGCTCTTTTCTCAACTTTCTCTGCTAGAGAGCATTCTCTTAGTAAAAATGAATGTGATTTGAAAGCAACATGCCCAAAAACCCTGAACATTGAAATGTCAGATTATTGCAATTTTTATTTTGGTCTTATCTTTTGTGTTTTGTTCACAGTGTACCTAGATTCAATACAAAACATATAAAGAGAAGACAACTACATCAACACAACCTAACCGTTTCAATTTTGTGTTGTATTAAAATGCCCAGTAGAGCTATTAGATTTCATAGAGACATGAACAGACTCCAATAACACAATGTCAGGTATTATCAAGCTTCAACATCTGCCATTAGTTCCACAGAATAGCTCTTTTGGTGTCTCTCTGACAACCCAGTACAATCAGACCTCTGCGATGGTGCCATAGTTAGATCTCAGTTATCTTCAGAATGACACACAGAGAGGCAATCTGAACAGAACATGAGTGCTGGCCAAGCTCTAACCAAATCCAAAACAGTGTGTGAGTGTGTACATTTGTCTCTCTGTGTGAGGTCTTGGAGAAGATCCAGTCTGGCAATATGTTTTGAGCCAAACAAATGCTTTGAAATGGATGACAGGATCAAAGCTGGGAAAATGAGAAGAATTCTCTGTCTAATCACAGCACTCTGTCAGTTGAAAAGACCTACATCTCTAAAAGCCTGATGGATAAGACCTACTATGTCTTTGGTCTTCCAGTGTGATTCGTATTACACACACATTCACACTAATATAATTTGTGTGTGTGTGTGTGTGTGTGTGTGTGTGTGTGTGTGTGTGTGTGTGTGTGTGTGTGTGTGTGTGTGTGTGTGTGTGTGTTTACCTCCATTATCTTTTAGATTAACATCTAAGCTGATGTGCTGATATTAAGCACAAGAGTTGGAGCATAAATCTCATAGCAAATTACATTTTTGTTCTCTCTTAACACCTATAATACGATTTGGCCCTATTATTCCAGGGAAGAAATGGAAGATATTGGACAGGTTAAGACACATATTCAAAGATTAAATTTGTACAGTATTTGTCAATTTCCATCTCTGTTACAATTATAAATATAGAATATCTGAGATTGCATGTACAGATTTGGATAGATTTGGAATCTCTGTTCATTTTACTAAGGTGAGAGTGTCTATTTTCTGCATGTGGGTGTTATGGAAAATCAAAGGTAGATTTGGCTTTCACTTGGGGGGTGTTGCAGCATGAAGGGGTTCTACTTGCTTCTTTTGATTATTGGGGGGATGCCAATATCTACTCCCCTGCAGAAAATCATGTGCTATGGATGTGTATGTCTTAAATATATACTTGTAAGAATATGTAAATGATGGGGATAAATGGCACCTTTCTTTGTTTTTTGCGGTCATTATTTACCGGAAGGTTTAGATGTGTAACCCTTGTTTTTTATTATTATCATGATGATGGTAATGATACCATTTATTCTTCTCTAGAATCAAACTATTATTTGTCAAAGTTCTGTTCTGCATTGTGGCTGATTTATTGATTATATTTGACATATCCCCAAAAAAATTAAAACAATTGCTCTGTGTTTTCGGTCTTTCCCATTGATTTCAATGGTCGATACATTTTGACAGTTTTTTTAATGACCACTTAGACATCAAATCAAGCCCATTTTGTTTTTGCTTTTTTGTTTTTTTATGTTCTGATGGCAAATGGAGAAAAAGTCACCAAGTCTTGTACTGCTCAGATAAAGGAAATTTATTTCCGTCAAAAATGACGAATACCATAGGAGAGTTAATTAATGTGAGGACAATACCTGTCTCTGCTACTACATCGGCCAATTTTTCAGTCATTTTCTTTTACGCTGGATGAGATGCCTGCATTTCTTGATGCCTGCATTTTGCATGGAAAGCTTATTTATAGAAAACATGTTAGGTTCAGATGTAATTAAAATCAAAGAAACTGTGTAGCCATTTCCAGGATGATTTAAAAGGTTTATCTTTGCAATGTTCTACCTACTATAATCTGCTTACTACTTATTTAATATGTTTTTCTTTGAATCGTTCTACAGTATATACTGTAGTTGAATGACAATTTGTCAATAGAACAGAGATGTTGAATTTGTCTTTCAAGCTGAGTTCCTATCAGAATTGAAATGTACATTAATATAGTTGAATGTGTTTTCATTTGTATGAACATGTATGTGGCAAATCAGGTTCTCAATGTGGAAAGGATGAAACAGGGACTGGATGAACAATCCATGTCAGACATTTAATAAACACTTTTCAGTGTACAACTGCTTTCCAGCCAGCTACATATAAAAATAAAGACACACACACACAGACATGCTTTTTGTGTCTCTCCCTCTCGAACTGCAGCTCCGGCTCCAGCCTATCCCTCTCCTGGCTGATTGCGATCCATGCCCCCCTACTCTCCACATAACACCGTTGCCCGACTCAGGCCAGGGAGCCATCTGACCCGACTTACTCCATATTGCCCTTTTGGTCCGTCCTGCTGCCGGATGGTTTTCCCTGCCTCCTGGGAATAAGAACAGGATTAGGGGAAGGAGAGGGGCGAGAGAGAACAACAGAGAGAGGGAAGGGGGAAAAAGATTGCCGGCCCCAATACACGCTGCCAGACGGTCCACAACCCAATGCAATGCTTCCTTCCATGACGCCGGCAATGGCACTGGAACCCTCAGCCATCCCTTTTGGTTGTCAGTTTATGCAGTACTCCAGCACCACTGGATCGAGCACTCCCTCGGCATCACGATCCTCAGTCAGCGCCAAGGACTCCTTGATGACGCATCTTCATCCCACCACCCACTCTCCTCAATGTATAATCATGTATTTATTTATTTAGCTTTATTAACAAGAATTTTTTTTATTTGCATCATTTTGTTACAGTAAAAACATAAAATGCTTTCGGAAGGTTTAACAAGGCATGCATCTGAAAATAGATGCTTATAATTTCCTTCTGCAGATTTGTCAGGCATGTAAAATGCAAAGGTCAAAAACTACATCCTGTGAAAAGCATTATATAACTCTAGTCAGCAATAATTTAAACCTTTCAAATTATTAATTAAGACCAATCAGAATGGTAATTAAAGAAACATGTAGTTTAAACAGGCTGCAGGGCAGCTATATGTAATCCACAATCAGGATAGATAACAGCCATGCCTTTTTCCATAACAAGAACTAATAATACAATCTCATTAGAAAATGTTGGTGAAATTGGTATTATTTAAACACACTGGAAATGAGAAACATGAAAGTGCATGAAATCATGGATGGCAGGATTTTTAAAAAGGTGGGAATGAGATGGTTGAAAGGTAAAGCTAATGATTATGCACACATGTTAGAGTATCTCATATGCAGTGGGAGTGTGAATGCCATTTTACCTGTCAGAAGAATGAGACTATATAATTCAATGTGCCTCTAGAGCCTTATGATTTTGGTGTTTTACAATGAACAAAATTTTAGCAGTAGAACAAAATCTATATGATTTTACTTTAAATGATGCCCCATTATTACAATGCATACACCTTGTATTACGATGCATTTAAGGCAATACCATACAGCTGTTTGAATTCACAGGGCATGTGACAAAATTATACAGCAAGTCATCCATGACAAAGAAAGTTCACAAATGGTGTAATTGGCCCTTGGGATATCAAATTAGCCATTTTGTATTATAATTTTGTACTTTTTAAACTTTTAGTTACAAATTCTAATAATAGAACTACATCAAATCTGGGATTTCCTTGTGTGTGTGTGTGTGTGTGTGTGTGTGTGTGTGTGTGTGTGTGTGTGTGTGTGTGTGTGTGTGTGTGTGTGTGTGTGTGTGTGTGTGTGTGTGTGTGTGTTTGTAAATTCTCTCTGCCACTAATCCTACTTTTTCATAGCTCGGTTTCTCTATGGAGTCTGACCTAAATACAATATCACACAAAGTTAAAGCTGTATTTTTGCGAATACTATTTGAGAGTAAATCTGATTGTGTGTGTATGTGTGTGTGTGTGTGTGTGTGTGTGTGTGTGTGTGTGTGTGTGTGTGTGTGTGTGTGTTCAAAGGTAGTTGAGCATGACAACAAGCTTGAAAAAGTGAAAGAGATGGACTAGGCCTTGAAAGAAATGTAGTGCAGGCTGTTATCTTGCACTAATCGGGCAATTTCATCACTGTCAGTAAATGTAATTAGTAATCGGAGAGTTAGTATTGACATGAAGGCCCTTTCAAGGTTATAATTGTATGTTAAATATCCTTTTCAAAGGGTGAATGCCTAGAAAACTGCACTGCACCTTTGCTCCTCAATATTCACAAAATAGAGGCAAACCCTGGGATTGTCCAATACAAACGTTCCACCAAAGTATTAGTAACATTCTCAAAACTAGCATTTGATGGTCTACAGCACTGGTAGTTGGGTTCGACTCCACCGCAGTCGTTTAAGTCAAGTCTGAGTCTTTAACCATTTGAGTTCGAGTTGGGACTGAGTCTAAAGGGGGCCAAGTCGGACTCTATACCAAGTCCATAACAGGCCATGTCCGAGCTGAATCCGAATCTAAGTAATTTTGAATTTAAATTACAACTGTATACTCAACACTGAGCCATTACAACAACATTTAAACTTATTTAACATTTACAACCAAGAAAAACTCTCATAATTAGTATACTGCTGAACGATCTTTCAAGTGGTTTCAGGACAAAAGTATATGCTATAAATGTGTGAAGGCGAAACTCAATGAACCCAGTTCTTTCATCAGTCTTCTTATTGTGTTCTATGGACATTTAATATTGTGTTGAGAGTATCAATCAGAGTATTAGTGTATGAAATTCCCATTGACACACACATAATATACTTTTCCTTATTGCTTCCTAAAACATACATATAACATAGACAATGACATTTCGTACCTTACAGCAGACTATCCCGATTCAAACAAGCCCAAACACAACAAAATATGATAAGTATATCTTGAAATATTACTGAAAGCATGTACATTGAAAGACGATGCACAAAAGGGAGCTTAACACATATTGTGTGTGTACATGAGTGTGTGTTTTTGTGTGTGTGAGTGTTGTGTGTCAAGTCAAGTGGTTTTTGTTGTCGTTTTAACCATATACAGTTAGTACAGTACACAGCAAAACGAGACAACATTCCTCCAGGGCCATGGTGCTACATAAAACAACATAGGAAAAACCCAGAACCACATGAGAATACACAGACTAAATAACATACCTATATAAAGTGCATGTCCAAACGTGTGCAAAAAGTATGGGCCAGTAACAATAAATTACTAACAATTTACAAATTACTGACAGTGCAGCGCCGACCAGTACACAGTAGTGCAAAAGATGACAGTTTCTAAAAATGCCAAATGTAAACATAACATACTATGAGATAGTGTTCTATGGACATAGCAGTTATTGAGGTAGCAGCCAGTTTGTCAAAGTGACAAAATTAAAGTGCAATTCAGGACATGTGTGTGCGTGTCAAACCAGACTCTGAGTATTGAGGAGTCTGATGGCTTGGGGGAAGAAGCTGTTACACAGTCTGTCTGTGAGGGCTCGAATGCTTCGGTACCTCTTGCCAGATGGCAGGAGGGTGAAGAGTTTGTGTGAGGGGTGTGTGGGGTCGTCCACAATGCTGGTTGCTTTGCGGATGCAGTGTTTTTTGTAAATGTCTTTGATGGAGGGAAGAGAGACCCCAATGATCTTCTCAGCTGTCCTCACTATCCTCTGCAGGGCTTTGCGGTTCGAAATGGTGCAAGTCCCAAACCAGGCAGTGATGCTGCTGCTCAGGATGCTCTCAATAGTCCCTCTATAGAATGTAGTGAGGATGGGGGATGGGAGATGTGCTTTCCTAAGCCTTCGAAGAAAGTAGAGACGCTGCTGGGCTTTCTTGGTAATAGAGCTGGTGTTGAGGGGCCAGGTGAGGTTCTCCGCCAGGTGAACACCAAGGAATTTGGTGCTCTTGACGATCTCCACAGAGGAGCCGTCGATGTTCAGCAGAGAGTGGTCACTCTGTGCTCTCCTAAAGTCAACAACCATCTCTTTTGTTTTGTAGACATTCAGAGAGAGGTTGTTGGCTCTACACCAATCCATTAGCCGCTGCACCTCCTCTATGTGTGCTGACTCGTCGTTCTTGCTGATGAGACCACAGTCGTGTAATCAGCGAACTTGATGATGTGATTCAAGCTGTGCATTGCTGCACAGTCGTGAGTCAGCAGAGTGAACAGCAGTGGACTGAGCACACAGCCCTGGGGGGCCCCAGTGCTCAGTGTGGTGGTGTGGAGATGCTGTTCCCGATCCGGACTGACTGAGGTCTCCCAGTCAGGAAGTCCAGGATCCAGTTGCAGAGGGAGGGCCAGGCCCAGCAGATTCAGCTTTCCAATCAGGTGCTGGGTAACGATTGTTTTGAATGCTGAGCTGAAGTCTATGAACAGCATTCGAACGTATGAGTCCTTTTTATCTAGGTGGGTGAGGGCCAGATGGAGGGTGGTGGCGATGGCATCATCTTTTGAACGGTTTGGACGATACGTAAACTGCAGTGGGTCTAGTGAGGGGGGCAGCTGGTGTGCCTCATGACGAGCCTCTCGAAGCACTTCATGATGATGGGTGTGAATGTGACGGGACGGTAGTCATTGAGGCAGGACACTGAAGACTTCTTTGGCATGGGGACGATGGTGGTGGCCTTGAAGCACTTTGGAACAATGGCGCTGCTCAGAGAGATGTTGAAGATGTCGGTAAGAACATCTGCCAGCTGGTCTGCACATCCTCTGAGCATTCTGCCAGGAATGTTGTCTGGTTCAGCAGCCTTCCGTGGGTTGACTCTACGTAGAGTTTTCCTCACATTAGCCGTGGTAAGACAGAGCACCTGGTTGTTGGGAGGAGGGGTGGTCTTCCTCACCAAAACATCGTTCTGCACTTCACACCGAGCGTAGAAGTCGTTCAGTTCATCTGTAAGGGAGGCATCTTTGTCACAAGCAACTGATGTTGTCCTGGAGTTGGTGATGGCCTGGATGCTGTGCCACATGCGCTGCGTGTCACCGCTGTCCTGGAAGTGACTGTGGATTCTCTGGGCATGTCCGTGCTTTTCCTCTCTGATGGCCCGGGATAGTTTGGCCCTCGCTGTTCTTAGGGCTGCCTTGTCACCTGCTCGGAAGGCGGAGTCTCTGGTCCTCAGCAGCGCATGCACCTCTGCAGTCATCCACGGCTTCTGGTTGGAGCGTGTGGTGATGGTCTTGGAGAAAGTGACATCATCAATGCACTTGCTGATGTAGCTGGTCACTGATGCTGTGTATTCCTCCGAATTGGTAGAGTCACCATATGTTGCATCCTCCCTGAACATTTGCCAGTCAGTACACTCAAAACAGTCTTGAAGACCAGAGATGGCTCCTGCTGGCCAGGTTTTCACCTGCTTCTGAAGTAGTTTTGTGCATCTTCCGAGCGGTCTGTATGCTGGAATTAGCATAACAGAGATGTGGTCTGAGTAGCCGAGGTGGGTGCGGGGCTTCGCCTGGTACTGCGCCTGGGATGTTTGTGTAAAGTAGATCAAGCGTGTTCGCCCCTCTCGTTGCAAAGTCAACATAATGATGGAATTTAGGGAGCACTGTCTTGAGATTCGCATGGTTGAAATCTCTGGCGACAATAAACAGTCCGTCAGGGTGAGCGTTCTGCAGTTCGCTCATAGCCCCACACATGCGTGTACATGTCTGAGGACTTTGTTTGTGAAAACACACATACACATCTAGCTTATCTAAAGGATTGGGATGCTCCTGAACATTTAATATACTGTATTTTGTTGTCAAATCCATTCATTTCCAATGGCCAGTCATTTTTGATGGGGAACACATTTTTTGGTGTGTTTTCAGATACAATATGTGAACAAAGTCAAGGATATTTATATATATATATTTATTTATTTTTATTGAAAGAGAAAAAAAAGTCATCCAGGTCAAACTGACCGGAACACAACATAAGGGTTAAATAGTAGCAGCATTGTTGTTTACAGTACTATATGTCCGTAACTAGAACATTAACATTTCTGGGTGTCACTTGTAAGTGCTGTTAAGGGGGCTTTTAAATTGATGGGCGACTTCTCTTTGATCCAACTGCTCTCTTTCTGATTGGATGCCAGATGGCATGAGAAACCCTCAATTGCCTCACCCCTTGGGCTTAAGAATACCATTGGACAAACAAATGGCATAATCCTGTTACACACACAGGGTGAGGCCAGGGGTCACAGATCGCAGCTTGTTCATTTAGCTGATGACAGTGAGCTGGGTGGACTAGCAGAAAGAAAGCTGTGCAAATGTATGCAAATTCCCTTAGCACTATTAAGAATGTATTGAGAGCATGTTTGCTCTATGCTCATTCCTTTGAAAATAAAAAAAGAACATTGACTTTCAGTAAACAGTAAAACATTTTTTTCAGTAAGACATTACAATATCTGTACAAGGCTAAAAAGCTATTCATTTTTATGTTACTTCTCTGATGTAGCTCTGAATAGGTGTCATTTGTGTGATCCCACCACTTGTACGAAGAACAAACCATTGCTGTGATTCATGCATGAATGCATTTCAACACACACATATACACAACCACTTTTATATTGTGACACTCCATCAGAATCTGAGCACAGTCCTTCCTTCCAGATGTGTGGGCTTGAGTGGCTTCCCTGTTCTATACGGATCGATGGAAAAGTTAAAAATGCATTTTTCTCCCTTTCTTTCTCCTGTCCTCCTCCACAGTACTGGGAACTTTTTACACAGTCAGCTAAAGCAAACCATCCAAGATTGATGTTGCATTGGCTTGTTGTAGATTTGTGGTCAGTAAGTGGAAAAAAGTACTTGTGATTTAAGAACAAGCAGACACACAGACAAACAAATATACAAACACACACATTTACTCTACTGATGTTTAAGGTATGATTGATATTTCTAGGTCTCTACAACCAAGCATAAGCATCTTTAGGCCTGCCTACCTACCCACCAACTGACCTACCTACAGTACCTACCTATGGAATTACTGCATAAATTAAGACCTAGTTTTACCATTACATGTAATGTTAAATTGAAATTACTTGAGTGTGTAAAACCTGAGCAATTTTCAAGCTGTTTAATTAAAATCAACATCAACAAATGATATGCCTGCAGTTGGAAAGTCTATGGAGAATGTTTAGCAAGTCAATTTTCTGTACTTCCAAGTGTAAGTAATTCAGTAATGTGTTTTGGTTTATTTGATTAAAAAATGGAACAGAGTGCCCTCATTGTTGCTCAGATTAAGTCAATGTTTTAACTTAAATAAAAAATAATTATAAAAATCCATATATTTCTCATTTTAAAAGAAACATTACTATAATAAATTGAATTGGGTTCATGACACTTTGACATTTCCTGAAGAACAGAACTGCCACAACAATTCTCAAAAAATGTCTAATCTAATCAGCACCTCACACGTGGTCTGTTGAGGTATGTGCGCTTATGGAAAATAAACTAGAAATGTTGTTACGCAGTCTATTATTATCAGTGCTGTTATTTTCTATTATGTATTCTGTGTAGAGTATATACAGTATACAAATTTATGTGGGCATTTTGGACACCCTTAAAAAATATGTTCATTTATTCATTCATTTATTCAAAGAAAAATAACACAATTCACAATAACACTCATTGATGACAAAAATGTTTTATATTTTTTTATATTAAATTATATTTATTATAATGACCTTGGGGCCAGTTGGTTGAAAATAGTTGCAAACACAACAAAGTTAACTTAAAATAAAAAGAGTCTAGCATAATTAGTTTTCTCATGCCACTTGATTTGATATTTTGTTATCGAATGTAATGAAAAATACATTGTGTGACCTAAGTGTCCAAAAGTGAGGCCACTGCAGGCGTGGACTGGCCATTGGGAGAACCGGGACTTTTCCTGGCGGGTTAGCCATGAAATGGGGCCGAATGGGCCACCTCGTTATGCAGAGCGTGCCACAAAACAGTTCCCATCAGCCCCTGGGCTACTGTATGCATGCTGCCCTTCTCACTAAAAAAACAAACTTTCACTCAATCTCCCATACTAACACATACATATGGAGGACAGATGCATTCTGTAAGATAAATTCAGGCTGATCCACATACCTTGCACATTTAAGAAGGTCAGTCAATTGAGCAGCGCAAACCATGAAGGCCTCGATATAGTTCCTACAAAATCGAAGAATGATCTGATGTGAAATAATTTAGAACAAAATCTGGCCAAAAAGAAGGTGTTTTTGTGTTGTTTTCAGTGGTTCATAAAAGCTTGCAGGAAACTTCTTATTGGCTGCTTAACACCTTCTTACTGCCTGAACCTGAGAAAAGCCCATTGTCAAGTGGGTAAACAGAATTTGCAGACATACGGGTATAAAGGGAAGCGGGGCAGCGAGTGCCAGTCCGAATTTTTCTTCGGAGTCAAACGGTTGTGCAACAGCAAAGCTGAGTTCACCACTGTTTCACTCACCTCTGTTGGCAAGAAGCACTGCTGTTGGATCTACGGCATGTTTCCAGCTGGCGTTCTCTCTCTCTTTTTGCATGCTGTGCAGTCCATGCCCCTGGGCACTTCGACAACGCTTCCATTGCCTGAAAGAGTGTTTCTCCTCCTAAAAAGAGTTTATTTCCTCTAAAAGAGTTTGAGTTCCCACTCATAAAAGAGCAATACACAGCAGGCGTTGAACATCCTTTTCAGGACGCGTCTTTTTAAAGATGATTTTCCACCTCTGTGTAGTTCCGGGATGCGGTTGATTTCTCTCCACTTCTGATGGTCATAAAAGCTGCCTCGTGTGCCTGGGCTGCGATCACACGCAGGCAACGTTTTATGAATGATTCATGTTCTCAGTGCGAGAACATAGCCATGGCAACATTGCGGTCACGGCTTTCTTTCCTCACGGGAGAAAGCCACTTCAGCTGCCCCCCTGCTTCGTGCCTTCTTCCCACAGGATTGAGGATGACCGGGCACCATTTACTGCCCAAAACCGACCCCTCCGCTCGTCCGCTCTCACTACCCTGGAAGGCGATTTCATCATACCCTGGGTCATACCCAAAACTCTACACTCCCGGACGCAGTTTCCTCACCTCCGGCCCCACAACTGCTCAGCAACTGCTTAATTCGGTCCGGCACATTCTCAAGTTATCCTGAGGCCACGACCGGGCTACGTGCCCAAGGTTCCTACGACCCCCTTCAGGGACCAGGTCATGAACCTGCAAGCAAGCTGCCCCAGGAGGAGGCAGACCCAGCCTTCTCGTTGCTGTGTCCAGTACGTGTTTGCGTATCTATTTGGACCACACACAGAGCTCTAGATGTTCTGAGAAGCTCTTTGTCTGCTTCGCCAGATGGCGGAAAGGTCCAGCAAAAGTTCGGCGCAATGTCGACTCGACGTTGTGTCGGACGTGAGCCCTCAGAGGGGGGTTCAAAAACAGTCATTTCGTTTGTTTCCTGCCAATATGCTTCAGGTCGCCGAAGTGGCTGTTCCTTTAACACCAGAGGCCAGTCTCGAGAGACTGGTACCCTTAGTACGGTCTAGCTCTGTCACCCCGCACGTTCACGAAGTGCGTAGATGCAGCTCTGGCCCCGCTCAGGCTGCAGGGCGTACGCATTCTGAACTACATCGACGACTAGCTGATTCTGGCGGAATCAGAGCAGTCAGCGGTTCGGTATCGAGATGTCGTTCTCACTCATACGAAGAAATTGGGGTTGAGACTCAATGCCAAGAAGAGTGTGCATTCTCCATTACAGAGAACCACTTTCCTTGGTGTGGTATGGGATTCAGTCACGATGCGGGCCACACTATCGCACGTTCGTGTAGCTGCTATCATCACAGCCACAAAAGAGTTGAAGCTAGGCCAGTCACGCACTGTGAAACAGTTCGAGAGACTGTTAGGCCTCACGGCAGCAGCGTCCAATGTGATCCCCTTTGGCCTGCTGTACATGAGACCTTTGCAGTGGTGGCTCAGGACCAGAGGGTTCTCCCGAGGGGAACCCGCTCGTATGTTCAAGATCACGTGGCGGTGCATCCGCGCCTTGATTATATGGAGGAAACATTGGTTCCTGCCCCAGGGTCCGGTGCTGGGAGCTATTTGCCATCGAGTTGCTATCTCGACAGATGCTTCTCTCACCGGCTGGGGAGCGGTAATGGAAGGCCGTTCAGCTCAGGGTCTGTGGAGGAACCATCATCTCTCTTGGATTGCCTGGAGATGATGGCCGTCTTCAATGTGTTGAGACATTTCCTCCCAGATCTGAGGTGCCATCATGTGCTTGTCCGTACAGACAACACATCGGTGGTCTCTTATTTAAATCGACAGGGGGGTCTGCGCTCGCGTCCACTCTGCAAACTGGCGCACCAGATCCTCTTGTGGTCCCTGGGTAAAATACTCTCCCTGAGGGCAGTGTACATCCCAGGGTACCAGAATATAGGAGCAGACACCCTGTCGAGGCAGGTGCTGAGGCCAGGGGAATGGAGACTCCACCCCGAGGCGGTGGAGCTCATTTGGGAATTTTACGGCCAAGCAGAATGGATCTGTTTGCGTCTCAGCTTACGACGCACTGTCCACTTTGGTTCTCCCTCACGCAACCAGTCGTGGCTACGTCTGTACGCATTTTCCCCTGTTGCTCTGCTCCCAGGAGTTCTGGAGAGAGTCCGCCAGGATGGAGTAAGTCTATTATTAGTAGCTCCATGCTGGCCGAGTCGAATTTGGTTTGCGGACCTAATTCATCTCCTCGACGGCCCTCTTTTAGAGGTACCCGTCAGGAGAGACCTTCTGTCTCAGGCAGGGGGCACAATATTTCACCCCCGACCGGAGATTTGGAACCTATGGGTTTGGCCTCTGAGGGGGCCTAACTTTTAGAGAGTGGTCTCTCGACTGAGGTCGGTGAGACCATTCTTAGCTCCAGAGCTCCAGCCACGAGGAAATTATATACACTTAAGTGGAAAGTTTTTCACGTCTTGGTGTCACCAGCATCAGCGAGATCCAGTTAACTGTTCAGTCAACACAGTACTTGAGTTTCTCCAGTATCGTTTTACATCAGGTTCATGTCATTCTACCTTAAAGGTTTACGTGGCGGCCATTGCGGCCTTCCACGCCCCTGTGGGTAGGACATCTTTGGATCGAGACCCCCTGATTATTCGTTTCCTTCGTGGCACCTTTAGGCTGAGGCCTGTGGTTCGAACTAGGGTGCCAACCAATATTCCAAGGCCTATTGTACTGCAGGCATACTGTCCTCCTCCGTTTACATCTTCGGACCAGGAAAAACTGAATCTCTTATGCCCACAGGGCTGCCCCGTGGAGAAGATCTAATCAGTAAGTGGATAGCTGAGGCTATTTCTCTTGCATATGAGTCCTCTGGCCAGCCGTGCCCTTCAGTGGTCAGAGCTCACTCTACTCGAAGTATGGCGGCCTCTAAAGCCCTCGTATCAGGAGTTTCCCTTCAGGAGGTTTCTGATGCGGCAGGTTGGTCCTCGCCGCTAACGTTTGTGAGGTTTTATAGCCTAGACCTGGAAGCTGCCCCAGGATCCAAGGTGCTTTTTACTGATTTGCCGACAGTTTTTATCATCTGGCATTTTGTAATTATAGCGTATTGGGTATTATCGTTCCCAAAGCGTCATCGACGCATCACGAGTTCCCTCGTAAGGGAACGTCTCAGGTTACGACTGTAACCCTAGTTCCCTGAGAAGGAGCGAGGCGATCGTCGCCCTGCCATACTTCCTGCATCCCTGCGATCGACTTTGCTTTGGCTCTAAAAGCTAACGCGAGTAACGCACCGGATGTGCTTATATCCTTTCCTGGTCATGACGTCACCCACCCGTGGCGTTCATTCATTCCATTGGACTAGTTGACATACGTGCTTCAGGGGCGTTCACGCAAAGGCGACGTTTTTCGTACACCTGTTTCTACAAACATTTAAAAGTGAATGTTTATCACTAACTTTGTCTCTGGGTGGCGAAGTGTTTGTGTGACGTCACACACCTGCATCTCACTGACAAAAGTTGCGGACATATTGCAAATCTGTTAAGATGCACATTGGACAAAGCGGTGCCCAAAGGGACAACTTTCCATGGTTCGGGATCATGGACGGTGTGCTGGAACTTCATCCCGCTGTTAGTGGAGAGACAACTCAGGACACCTTGGCCATGTTTGGATGAATATGTATGGATTTAGAGTGCATTTTTCAATGTAAGAAAATAAAGTAGTTTTTAGGGTCTAATAATTCTTTGTGTGGCTATATGTTTCAAAAGCCACTTGCATGCAAGTAGATAATATAAAACATAAAAATAAACTTTTGACAACACTCTGAAAGGAGACTTGTCATTATTTTTATGTGCTATCATTTGTGGGAGTTTACTTACAAATGCAACTGTAGCAGCTTAATAGGCCAGTGGGTAAATCCCTCATCTTTTAAATGTTTGCATTCTCAAAGGAATGTTGAGAAAATAATTATATTTAAGACATCTTTGGGAACAATTTTGTTGATTAATGGGTTATTTATCAGTATTTCTATGATCTAAAGCCTAATCTGAAATCACATAAAGCATACTCTATATATATGTTGTTGAAAAGATTAATTGCATTTAGCAATTTAAATTATGAAAATTTCAACATGTTAACTACAATATGTTAACCATTTATCCTTTTTAAACAGTTTCACCTTTATTTGTCTTTGTGTGTTTATATGTCTGAAGTGAGACATCCAAAAGCAGAAGGTGCTAAAGACAACAGACAGGTTGATCAACCTTCTATCGCAGATCAGCCCTGATTACATCCCAAAGCCTTGCTGTTTGACCCAATCCGAAACTGACCACCCTGGTGCTCAGCAGGGTTAAGTTGCTCCACATTGCTAATACGCTTAAAATGATTAAGGT
Source organism: Xyrauchen texanus (assembly GCF_025860055.1). Classification (NCBI taxonomy): domain Eukaryota; kingdom Metazoa; phylum Chordata; class Actinopteri; order Cypriniformes; family Catostomidae; genus Xyrauchen; species Xyrauchen texanus. Next base: position 41,858,498 of record NC_068286.1, read on the forward strand.
TTGAATGCAGGTGGCGGAAGCCAGTCCTGGATCAGCGTGAAAGCTGCTGTTTGGAGCACTTGATATTGTTGTACGGTGATCAGGTAAGCTGAGAACGCTAAAAAGGAATTCCACTTCATTGGTTTAAGGATGGCCTGAAGCTAATCTCGAATAAGGAGGTACACATAGATTGACTAATCCTACGTTTATACTCTTAGGCTAGAGGATACCCTCTTAGTTTAAGGTATTAACAAGCACTGAATAGGACATGTACTGTAGCTGTTTTTGTTTTAAGGGGATTAAGTACATGCAAATCACTTTTCTTAATGCAGTGTTTTATAGTTTCGCAGGGACTATAAACTACTTTTGCAGAGTAGGGCAAAAAAAAAAAAGGACTACAAAGAGAGACAGGAACCAGAAAACCGAGAGGGGTTGGACTATCCAGTCATTAAAGGTGATAATAATAGTACAAGATGGCAATATCTTAAGAAATTTTACAATTTGCTTGTAAAACCTTTATTCAGAGGGAAACAAATGAACCAATGAATTATGTTATTAGGATTTTTCCAAAGTTTAACCCCTAACCTAAACCTAACCATAAAGTCTTACCCCTTATCCAACCCCTGTGTAACGATGCACTGGTGCTGACAATGACGAAGACGATGATGTAGTGAGAACCCAAGTGCAGTTTATTAACCAAATATGAAAACTAAAATCCTAACTTATAAACGGGAACTAAAGTAGACATAAACATGAACATTACTTGACTTAAACATGGCTTGACTTAAATATGGCTTGACTTAAACATGGCTTGACTTAAACATCTACAATCACATACATTTCTTGACAAGGGACAATGGAAAACATGAGGGCTTCAATTCACAGCCATGGGTAACAAACCAACCAATGAACATACAGAAATATAAACAAGATAACAAAACTAATAAACTAAAACCAATGACAAACTAGACTCATGAGCATGGAGGGAAACAGGAATCACACATGGAATACATGAACCAACACATTAAACATTACATATGCCCCACTTGGGGCAGCTCCCTATGCCCCAAAACAAAATATCAAAGTATACGGAGCTGTGTGTGTGGGGGGGGGTGCGTGAGGCGTGGCCTGGCGAGACAGGGTGTGGAGCATGGGTACAGGGCAGGCCTGGACCGTGGAGCAGAGGCAGGCTGTGACATGGAACGAAGCAAACTAAAGTTCGGCTGTGACATGGCATGGAGCAGTCTGGGGTTTGGTTGTGACATGGCATGGACCAGTCTGGGGCTTGGCTGTGATATGGCATGGAGCTGACTCAGGCGTGGTTGCCATGACGTGGAACTTGTGCTTGGCAGCCATGACGTGGAACTTGTGCTTGGTGGCCATGACGTGGAACTCGGGCTTGGTGGCCATGATGTGGAACTCTGGCTTGTCGGCCATGATGTGGGGCCAAGTCATGGAAGGCATAGCTGATGGAGTCTCGAACATATATCATTTAGAGATGTGGACGGGATCAGTTATGTAGGGTATTTTGCAAGCAATGTATCACCGTTATATGTAGGGTAATTTGCACGCATGCTAAATTTAGAAGGGAATTTAGAGTCTTGAAATATGTGAGCTATGGACTAAATTAAACTGTCCTTGTTAGTTAATGGTTAGCGTTCGACAACCATTATAAATTACTTTATAACAAATAACTAGATTATTTGTCTTAATAGATTCTCCATCATTGAAATCGTAATACAACGACTAGTTGTATAAACTCACAATTTCTACTGTAAGGAATTAGCTTTAATAAGTGAATTATGATTAATTCACTTATTGGAGTGATATTATTCTCATGGCTTTATTCTCATGGAAAATAATATAATATGTATTTAGGTACAGCTTTGAAGTGAAATATTTTAGAAACAGGGATGGGATTATTTATCAAAATATACCAATATACCAAAATATACCGAGTCAAGTCGTCTTTGAACAAAGACAAACTTTATTGCTATTCTAATCATAAATCTAATCTAACACATATATATACATGAGGTTGGTGAAAAGTGACAAAATGTGAAATAACTGATCAGTACAGTGAAAATGAACTTTACCTTAAGGACCATTTATCCTTCTTTGAGTCTATATCGGATTACCCAATTATTTGATTAATACACCAGCACTTTGAGCACAATATTGGAGATGTTTATTGTGTGTGTGAATTAGGTTAGCTGTGAAGCGAGGCCTTCTCATGGGTTTGTGAACCGTAGAGAGTGATGAGCTTTCTCTGGACTTCAAGTCTCGAGCTTCCTTGGACCTCACATGTCATGGAGTCAGAGCGAATTCTGAGCAGTCAGCGGAGCAAAAGAGAAGGGACAGGTGAAGAGTGAAGAGACATGAAGAAGCAAGAGAGTGTGGTCTTCCTGTTTGGAACTATTTTAACTGAAATTGGCTGCATCCCCCAAAGGTGTCCTGCGCCAATCAGAAGTGACTTTTCAGAGTCACGTGGTCAACTGGGCTGTCATTTCCGACAGTTGAGTTATGGTCCTTTGTTTCAGACTCTTAAAAATGTCCCGCTCAAAAATATCATGAGCTTTTATATCTTGAGAATGGTACAAGAGACATGATATTCGTTTTCATCAGCTTTCTCTTCATACAAAACATGAAAATCTCTGGTTACAAAATCATGTTGGTTTTACACATCATTGCATTTTAATGTTCAATAGCTGAACATTTTTCAAATAAATCTTAAAAAGTGGTTCAAACAAAAGCAGGTTTGTGAACACTGATGGTCTCAGCTTTCTTTTATTATTGTTATATTTTTTACTTTTTGCTTAGTTTTTTGTGTTATTATTGTTTTATTGTTGTTAAAAAAAAGCCTAACCAGGGACTGGGGCTGCAAATTAGCCTTTGGCTAGAAGCCTGTATGTGGAGCATCGGTTGCTTGAAATTGTAGCAATGTTTCTGCATTGTCCCTGTTAAATAAACTAATAAATAAATAAATCAAGTTAAGCCTTATAGTTACCATCCTTAGTAGAATGAGATGAATCATACAAAATTATAGATTATATTTATCAATTATAGGTGATTGCACACCGCTACACACATTTTAAAGAGTTCCATCAGTCTATAATCATTAATTTGTCAGTCACAAACTTTACCACACATCAAAGTGATTTTCAGCATTATCTAGCAAGGCTAGATTAAGATGAAATGTCTTAGAGTTGTACAAATCTGATGGTCCTTGTAACCTTACACAGAACGGCCTTGTGTAACTGGGTGGGGATTCTTGTGAAGGCCTGTGATTTAAGACGTTGACACATTCCAAACTGAAAGGCTGGGTTTTACCTAGATCCAGATATACATTTACATTTATGCATTTGGCAGATGCTTTTATCCAAAGCGACTTACAGAGCCCTTATTACAGGGACAATCCCCCTGGAGCAACCTGGAGTTAAGTGCCTTGCTCAAGGACACAATGATATTGTAATTTATTTGACACTGATACAATTGCAAAGATTAATGTATAAAGTGTTAATGTGCAGAACAAAGATAAAACAATGATGATAGAGGCATATCTTACTTTAGACAGATGTGTGAATGGCTTTTGATGGCACATGAATGAATGGGCACTTGAGAGTTTTTGAGAAGATTTGATTTCTTTAGTAGACAAAAAAATATATAAATTGACTTGGTCTTGGAAAATGTCTCTAAGCGAACAATCATGTTGACTGATTTTGACTCACTGAACAACGTAAACAAAATTAGCCAATGGCCTCAAGGTAGGTGGAGCTTCATGTCACACCTTCCGATGATGTGGACCAAGCCCAAAATAATTTTTCCTAAAAGTTCGGCCCTGCAAGCTTTTACGAACCACCTAAACTAACACAAAAAACACCTTTTTAGCCAGATTTTATTCTAAATGACATCACACCCATTCGTTCATTGATTTCGTAGGAAGTATATCGAGGCATTGAGGCATCTCCTCCATAGACATCCGTTCAACTAGAACGGCCTCTTGTATCCTCACCAGTGAACTGCCAAAGAATGTCTACGGGAGTGCCATGCTGTGCTATTTTAGGCCTTATCCACACTAATACATTTTCATTTGAAAATGCATATTTTTCTCTCCTTTTGGCCACACTGAGATACAGTTTTTGTCCATGAAAACAGCTTTTTGAAACAAAAACGCCATTTTCAAATGTATCCAGCTTAATGTAAATGTAGCCTTAGGCTAAGCTTGTGGGCTCCCCTATTAGAAGGGTTCTGACTGAGCCCTTCCTCTTTCCCAGCACCAGAAGTGGTGATAATGTTTGATGGACAGAATGGGAGAAGGCTCAAGTGGACTAACTAGTTCATACTGTATATTCTTTGTTTGATGTCAGAAAAACGTGCTACCTTGCTGCATAAAAATTTCCAGCTCTGACGCTAACAACTTTATACTTTATTTTGCGAATATTTAAATGTTTGTAACATAAAAATACGATATTGTGATGTTGAAAAGACTTTTTGAGCAGCTCATTCATTATGACAACCTCTTCAGTCCCTCTCTGCTGGTAAAAAGCAACATGAATGTGGATCACACATGTTTGATCGTACATGTCTGAGCCCAGCCTTGTGTAATCACACCGTTTTGACTGTATGTGTGAAAGGGTGACCTTTTTAGAAAAAGTTTTACAAATAAACAATTATGAAGCACAAAAATATTAAGGAAACATGATGATTCATATTACATCCTGTATTAAGGTGGACTGAGATATGTGAGGTGCTGGATGATTTGGCTAGAACTGGTGTAGACAGGTCCAAATAATGCCAATGAGCTCTTAATCAGTAGCCTTTTCTGAGAATCCCTTTTGAAGATTAAAAAGGTTGTAAAGTGTACTGTGAGTTGAATGGTTTTTTTTACTTTTGTGAATAAATGATTCACAAGGAACAGTAAGTCGACAATGGAGTGTTTGACTTGCAAAAATTAGTGAAATTGACTTGTTAAATTGTATGCAATATTGTGGGTGAGATAATCTGTTCTGATGAATATAAGCTGAACAATGTTTATCCAAGTAGATGATTTACTGACAACTATTTTCAACTACTGATGTGGAAGCAACATTGCATTTGGAGCACAGCAGGGACTTAAAATGTTTCAACTGCATTTGCTGTTTTTAATTCATGTTTGTGTGATCATGAGTCACTCTGGGTGATTATTAAGACATTAAACCCAAATAAGTTTTTCACCTGAGTATAGAACAAATTGCAAATTAACGAATGACAATATTTATTACATTTGTAAAGGTTAACAGACATGTGTTTGGCAGGACAAAGGAATAAGTGGTTTGGGATTAAGAACAGCCCTCTATATTCTTTACTACACTGACCTATTTGGCCAGCAACTGCTCTTCCAGTTAAACCAGATCTTGCCTCACTGACTATATTTATTGTGAGGCCACAGAAGATTTGGAAGCATTGGTATTTAATTATTTAATTATTGTTTTATTTAAGGGAGAATGCTTTAGGTGTTATTATTCATCATAGCACTCAATGTGCTAGCCATGGCTAAGCTTAGTAAGATATGACCATGACACCACAGTAAAGCTGAGGATTTCTTTCATTTTAAACACAAAAGACTTGTAGAAGACCTTGCAGAAGTGGACAAAAGAAAGGTGAGAGCAAAACGGCACAAGTTGAACTGGCCAATCAAATGATGCCACTGATCCTGACGTGAAGCTTGATATTGCTAAATGAGACCGATTTAAGCACTGAGAAAAATCCCCTGGGGGAGCTAAATGGCCACCTGCAGAGTGATATCGCAGATAAGCAGACAAATTGAGGGAAAATGTTCCCTAATCTAATTTCAAAGAGTTGATGAAATTATGTTGCATTAAATCAGTTAGTTCTGAATAAACTGAGACATTTTGAAATGTCAATGGACACTTGCATGCGTACAACACAATAACGCACAAGGATATGCATAATTTAAGAGATCAAAAAATGGACACGGATACAATATATAAACTGTAAAAATATGTTTGTGGCAGGGTCAAGGACGGGGCTCATGATTCTGCACACCCGGCCCTAATCAGGCTAATCAAGCTTCCGAGAGGGATAAAAGCAGACGGCAGTGCGCGAGAGAGAGAAAGAGTTACGGGCAGCTGTCCGACACCTGTGTGTGTTTGTCTTTTTGGTTATGTTCATTATTAAATTATCATTTATATTGTCAAGCTGGTTCTCGCCTCTTCCTTTCCCTTTTACCTCGTTACAATGGTGCCAAAACCCAGTAAGGAGGAGGGATGTGCCGTAGTAGAACCCTCGGCACTACCATCCACCCCAACGGAGCAGCTATGGCCATCTCTCCAGCTGCCACTCCGCGTTGGCCTTTCCCTCTCTTTTTAAATATTAGTGTTTTAATTTGGTACATTGCTATTACGTTGTGTAAGTACCACATTTTGTTTTGTTTTCCCTCCCCTTGTCCCCTCCCTCATCCAGGTAGATGGGGATGACCTGCTGGCAGACGGGTCGTGGAATGTCGCAGGGCAGAGGGCAGGGCCGGGTCGTGATCCTGCACACCCGGCCCCTAATCAGGCTAATCAAGCCTCCGAGCGGGATGAAGGCAGACCGGAGAAGGCAGTGCAAGAGAGTGAGAGTTACGGACAGCTGGCCGACACCTGTGTGTGTTCGTCTTTTTGGTTAATTCATTATTAAATTATCATTTATATTGTCAAGCTGGTTCCTTTCCCTTTTACCTTGTTACAATGTTATGTGAAATAACATCAACATGTTATTGGTTTCTTCATTTTTTATATGCCGGAATCAACTTGACTACAAACAGCTCCCCAAGGAAATACATTTACATATTCACAGTGTGTTGCATATAATTACTGTTATACATATTATTACTGTTATACTGATATTGCATACTGTATACACACGATTGTGCTTAACAGTGGAACAGCATAATCCCACATATGGACATCTAAAAAAGAATAATCTAATATTCTTAAAATGTCAATTAATATCTACATTTGTTAAATGTAATGTCTGATAAAGCAAGTCTTGTTATATATTTACACGACAATCTGTCATAGGCATTTTGTTCAATTCTAGACTTGTTTATACAACATCATATAACACTCTACATGTCCAACCATTGGCTAAACGCTGGTTGATTTCTATGATTAATGACAGCAATAGGTGTTGATTACTGTTTGAACATTATATTAAATTAGAGCTCCATTACCCCATAAACATGATTGATGGACTCAAGCCCTTTTATGTCTCTTGTGGAATGTGGATGGCAAGTAAAAAGGTGTGAGGAGATCAATATATACTGTGTATATAAATACACAGTTGAAGTCAGTAGTTTGCATTAACCTTAGCCAAATGCATTTAAACTCCTGACATTTAATCATAGAAAATATTCCTTAGGTCTTAGGTCAGTTAGGACCACTACTTTATTTTAAGAATGTGAAATGTCAGAATAATAGTAAAGATAATTCTTTATTTCAGCTTTTATTTCTTTCACTACATTCCCAGTGGGTAAGAAGTGTACATACAGTCCACTTTGTTAGTATTTGGTAGCATTGACTTTAAATTGTTTAACTTGGTCAAACATTTTGGTAGCCTTTCACAAGCTTTTCACAATAAGTTGCTGGATTTTTGTCCCATTTCTTCAGACAGAATTGGTGTAAAGAGTCAGGATCATAGGCCTCCTTGCTCACACATGCATTTTCATTTCTACCCACAAATGTTCTATTAGATTGAGGTCAGGGCTTTGTGATGGCCATTTCAATATCTTGACTTTGTTGTCCTAAAGCCATTTTTCCACAAATTTGGGGTTATGCTTGGGGTCATTGTCCATTTGTGACCAAGCTTTAACTTCATGGCTGATGTCTTGAGATGTAGCTTCATAATATCCACATAATTTTCTTTCCTCATGATGCCATCTATTTTGTGAAGTGCACCAGTCCCTGCTGCACCAAAGCACCCCTACAACATTATGCTGCCACCCTCATGCTTTACATTTGGGATGGTGTTCTTTGGCTTGGAAGCCTCACTCTTTTTCTTCCAAATATAACGATGGTCATTATGGCCAAAAAGTTATTTTTGGTTCATTAGACCTGATGAAATTTCTCCAAAAAATAAGATCTGTGTCCCCATGTGCACTTGCACACTGTAGTCTGGATTTTGTTTTGGAGCATTGGCTTTTTCCCTGCTGAGCAGCCTTCCAGGTTATGTCGATATAGGACTCGTTTTACTGTGGATATAGATACTTGTCTGCCTGTTTCCTCCAGCATCTTCACAAGGTCCTTGCTGTTGTTCTGGGATTGATTTGCACTTTTCACACCAAACTACGTTCATCTCTAGGAGACAGAATGCGTGTCCTTCCTGAGCGGTATGATGGCTGCATGGTCCCATGGTGTTTATATTTGCATACTATTGTTTGTACAAATGAGCGTGGTACCTTCAGGCATTTGGAAATTGCTCCCAAGAATGAACCATACTTGTGGAGGTCCACATATTTGTTTCTGAGGTCTTGGCTAAACTAAATGTATGAAAACGTGTGTGTATATATAAGGAGTGAACTATGTATAAATCTGAAAAACACCTTCTACTTAAACTAGACAGCTTTAATTATTATTACACTATAAATGGCATTAAAATACCATTTTCATTCATGTGTCACTGAGTGAATATTTTTAAGGAAAAAGTGCTCACTGTGTGACTTTCATTCTGACTGTCCCAGATCAGGAAAGGCCAGCCTGGTAGATTGCGTGTAGGTCCATGCCTAATTAGAGAGAGAGTAAGTTAATGAGTCAGTGTGTGGGTGGGTGTGTGTGTTGCTCAAGTTCACATTGTAAATAGAAGCCACTCAGAGAACATTGAGCTGTGAATATCTGCTTATAGATGTGCAGTCAAATACAACAAACAACCCATGTGTATAATGTGTTACTCTACTATTCATGCAGACAGATCTACAAACACAACAGACATTCCTTATTAAAAAACTGAAAATATTGTAACCAAAATAATGTAATCTCCTGAATGTGATTCCATACCCTTACGACCTTCTTTCCATTGTGAAACAAAAATTTTTGATGTTCAGCAGAATGGCAGAGTCAGACATCATTCACTTTTATTGTATGGAAAAAAGATGCACTAAAAGTGTATGAGGCAACCATTCTGCCTTACGTCTCCTGTTGTGTTCCATGGAACAAAGAACTTTTTGGAACAACATGGGTAATGAACAATTTAACTGATATATGTAATTTTAAAATGCATTATAAATAATGTATATGCAATTAAAACAACATAAAAAAGGGCCACTACTTGCCAAATAGTGTTTTAATTGCATGTTATAAATGTATAAATGTACATGTATAAACTACATTAAGGTATATTTCCATAGGTTACTAATGTTGAAAATGTGTTAGTGAGTATTTATATAATGTGAGGTAATATTTCTCACAAATTTGTAGGTAATGCATTGTAGGTAATGTCACCCTTTTTATGCATGTTGTTATAACCATAATTCAATGTAATAAAATTAAAGTTTTGCTGCTTGTAGTCCATATCTATTAGCTTTAAGGTAATTTAAAGTATTTGCCAGTGTATTTTTAAACATTGACAACATTTGTTTTCAGAAGAAATAAGCATTTAAAACTGGAGGGGGGTGGGCCCTCGGAAAGTCTGTTCCATATTGTATATCGCATCTAAGTGTGTTCAGCGGGAGACATGGATATAAACGTGGAGACAGCACCCAAATGCGAAAGTGAAAGTAAATGCTCTGCAAAGTTTGTCTTTGGGACCTAACCATCTGACAAGAAACCTAATTCCTTTTAATATTGAAACCGGTTTGTCAAAAGATTAGAATCTCTGGTGTAATCCCGTATGCCTTTTTATTTTATTTTAGCAATTTATCGTGAAACAGCACGCTTTTAATCACAATGACTACTTACGAGGAGTAAAGGACTTTTTATCCCTAAGAAATTGATAAAAAAAAAAAAAAGAAAACAAAATTGATTCAGAGGCTTTACATAGAGTCAGGATAAAAATAAGGTGCATTTCAAACTGTTCTGAAACCAGTGCAGACATACAGCATCCTGGAGATTAAGTCATTCACTAAATAGGGAGCAAGGGAACATCATATAGCTTTTCACTCCTAACATTTGACCAAAATTTCAGTTTCAGGCTATAGATGATGTTTGGCAGACATGGGACAATGATAATCAGTACATAGATTCAGAATGTACCGGTATCATGCAAAACTTTTTTTTAACATGGTTGGCGGTGATTTGATGATGCTGGCCATTACTTTGTATCAGAAATATTTATGCACATTTTTGATTGGTAAATTGCTTCAGCAAAGGCTATCACTTGTTTCTTTGATGGTGAAAGGAGAGAACATTGAGATATTGTTGCCCAAGTAGAAAAAAAATATAAAAAATTCTAACACAAAATTCTGAATTGTTTTTTTTTTTTTTTTGTTCTTTTTCCAATATACATTTTTCCAAAGCAACTTTACAGAAAATTTGCTGTAATGTCTGAAAAACATGACTAACGTACGTACACATCTGGAAACTTGAACAATTTGATAAAAATAACAAATAAAATAGCTTGGTATTATTTAAAAATTCCCAAATTAATCCTGCTGTCCCCATAAGAGGATCAATATTTAGGAAAACTGTTTGTTCTAGAATTATTTTATTTTTTATTTTATTTTTTATTTTTTTGGCATGTTTATTAGGTTCTACTAGTTTCAAATCAAAAAGGAAAATGGAAAATGTACACAGCAGTCATGCAAGGGGTCTCAGAAGGTTGAATAACCCAAAATATTCCTTTAATGTAAAATAAAAGTACTGGTTTAAAGATCTAATTAGCTCTAATGCAGTAATATAGGGATAGCATTATACTGGAATATATTGCACTATAATGACAATGATAGGGGTACTGTTATGAGTAATTGTACAAAATAGAATATTTCCTCTCATATGTTATTATACAGTGTGTATATATATATATATATATATATATATATATATATATATATATATATATATATATACTGTATAGTGCATTCAGTAAGTCTTCGGACCCCCTTTTTTCATATTTTGTTATGTTGCAGCCTCACAAGTATTCTGGGGTATGATGCGACAAGCTTTGCACATCTGGATTTGGGGATCCTCTCAAGCTCTGTCAGGTTGGATGGGGACCATTGGTGGACAGCCTTTTTCAGGTCTCTCGAGAGATGTTTGATTGGGTTCATGTCCAGGCTCTGGCTGGGCTTCTCAAGGACATTCACAGAGTTGTCCCTTAACAACTCTTGTGTTGTCTTGGCTGTGTGCTTAGGGTCATTGTCCTGTTGGAAGCTGAACCTTCACCCCAATCTGAGGTCCTAAGTGCTCTGGTACAGGTTTTCAATAAGGATATCTATGTATTTTGCTGCATTCAGCTTTCCTTCTGCCCCGACCAGTTCCCCAGTCCCTGCTGCTGAAAAAAACAGCCACCGCATTATGCTACCACCACCATGTATATGTATATATGTATGTATATATGTATATTCACTCTTAGTGTGAATAGGCCTTTTCATTATTAAAATTAAAGTGTCAAGCTGAAGCTAGAAATTACATTTACATTTACAATTACATTGTTATAGAAAATACAAAATACAAAACCACCTTTCAAATTCATGGCCTGCCCTGCCATATTCCATGACTTACATATCTCATTATAAGATGATAATGCAATAATTTCCTGAATAAAACAGACTATGTTGTCAATCTTTTCTTCCACTATGAATATGTTATTCAAGTGATTTGAAATTAGAATGAAGCAGAGGAAGAAAACTGTGTGTCATTAGGATTAAACGATAAGATAGCACACTGACAGGGATTTACATTTCCCAAATAGAATGACGCTTGTGTGAGGAGCATAAATCCTCTCATTTGCCATTATAATAGGTATATTTTTGAAAATGGAGATTGGAAAGCAAACCCACACGAGCTGTTATCAGCCAGGCAGGTGTAGAATTCAAAAGAAGAGTGTCATTACCATTTGAAATGCACATTGTATGTGATAAAAACAACTCTCTAATCTAATGCATGATGACAACTGTATCTCTCAAACAAATATGGGAACACAAAAAGGATTGTTTTGCTTTTATTTGAAGGATATTTTTAAAGTAGGGAGTGGTTTTTGTACTCTGTAAAACATCATTCTGTTTGAACGCACTGAGAATGGATCACTCTGTCCCCTTTTATTTGTGCTTTTTTCTTTAGATTTTATCTTCAATAATGTATTTCGCAAACATTGTAAAGTTATATGACGAAGGCTTGACAAAAGACAAAGGAGGCACCTGCATCGTCTGAAGCCATGGCAGCTAAAACCCAAAAGGAACATTGACTAGCCACAGCCATGGCGGATTTTTAAGAGACGGTTGAGAAACCCTGACGTGAGTATCTTGATTCCATTGAAGCTTTTCAAAAGAAATCCAGCGATACCTTGGCGACTCTGCAACAATCTGTCACCGATCACAAAATCAGGATACAGGGAGTTGAGAATTCTATTTCTACTATGGGTGATCAAATAACCCAGCTTCAAAAGAAGGTGACATCTAACCAAAAATAATGACAAGCGAAAGCAACTTGACTAGGAGTGGTGGTGGTGTAGTGGGCTAAAGCACTAAACTGTTAAGCAGAAGGTTGTCTGTTCAATCCCCGCAGCCACCACCATTGTGTCCTTGAGCAAGGCACTTAACTACAGGTTGCTCCAGGTGGATTGTCCCTGTAATAAGTGCACTGTAAGTTGCTTTGGATAAAAGCATCTGCCAAATGCATAAATGTAAATGACTATATTCAAGTTAACATAGTGGGTTTACCGGAGTCAGTTGAACAACCGTGATCCACAGACTTTGTGAAGAGGTTGTTTCTGGAAACCTTTGGCACTGAGGCTTTTGACATGGAAATAATAGGGTACAGAGCCCACCGAACCTCCGCAACAAAGCATCCACCTAGAGATAGACAGAGGCCATTGATTTTCCACATGTACAGCTACAGAGCTCGGGACCTATCGCTGCGGCTAGCTAGTTGACACCAAGGGCCAATTCTATACCAAGGCAACCGGATTCACTTCTTACCAGATGTCAGCCCTGAAGTGGCCCGGTACAGCTTTTCCTTCAATAAAGCGAAACGTAGACTTCATGCAGCTAACATCTCCTTTCGTCTTTATCACCCAGCCTGCCTGGTCTTTAGACAAACCAATGAGAAGGTGAGCTTCCCGGATCCTGCGACACCCATCGCCTTTATGAAAAAGCACTTCATAGACATGTTATAGCCGCAGGAGATTATCCATGGCTGTTCGGCTGCAGAGCAATCTTGTTTCTTTTTAGTTAACCAACTTGTCTACATTAGGCAATTATGTTGAAACTGTTGATTGTTTATAGCATTCATCCACAAGTGTCGATAACATGATACTGTTTTTGTTTCTATCCGCAGTGCTAACATTATACATGTTTGCTGTTTCTTCACCACTCAATCACTCATTTTCTTTCAAATGAAGGTTAGCCTAACTTACAGTCTGAATGTATTAGGCTGGCTGACTAGCTTTATGTATATATGTTTATTTATTATTATTATTATTATATCTTAATTTTTTTCCTAAATTGAATAAGTGTTTTACTTGCCCCAAAGCTTATATCTGACTCTGAACACTGCGTTCTGCCTTGATAACCAAAGAACTACATTTCCCAGAGTTCCGTTCGGCTCAATGTCTCTGCCTGTGCAGCTCAGTGGACTGGGTTTAGTCATGGGCTCACTCTAACTTCACATACACTTTAAAGTTTGGATATACATGTATACTCTGTCATTTTGTCCAACAATGCCTGCACCAGTATTAATCTTTTAAAGCACCTTGTTAATCTATTCTAACTTATATTTAGTTTGCTCTATTTGACTGTTTATGTTTAAGGTAGGAAGGCATAAAATCTATGCAGTACATTATGCACATGCATATGGTTATAGGTTTTCTTTGGGAGGGTTATTCCACCTCAGTTGTGGGGAGGTGGAATATGTACACTGTAGTAAAATATGTTCTATAGTTAACAGAATTTTTTCTTTTTATTTATTTATATTTGTATTTATTTTTCCTTTCTGAGGCTTTGTTCTCCTTTATCTTCCTCCAATGGTAGACACAGATAACTGATAACTTGGTAACTGATTCTGTATGATGTTGAGTAATGTAACCCAGCAAGGTATTTCCCTTAACTTGGTGAGATCTAAAAGGAATCAATAATGTTATCAAATGTATTCAAACACCTCTCCCTTTTGGACACTGGCATAGCTTTCCTTCAGGGAACTCATCTTTCTACTTCGGACCATCTTAAACTTAAATGTGGATGGGTTGGGCAGCTTTTCCATTCTAATTTTAACTCAAAAAGTAGAGGAGCTGACCTTCTTATCCACAAGAACGTTCCCTTCTCTGTGTCTCATAGTACATCTAACCCTAATGTTTGGTTTGTGTTGGTCTCCGGTCAGCTTTACACAACTCGTGTAATGCCAAACTGGGATGATGAAATTTTTATAAAAACAATTTCTATATGAATTAACTCTCTATTTGGACTCATATAAATTCATATTTGGAGGAGATTTTAATCTAGTTATGAATCCTGATCTTGACCATTCTTCTAAAAAGCCCTATACTTTGTCCAAATCAAGTTTTGTCAAACTTTTTTGTATACTCTTAATTATATTCATCCATGGCACTTCAAATTCCTCACCTCCAGATCTTATTCTTTTTTCCCCTCAGTTCATAATAATTTTTTTGAATAGATTATTTCTTTACTGACTCATTTTTGCTTAGCTCTGTGAAAAGCTGTGAATATAAAAGTATTGTTATTTCTGATCATTCCCCATTGAAACTATACCTTTTTTCTCAAACACATCATGGTGTATTTTCTGGCATTTAAATCCTCTTATTCTTTCTGGCCCTTACTTCATAAATTCAGTGTCACAACAGATTGAATTACAATGTAACCCTGAGACTGACACCTCTCATTCAATTCGATGATAGGCATTTAAAGCATTTACCATAGCCAGATTATCTCTTACACATCCCACATAAATCAAACTAGCAAACATAAAATCTCTAATATTACTTAATCTGTCCTTCAAACTGACATGCAAAATTCTACTAATCCATTACCTGTGCTTCTAAAGAACAGTGTTGGGGAGTAGCTAACTACAAGTAGCGACGCTACTAACGTAACTAAATTTTTCAGTAGCTTTTCCAGTAGCAAACTACTTTTTCCAGCAAGTAGCGGTGTAGCGTGACCAAACGCTACATCATGTTGGTCAGATTATATCATATAGCCTTCCTTATTGTGTAGAAGCCATACTTTTACTGGCAAAACGTCCGATGATCTGGCAGCATATTTCTGTCTGCTGATCAGAATCAGGCAGCGTCGTTTTCTTTTGTAATGTAGATCACAAACAAAAATAGTGAATTACCATCATCAACTGAGAGCTTATTACAGTTCACTGATGGTTAATAAAAGAACACCATTTTATTCTTCTATGTAACAAAGAATGTTTCAGACACTTTGTTCTTAATAGATCACACAACAGCATATTTACCTTTACTATTTTAAATAAAAGAATTCAAAAATGTATTATTGCCTTTTGAAGGGTATTTGTTCTGTTTATTTCACTTATCATCATCTGTGTTATTGGGGGCAGCGAGTTAATTATTATTATAATATTTATAAATATGCAGTATTGTAAAGTCTAGATGCGTTTTTGTTCATGTTTTGTTTTCATGTCTTTTATTTTGAAATTTAAGTTCCTGTTTCATGTCATGTGGTTCACTTGTCATGTGATTTCATGTTCCCCTCCATGTTTATGTGTCTTGTTTTCATTGGTTTATTGTCTTATCAGTTCTAGTATTGAATGTGCTTATAGATGTTAACGTAACCTTGTTTACTATTCAAGTTTAAGTCAAGTTTATGTTCATGTTAATTGTTCATGTTTATGTTTAGTTTAGTTTAGTTCATGTCTAAAGTATATTATTATAGTAATTACTATCATGGAGAACTATTTGATTTCTCAATTTCTTAGCATATAATTAACTGTTATTTTCATGTAAAATAAATAAAATGATTGGTAAAATAATTAATTTATGTATTATTATGCAACAATTTTTCAGAGACAAATATAAGGAGACAATTTTTTTTATTTTGGGTTGATGCATTTTACATAAGAGCCATACCATAACGTTTTTCAATAAAATTAAATGTTTATATTGCCCATAGACTACTCAAAACAAACAAATATGCAAAAATTAATAGGTAACATGTTGCAATATGGAATTGAGTACACACGTTTGTGCAGGTCTCCATAAAAAAACGTCATTTTACAATTGTTCATGAAAATGTAACTTTCCTTTTGGGCTGGTTGATATGTAAAAAATATTTTAATAATAATTGCATTTAAAATATTGTGAAATCCGATTATATGGTCAACCCCCAAGGTCGGTGAATATTTTTGCTTTAAAACATTTATTGAAATACAAAAAACTTCAAATACATTTCTAAATTCAAATTGCACTTTAAATTAAATGAAATAAAGTGATTAAAAAAATATTTTATATAACCACCTCCACAAATCCAAACATTTACCATCTCCAACAGCCCATCATAAAAGTATCAGTATGCAGCAACTGGTGCAAATTAAGAACTAAAGACAATTGTAAATGTAAAGGTAATTATAATAATCATCATAATAAATAAGCCTAAAAAATTCCTTTGTGTTCCCCAAAAATTCTGCCAAATGTTTGTTCTTATTGGATGTGTTTGTATTGCGGTTTGGTAATACAGTTTATGCTGCTGTGGCAGCGGGGGCGTGGTCTAACGGTAAGGGAGGAAGCGGTAAGGGTGCTTGCGCCTGAGCTAAATTATGTTTAACACCTGTCTCTAATTTCAGTGAGCATGGGGAGAGCGGCATAAAACAGGCACAGAACCTCCAGACGAGAGAGAAAACAATGCGCCAATCTAGTGTTGGCATAGACAAATCATAATAAGAGATTTATGTTATGCAGTGAAGTTTTGTTTTGTTCTGTTCATAGAAACATAAAGTTTGTAAACTATTGCTGTGGCTATTAAAAGAACCTTTACTTCTGAAGAGCTCTGCATCTTCGTTCCATCCTTCTTGTCAGACCTCTTCACAGCTGCCTAAAGAAAAGAAAATATAACTCAATTTTAGGTTCGGTGAACGTGTCTTGTATTATTTTATAATTTAATCACTTTCGTCTTTGTTTCTTTAATACAAAGATATCTGTATATATTACTGTACCTGCAGAGTTGCGTTCACAAAGTATAAGAGTGAACTGCTCCATCACGATACCTCACAAGATGATCAGAGATCATTTGCAGCATTCTCATAGACAACATTGTTCTTCCAAACAGTTTTCAATTTAATGAAACAGAGAAAAAAGAGTGAAAACTCTTTAAACGGGCTTGCTACAAGAGACATGGTCCCATTGCACGCCTCTGAACAAACAAAGAATCAGACACAAGCATTGAAGGCTTTTCTTTTGTCTGTTCTTAAAAATATCTATTTCTTCAAGCACGTCTTTTTTACTAACAGCATTTTTTTTTGTCATGTGTCACTCGAGACATCTTACATGTCATCCACCTGTTGCGGGTAGAAGAGCAAAATTACTCGCGCATGAAATACATTTGGACAAGGAGCTCAAACTGGATTGAGCCTCGTCGCATTTTGCGGGTGCTAGTTTCACACCCTGGGTGGACATAAAATTTAATGAACGTTCATAAAATTGCTTGTAGAAAATGCTCTTAACAGTTAAGTCCAATAGTTATTGGCAAACGAGGCCCAGAACTCTATGATTGTGCATGTCTCGGAGAAGCGCTTTCATTGCACTCAGAGTTCACTGCGCACATATATCACATATTCTTTCATTTGTTCTTCAAAATATAATCACGTTTAATCAAATGCATGTCTTTGTGTATAATTTATTGTAATATATCACTCCGAGAAGTCTTAATGGTCACCTTCCACAGTGGCTGGTATATCAGCAAAATACTACGCATGAAAAATCTGCATTTTGCGGGTGTTCATTTCAAACCTTGTTCACCAGGAGTAGGCTGTACAACAAATTCGGGAGAGAGGAAATCAAAAAGTGTAATTTACTTCAAGCTTTGCAATTGAACCCACACTTTCTGCAGGAAGATTATCTCTAGAAAGTTTTAAACAATCATGTGTTGGTGAATGGTGAGACACCCAGCGAGCCACTTGATTTTTAACTAAGAGCCACTTGTGGCTCACGATCCATAGGTCTCGACCCCTGATAAAGGATGACCATCCGTCCACTTTTTTGGATCTGAACAAAGTGAACAAATATTTGTAGAGCAACCTCTGTATTTGACCTGTAAAGCTCTCACATGTCCACTCAGGTGAGAAGAGAAACAAGCCTTGAGTCTTTATTCACATATTATCCACTATAAATATTATGTGACAAGAACAAAAAATGCCAGCCAAGGAGAGTTTGTCATAAAAATTTGATCTTTAGGGAAGTAGGCTACACCTGGCCACAGCAGGATTGAAAAGTGTGAAGTATAGTTTAAATTATTTTTTTTTTAATGGCATCTGATCTTTTTAGTTTTTATTTTATACATATTTTATTTTATGGCCATTAATAACTGTATTAATGTTACTATTCATTAAATGTATTAAATACATTTAATATATTTAATTAAAGACATTAAATGTATTTAATAAATGTCATTAGTGTAAATTGTGTTATTAATATTATTGGTTTGATAGTAACATTAAAAAATATATTTCCTCATTAAGTAGCTTCAGTGTAGCTTGCTAACTTTTTGATAGTAACTTGTAGTGTGCCTAAATTCTTTTTCAAAAGAGTAGCTTGACTGTAGCTTAACTACTTAAGCTAATTATGCTAATTATGAGTAGCGCTTAGCTCGTCAAACTACATTTTAAAGAAGCTTCCCCAACACTGCTAAAGAAACATCTCACCCTCCAAACAGAATTAGATTTATTGACCATGCAAAATTCAGAGGAGTCGCTTACTTAGATCCTGGCATAGATTCTATGAGGATGGTGATAAACCAAGTAAGCATCTAGCTTCTCAGCTTCAGCAACAAACTGATTTGCATAAGATCTTTAAAGACATCTGCAGGCTAGATAACCTCTGACAATAATATTTATGACCAAATTAAACACTTCTATCAAACATTTTATACTTCTGAATCTAAACTTGACCCTTTGATTTTTTTTTTCAATTTTGATAACCATATCAATAGCTCTGAAACTGAGCAAACACTCTTGGCTGAGGAAATAAATGCAGCGATAGCCTCCTTGCGGAGCAGCAAAGAATCTAGCCCAGATGTATTCCCCTAGAATTTTATTAGAAATTTGCAACTAAACTCATTCTCCTTCTGCACATGATTTATTGTGAATCATTTGTAAAAAGGTATACTTCCACTACACTAAATATGGCTTCGATCTCGTTTACTGAAAAAGGATAAGGACCGCTCTGCTGTTCCTCATATAGACCAATAAGTCTCCTTAATGTAGATTTTAAAATTCTATAGTATTAAGTTTCCGTCTTGAAATAATACTCTCCCTTATCATTTCGGCAGATCAAGCTGGCTTTATTCAAGGGAGACAAGCCTAAGTAATATACTTTGTTTGTTAAACATTCTACATTCCTCTCCTGACTCTTCTCTTCATGAAGCAATTATTGCACTCGATGCGGAAAAAGCTTTCGACCGAGTCGAATGGGAGTTCTCTGCGTGAATTTTGTTTTAAAGAAACATTTATCTCCTGTATCAAGCTCCTTTATTCAGCTTCAGTGGCCTTGGTTCTCACTAATGATCTTCTTTCCAAGCCTTTCTGTATCTAGAGAGGCACAAGACAAGGCTGTCCTCTGAACCCACTCCTTTTCAATGTTTTTATAGAATGGCCTTATGGCCTTAGCTCTGTGCCAGAATGTGAATATTCAAGGTAATAAAGAAGAGGGGATATTCACAGTTATCTTTGTATACTGATGACCTTCTTTTATTTGTAGCTATTCCAGATAGTACACTTCCTCACATTCTTTCTTTGTTAAATAATTATGGCAATGCATCTGGCTATAAGTTAAACTTCATTAAGAGCAAATTCCTTGGCAACATAAGATGCCTTTCAGAATTGCACAAGGCTAATTTCTGTACCTTGGTGTCACGACAACTCGATCATACTCAAAACTACTTCAAGCTAATCTTCCACACCTCTTTTTGAACATTGCAAGATCAACTTGGTACGATGGGCATCCCTTCCACTTTCCCTGGTTTGCAGGCTTAATTCTATAAACATTCTCCCCAAATTTCTTTACCTCTTTCAATGTTTACCTATCTTTATAAGACACTCTTTTTCAAATCCTTGAACAGTTTCTTCTCTTTTATTTGGCAAGGAAAATTACCTTGAATACTTAGAGACTTCTTGCAGATGCCCAAAAGGGTGGCTTGGCCTGCCCTAATTTTTATTTTTACTACTAGGCAGACAACATTAGTAATACGGCCTTCTGGCTCTTACCAGATAGTGCTGATACACCCACATGGGTAAAAGCAGAGAACAAACTAACTCGCCCCTACTGCCTATCTGCACTGTTTGGTGCCTCTCTTCCTCTTCCAGTGTCTGTGCCCAATAATAATGTTGAAGTTTGACATTCATTGAAGATCCTAAATCAGTTTAAGAAGGCCTGCATGAACTATGTTTATTTTCTCCTTTATCAAATAATCCTTTATTTCCTCCATCTCTTCATAGCGCTACCTTTGGAATGTGGCATTCTTCTGGAATATCACAAATAGAGCATCTAGCCAGTACATAAATTAAGTATTTGTCCAGGAATGGATCCCTTATGTGATAGATGTAGATGTGCCCCTGCTACCCTTTACCATATATTTTGGAGATGTATAAGGCTGGAAACTTTTTGGAAATCCTTGTTCGAGACTTTCTCTAAAGTATAGTAGAGATTTATTATTATTTATTATTGTGGGGATATTTGGTCCCCACAATGTAGCATAAACATTTACACACGCACACACACACACACACACACGCCGCACACACACACACACACACACACACACACAAACACACACACATTTCAGTAACAACCATCCTTGTGACCTGAAGTCTATGCAAACATCTGCCCCATCTGGAGAAATACAGGAAAAGATGGGGTGAGAAAACAAATGAAAAAAGAAGGAATGGCAGACAGAACAGCAGAAAAGCAGCTGACAGAAGCACAGCTAAGCACATTTGTGTTGAAGAACACAATTGGGAGTTTCTTCTGGGAGAGAAGGAGAGGAGAGAGAGACAGAGTGAGATGGATATCTAGACAGACTGGTAAAGCCTCAAGACAGCAGTGATAAGTCTACTTTAATCGAAACTGCAGGTGTGCAGTGAATAGAAACAGAAAGAGGACTGAGAGAGAGAGAGAGAGAGAGAGAGAGAGAGAGAGAGAGAGAGACTACCTTAAGTTTTACCCTCACTCTTACCAGCATTGCAGTCTCTTGCATGTAAGACTTTTGTATGCAGGCCACTTACAATACAGTACAGTGGCAGTACCATTGTACAGTGATGGTTTATTCTGATAATACCATGGGACCTGATTATACCATGGCACTTACTGTGAATGAAACATATTCACAGCAAAAAGAAGCAGCTACCCACTCCCTTGAAGCATTGCACATCTTCTTAATCTTGTGATCAATGTATATAAATATATATTTTTTTATTTTACTGTCATTTTTTATTACATTCTTTTTCAAAGCATAATTGAATGAGTGTGTCCCATTATAAAATTAAGTACACAGTCTTATACCATTGTCTTTTTCAAAAACCTTTTATGCTTCAAATCCTTCTGTAACCAGGGCCATTGAAAAAGAGTGTGGTCATTGTTTCAATAGAATAGAACAGAATAGAATAGAATAGAATAGGTATAATGTAATTCTACATGGTGACTATCCATTTTGGGCTCTTGGAAACACACGTGTCTTATGAAACTGTATGCCTTCAGGGCATGATACAAAATATTATCCATTTATGTGTCTATGTTTTATTTATTCAAAGAGCTGGCAAGCATTTTTACAAATATGTTAATGGATTCACACTGGCATGTATCAAGATTTCCTCTTTACAAAATATGTAACTGTCACTGTAGTGTGTCAAGCAAAAAAACAATCACCAAATTCCCTTCTTCCTCTTCTGATGCTGACAAATGTTGTCTCATTCCAGGATATTTCCCACAAACTTTGTTTTATGGCAAAGTCCAAAAAACATTAAAAAAAATGCCAAGTGAAAGTGGTCAAGACATATCCAAAATTGTCTTCCTTCAAGCAGTCTGAAAGACATGTCTAAGACAGATATATGCTGTGTGCATCTTGTTAAGCAGTGTAAATTGTAAGAATGGATCCTCCAGACAAAACTCAGTTTGTCAGGTTTCTTACCATGAGTGACAGTGTGTAGTTTGTTTTCCATGAACAGTTTCAAGCTCTTTTGAAAACCAAGAGCTGCCTACTGTCCACATAGAATGCTGACTGCTAACTTTCATGGAACCCAACCCAGTCTCGTGAAAATTTGTACATATTTTACGAGTTGGCTATTTCGTATGATTTCGTACAAGTTCATTCATATAAATTTGTATGATTTCATCACGTGCAAATGCCCGGATGTAATGCAGAAGCGTGTGTTTCGCGCATAAGGCGTTAAGGGCATGCTTATTAATATAATTCCCTTACCCAAACCCCTTATCTAAACCTAACTGATCAGTAGAGTGTGTAAACATGATAGGAAGCTCTTGTGTGTGACAGAAGCAAGTAATTGTTGCATATTAGATGGAAATGATGTCCATCAGCATCATTAGCTGTAGTGAAAGTCGTACGAATTCATATGAATTAGCCAAATTTAGAAAAGTAGTATGAATGAGTGTGTAGTGGAACCTCATATATGAGCCATTTGGAACACTCACAGAGGCAGGAACTCTGCATGCCACAATAGTGCTCTGCATAGGACCTTGACTCGAAATTGAGTTCAATAGTGTTGGATGTTAGCATGTTGCTAAGCTAACAGCATGACAATCTAAAAACAAAACTACATAGTACACACAAATATTGGGTAAAATAATCAATAAGTAATTACACTGAACTATTTTTATTAATACTTTCCATTACTAAATGAAATAAAAGTTTATTTATCAAAATTTCGTTTCAGACATCTTGTCTGACATCTTGGATTTATATTTTTACTGGTTCCATTTGCAATATATTATGGAATACTTTATGGTGCAGGCATGGGGATAGCTTTCAAATTCAATTTTTGCTCTGTTGATGGTTAGGTTTAGGGTTAAAGTTTGGGTTAGGAGGTTGGGTTAATAAAATATGCATTAGATGCATTAGATCTAATAATGTTCGCTTTTGCCACCACTCTGTGTACATTTCAACTGCAGTTGATGCTTCCTCGTGCCCATACTTTTAACAATACTTTCCGCTTTGGCCACTGTGGGCAGTGGTTTGAAATTTTGATAAGCACAGACCAATTTCAGCAGCAGAATGTTCAACCTACTGTCACCGAATTCACAGTGTGATCTATCTGCTCTATGAACAGCTCACTAGATTTTGAAACAAAGCAATACACTCATATTCAGGTGCACATCTTGAAAATTTGGCACACTTTCTCACACACACACACTTTCACAGCATGCTCACCACTTGTTTCAGACTGTTACTCCTACTTCAAAGTGAACCAGTTCCAGTCTTTCTCTACCACTGATGCAATTTCAGTCTTTCTTCCTCCTTTAATTCATTATGATGACTGCAGGTTATGATCATTGTGCACGTGTGTGTGAGTATGTGTGCCTGCTGTACCCCTGCAGGTCCTATGAGAGTCTGCCTGTGTTCTGCACCCTAAGTTATACCCCATTGTGTCAGTGTGTCACATTTAGCAAGATGGACGACCACAACACTGTATTCATTCCCCCTCTATACATCCATCATCCCTCTCTCTCTCTCTGTCTCTCCCTCTGTGTCTCGAGATAGACAGAAAGAAAGAGATATCCTTCTCGGCTCTGCTTTTATGCTCTTTCCTTCAGGAAGTCAAAAGGAAAAGCCTTTTTACAACGTGAAACTCGGCTGGAATACTTTAAATCTTGAAAATCAGAAACTCACATGGACAACTGAGTAAAAATTCTGTGTCTCTTATATTTGTGACTGAGTGCAATACTCAGACATACATCAACATAATCCCATAGATGGACTCTCATTTCTAAGTAAATAAGTTAGAGAAAGTCAAACAAGGTCAGAGACAGACCAATTTAATATAAAATCGATTTATCATTGAAATAGTTATTATTGAAGCCCATTTGTAACTGAAATTCACCATCAAAGCTACAGTGATATTAATATGTTTTATTTACTTTTTTTTTATCACTCAGGACACAATGATTAACATGAAATAACAACAGATTTAATGCAATTAATAAATGTACTTCCATTAAACATTTCTTATTATTCTAATTTCTTATAATTCAGGGATAATTCGTGGCTAGGTGTGCGTTAAACAATTTTGTGCATGACATAGAGGTGAAGAACCTCCGCGATATCCTCCGCGAAGTGCATTCAAATTGTTTAACACATCTACCAATGGATTATCCCGCTTATACCATGGCCACTTGCCAGCATTGTTTATTTTCAGCAGTCATTGATTTTCACAGTGCAAATGTTAAAGTTACCTTTATCTGTAGGTTGTTAGATCTAGAGTTCTGCTCATTCAAAATCAGACACAGACACAAAATATGGCGATAATATAACAATTTTTTTATCAAACACTCTTTTAAAACTGTGAATTTAAATACTCATTCCAGATATAATTATAGCCACATAATGTTGAAGGGTTGGCACTCCTCAGAAAATATAATATTCAATTCCTATTCTTTGTCATTTTGTCATTAATGAGGAAAAATCAGCGTTGCTGACGTGACTGTTCTAAAAGTAGCACTTACTGTTTATAATGAGGGTGAAATCCTCCAAAATGCATTAAACCTTCATACTTTAACCTCTGAGAAATCCATATGGTATCCATTAAGGCTGCACGATTGATTGAATTAAGAATAAAATCTGGATAATGACACCAAAAAAGGCTGCATTTTATGAAACAGTCTCCATCCATTTAGAGCTGCAGTCAGCGATGTGTGATTGTGGGGCGCCCTCTAGCGGATTTAAGTGGGACATATTGAGCAAGGCAGCAGTTTTATAGGAGCATAATACAATCATCTAGCTTTGTATTTTCGGACAACAAAAACGGTTACATTCAGCTAAACAGCTGAATGTCAAACCATACTTTACTTGCAAGCGCTTCCATGTTTCCTGTAGCTTGATAAGAATAACACTGAATAATAATATCATCTGGATCTAGTTGTGTCTAGCTTTATGCAACATTAACAAAGTTTCCGTCCAAGGGTTTTTTTGGCGACAAAAGGTGTAGTGCATCTAAAATTTACCGATATAGCAGATGGAAACTATCGCAAAAATTTCACAAGTGTCAACATTATATTTTTCCGTCTAGCGCATAAACTCTATGTCGATACTTCAAATTTAGCAAAAAACTGGTTATGGATTGGTCTTAATGGCATACTTGCACAGATACGATGCTGCAAACACATCTGCTTCATGACACTTCCAGGAGTGCCAACACAGATATCTTGTATCATGCACCTATTATCGACAAGTGCACGGAGAACAAATGAATGGCCACTTTTAGCCACTCAAGTTGTTTTTCCACACCATTCAGAATAATAGATGGCAGTCATGGAATTAGCCCACAATACAACAGATCAAAACATATAATTTATGTGCACAAACAAACACACAATACTATAGGATAAAAGTATCAGTGTGCTTTTTTTGGAACAATAACATACAGTAGCCCAATTCAATAAATAGCCCAATTCTATAACATTTTTGTTTAGCTTACTTTTCCTTGTTTTAATTCCCTGTATTAAATTAAATACATTTCCAAATGAATAAAGCATTATATTAAAAAAATTAATTATCAAACTAAATTGTTTTATTGTTAGGCCTATTTACTTGCCTTTTTTTTTTTTTTACACAAACTTAAGTTAGCCTTACCCATAGATGAAGAAATAGTTGTAGATGAAACAAGTTGGCTTAATTACTTTCTCAGAATGTTCAAAACGTTTTCATAGTTGAATGTTCAACTATTTGCCCATTGCGGAGTTCACTTTCAGAAAACTAGCTTATTACTAGAATATTTTATTTTAGTTCTGTTGGTCGTTAAAAGTTGCTGGACAAATGCGGGACATAATGAATATGCGGGACATAATGCAGTTGTGATGGCAATGCTTTAGATTAGATGATTGTTCAAAATTGCCTAAAATTGCCTATTGAAAATCATGAATGTATCATATATGTAAACCCTGATATTACACCACATATATTTTTCTTTAATAGCTGTGCACACAGTATATACACATCGATGGATAGTCCTTATACTAAGACCGAAAGTTTGCCCAACTACCAACCTACGATAGGCACAACATCAAGACCAATATTACGGTCCTATCAGAAGGGCAACTGCTCTCTTTTGATTTCAATTCTTCATGATCTGATTGCATTTATTTGTGAAATTAAAATGACTGGCTAATTTCAATTAATTGTCCAAGTACTCTCCACATTTTACCAAAATGGGGGGAATTAAGGACATCTGGGAGGCGACAGGTACACATTTAGCGATATACACACATTTTAGTACGGAAACGGCTTATGGGCCGTTTGAATAGAAACAGTCAGAAGACAGTAAATTTTGGCAAAATTTTTTTTACACTTTTTCACTTTGTTGTTAACAAAACAGAGAAAAGTGGATGGAAACTAGGTTAATGTAGCTTCAGTCATATGCTTTTAATGTTATTAATAATAAGAGTCACAAGAAGAGTTTTTGGCCCATTAAAGGGTACAAAAATGTGGCAGATGGAATTTCAAACATCCTCGGTTAATTATCACATTTGTAGGAGTGACGGAAACATTTGTCAGAAAGAAGTGCCTTCAGTATTGCTCTAAAGTGAACAGCAGCTATGTGAATTTAAAATCCCCTTTGTTGCTTAAGACTTTCTGTCCTTATCTCTTTCATCTCATTCTGTTCCTCCTTGTCACTCTCTCTTTGATTTCATGAATCTCTTTTGATTCTCTCCTTCTTGTTCTACCCTTCACTCTCCTGTTCACGCACACACACATACTGTTGCTAATAGTCATATAGTTCCGTTTCAAAAGTCTTTTCTAAAAGTGAAAGGGCCCAAAAGGTCAAAAGACTATTTCAAAATTGTATTTTTGTGGTTTTGTCTCTTTATTAGACAGCTAGTGGAAAGCAACAGGAAATTATTGAGGAGAAAGGGAAAGGAAAAGAGTTTAAATGTTACTTTTCAAAAGTAACACATTACTTTATTTCATTACTACTCCTGATAAAGTTAAATTATAAAATGTAATTGTTCATTTTAATGAAAATAGTTGTGTTTTTCCCACCACTTCTCAGGATCTATAACAGGCCAGATTCAAACCTGCATCACTCACATGAGCACTACACAGCTCCAATGTTTCAATAGTATGTGAATAACCTCTATATTTACAGCTCTAACCTAATAACCTAAAAATGTAGATTTAGATGTAATAACTCCATTGGGACAAGTACATTGAAGTTTGAGTACATGCACTCTAATCTTTGTTTCTTCTGTATTGTCATGCTTTTTCTTTCGAGAAAACAATCAGTTTGTTTTCCATGCCTTAAATCTCTTTCATCAGGAGAACCTTCCTGCACACTTATGCTAACAGCAACATCAGCACTCAACACGTAAACACACACACACACACGCTCAAGGAAAACTAATTTGTTCTTCAGAAGTCAGTGTGGCAGACGTGAACAGGTTTGAGATGTGAGTGGGAGTGTATTTGTGTGTTCGCTTTCTCCCAGCTGCCTCTTAATCTGTGATGCAGGATTATAATGCAGTGAAGTTCACTTTGTGTGTACGTGTAAGAGAGAAAGCGAGTGAGTGGGTGACATATAAACAAATTAAAACTTTCCAAAAACTGTAAATTTCAAGCCTATTTCTCGCCATTCAGCTTCATCAGCTCACAGAAAGCAGCCTGGCCTAAAATAACGTTTTGAACTGCTCTAAGGGGATCATATAAAATTGCAAACAGTCTGAGGTTTGATTGAGTCTGAAAGTGTCAAAAACACGTGCACAGACACACACACACACACACACACACACACACACACACATTCTCTTCACATATAATTTGTTCATACAACAAAACTTGATTTGCATCTGTGGTCTAGGGATTTTTTTCTTTCTTTAATTTTAAGCATGATCTTCTGAAATAACAATTGTGTTGTCCTGTTAAGTAAATCAGAACATTGCATAAAGATTAGGGTAAATTATATTTTTACAAGGGTAACACTTCAAGTTTTGTTCTTTCCAATTCCTTGTTTTTAGCCTTTATTGCATTTTTCCCTACATGATCTGGTTTGTTACAAATAAGGGTAACAATTTATTATCTATTCTTAATAACATACATTGGTCACACTTTATATTAGGTGTCTTTAACTACTTTGTACTGAAGCATTTGATACAATGTACTAATTATGTATATACGTGTTGTTGCATTGTACTTTGTTAAACTTACTTCTAACCCTAAACCTAACACTTTTACTAAACCCTAAAGGTGCGTACACACTGCCAGCGACTTTGTCGCTGCAGGTCGCCAGTGGCTGGCGGTGAAGTCGCTAGTGGATGTTCCCACTACTGGTTGCCTAGTAACGTTTATAAATGACATTCACGGTTGTCATTCCATTGCTGTTGACAGCGAATCTCTTTTCTTGCCACTAAAAACAAACATTTTGGAGGGAAAAGACTAAATGTAAATGGAATCAGTACGTAAAATGCTTTATATCAAAGATGAATGAGAAACAAGGCGTGCTGTTTGCCATAGCGGCTGTTTATCTGCGGCGAAAATGCAAATGCCGGTCTGTCTGGGTCCATAAAATCCCCGCGATCTCAGATACACCTTTCCACGCAGTATTTTTCTTAAAAATTTCCTTGTACATGGGAAGAGACATATCATAGAGCACTGAGAAATTTCTAACAGCAAGAATTAGCCTTTCATCCGTCTTTCCGTTACTGCAGGAGCTGAGAGAGAGAGAGAAGGATCACGTGAGCTCTCCCGTCTTCTCTCCTATTGGCTGTCGCTCCCGTAAGTCGCTCTTCATTTGAATAAAGTAGAACTTGTCTCAACTTTGTCGCATCGCTGGACACGCCCACATCTAGTCGCCAACGGTCGCGGCAGCTCGTGTCACCGGAAGTCGCTGTGCTCTCATTGAAAATGAATGGGATGGAGTCGCTGTCGCGCACGATGTCGCTGGCAGTGTGTACACACCTTGACCCATCCCGTATCCTCAAACCTAACTCTAACACTTAACCCCTACCCCTACCACTACCCCTACTCCTACTCCTAAACCCACCCATACCTCAACCTCAGTAGCAGCAAATGTGAATCTTGTAAGAAATTTTGCAGAACATAGTTACATAGTAACTTAATTGTATTGTATGTATTTTAATGAACATGTTAGTTAAAGACATCTAATATGAAGTTTGACTCAAACATTATGATATTATATAATGAATAATTAGATGATGAACATTCTACTTCATATATGATTCATGTTATTTTAATATATGCATATATATGTATATATATGTATGTATTATTGTTTTATTATTATTATTATTATTATTTGTCAGTCTTAAAGGACAGTCAAGGGAGACAGAGGAGAACAGACTTGAAACTGTTAGAATGTGCACTACCCATTGTGCACAGCTCTGATGCTAAAACTAGACCTGACCACGTCATGACACTGATGTACAACTCATAACTTATGGATCTGAGATCTGACTTATGGATCTGAGCTGTGGTTATGTCTAGATCTGAGTGATAAGTGTTCACTACCCTACTGGACTATGATTAAAATATTTTGAGCAGGAGACAGAAAGAGAGGCTGCACCTCTGATGGAGGAAGAATCAAGGGAATGTCAAAAGGAAAATTAAATCTGTGTTCTCTCACTGAGGATCATTCTTTAAATAAAACAGCAGTATAATGAAAGGAGGTTGGTACTCCTGTTCAAACAGAACACAAGATCACAGAAAAGAATAGGGGGGAAAAACATGTGGTATAAGAAAAAAATAAAGAAAAGTAGAAACAGATGTCAGAGTATTGTGTTATATTTATTACCAGAACTGGGGAGTAACTACCTAAATCAGACTGATCACAAGCTACATGTCAATTTTCTGTGTTATCATTTTGCTTAAAGTAAAAACGAATTATTGAACAGTACTTGAGTTCAGACATTTGACTTCAATGTATTGACCCAGATTTTAGCGAGAAGCACCATTTGACACCACTTCCAAAAAGGTGGCGATTAATCTTGCCAATGTGAGATTTATTTATTTTGTGTTAAATATTAATTTTGTAATGTGAATCATTTTCATTCAGAAATTTAGATTTGAATTTCAGTTTGATTTAAATATGTTCCTTTATTTTTAAAAATAGTATTGGTGAGAATTGGCGCAAGGTACATGCACAGAAGAGAGAGAGAGAGAGAGAGAGAGAGAGTAAAAACAAAGAAGATAGCTACGAAAAGTGAAGTTAAAAATATTGTTGTTGATAACTCCCAGCTTGATTAGTTACACTGGAAATAAAGTCAGTCAATTCATGATGCATGTCTGCCTGCATTATTCAAACTCTAAATAAGAGGAATGGAGCCTTTCGTTTTACTCTTCTCCCCATGTTACATTAATTGGTGGCAGCGGATTTGGGAGACTTGTTTCCGTAAAACAGAAAATAGTTTTACAGAATGTGTGCACATTCAATGGATGTGGCAGTACTGTGTGTTGAAAACCGAGGTCAAGTTCAAGATTTCAGAATCAGAATCAGAATCAGCTTTATTGCCAAGTATGCTTACACATACAAGGAATTTGTCTAGGTGACAGGAGCTTCCAGTCAACAACAATACAAACAATACCAAAAACATCAGCAAGACATAGGTAATTAAAAACAAAAAAGAACACAAAATAAATAATTATACATATACATACATACACTCACCTTCATACATACCCACATACACACGTAGTGCAAATCTAATACAATCTGTTATATAAAGAACAAAAACCTGTATATTATGTACAGACATTTCAACATGCTGTTGTACACGCCGTGTACTTCTCCATGTGATATGGCAAAGTTTTTTGTGAGTCTTTCACAACATACTCTGATAAACATTTATGGATTATATATATTTTTTTCCCAAAAGAGAGAGAACTTTTAGTAATATGAGTGAACAAGATGCAGTGCGTGATTTGCCTGTTCGTAATGTCTCACGTGCATTCCAGATGTTTACAGGGAATTTGCCACCCATATTTATAGGTGATGGAAAAGAAGATTTTCTACGCTGGTGCAGATGCTTTGAAGAGACTGTAGAGGCTAGCTCGAATTCTGATAACAACAGATTAGCTAAGCTTTTACCCACTTGCCTTGGTGGCACTGCATTTAGTTACTAGGACAAAGTGTTTATTTGTCCACTTTTCAAAGTTATGTCAATGCCAGCACTCGTCTGCCAGGTGAAGCGCTCCAAGTTTTTGCTGCTGAAATTAGCCATTTAGTAGATGAGGCTTTTCCCACTTTCCCACAATGAGGTTAATGCAAAGAAGG
The DNA here is from genome assembly GCF_025860055.1 of Xyrauchen texanus. Lineage (NCBI taxonomy): Eukaryota > Metazoa > Chordata > Actinopteri > Cypriniformes > Catostomidae > Xyrauchen > Xyrauchen texanus. The sequence goes on from NC_068286.1 coordinate 41,890,300, forward strand.
GAGAAAAATTCAGACCTTTTGTTGCTGGGATTGAACCTTATCTCCAACTCTGCTTACATGATCAAGGCGTGAATACACTGAATGATGCACTTATTTTAGCTTTTCAGATCGAACAAGCACATCATGCCAGTAGGGTGCTGTTACCATCATACCCTCAGCTTTTGTCTTCACAATCATCAGGAACTTTCGCTGGATTTCTCTTCAGCACAGCTCAACAGACATCACCTGCCCCTTCCTGTACACCTCCATATACATCGATCTCTGTGGTACATTCTGATTGTGGTACTGATTATCACTGGCATAGTCCCACTCCAGAAGGCACACGTTGGCACACCCCTGACCACAGTAGGTATGACAGAACCACATACACTGACCGTGACCTCTATTAGATCTACGTTGTTCCTGCTAGAGACACTGGTGGTGATAGGTACCATGGGGATACATGAAGACATGATGACTATCATGATCAGTGTCCCAAGAGACCACATGATCGCAGACAACACATAACAGATTGTTACTCTTCAGATCGCTCATCCAGAATTGAATGTAGTCAACATGACCAGTCACTTAATGGCTACACAGCTAAGTGTCAGAGTCACCATTCTCCAAGTCCAGGTCATGTGCACTTTCAATCAGCTTCACATACATACCAGAAACAGGGAAACTACAAGTAGTCGACAAGAAGGGCCAATTGCCAACTGCTAATGATGTCAGGCCCCCAAGTGACATTGAAAGAAGTGACAAGAAAGAAATTAGACCCAAAATGGACAGGACCTTAACAGATTATTTCAGTGGATAGTGATGGAATCATCTATACATTGTTGGACTTGCAGCTCCCAAAGTCATTGATTATGACCGGTTGAAGCCTTCTAGGTCTTGTTGGGATGATAAACCAGCCAACCTTTCCTTGTGTACTATTTTTATCATATTACCATTCATAAATTTTTCTCCAGTATAACTACCCCGCTTTACAACCTGCAAAACCTTAAAGCTTGAGTTCTTGGCTATAAAGTGGTCAATTTGTGAGCGATTGGTCAACACAGACAACAAACCATTAACATATGTGCTCACAACATCCAGGAAAAGCTAATGCAGATGCATGTGGCTTATCACAGCGGCCCTCCACGATGCCAGGCAATGGCACTGGACCTCGCCTCCTGACGGACGACAGTGGGATTCTCCTCCTCCCGGCAGACGTCAGCGGCTCCTCTGCCCCCTTACAGCCGACATTGGCTCCTCCGCTTCCTGGCGGACGGCAGCGGCTCCTTCATCTCCTGCAGGATGGCAGTGGGCTCCTCCAACTTCTGGCGAACCACTCCAGTACCACCGGATCATAACTTTTCGGTGTCGTGACCCTCCAAAAGTACATCCCTCCTCCATCCCAGGTTTCGGCACCAACGTAAAGGACAAGGTCTCTGCTTAAGGAAAAGGAGGAGGCGGGAACCGACTGAGCAGTCAACATAAACTTTTAATAACCCAAAGGAACTCAAACATAACATAAAACATACAGAAGCACGGCTACGTGCATCTCTCTCTCTCTCACTCTCTCATACTGCCATCCCCAGCTCCTCTTTGGTCCTCTCCCAGCTGAATGGGCTGATACAGTGCCAGGCATCCATCGTTATGGCCCAGCCATGCCCATGAAACAGTTCAGAAAAAGACTGTTAAAGCAAAAACCAGCAAACCAAACACCAAGTCATGGAAGAAGCTCAGAGGATGAAAGTGAATGGAGAGGATTTTGTGGACCTATTGGATCCAGACACATTCACCAACAGCTACAGTCGAATGCTGAAAAGTTCTACCCATGAGGGACACATGAGCCTGCAAAACAGGATGGCCCATCAAGAGAAACACAAGAGTACCACAGGGAAAGAGAGGTCCCACTGCAATGAGAAGTGATTCACAGGAAGAACAGTCTTCAGAGGCAGAGGAACTGGTGACACATGACAGGGGACCAGTAATGCTGAGAACTGAACAAAATGAGGGACCCACCCCTGAAGTAGATGACAATGGTGTCCAGAGGCCAGAACCTGCACTACTACAGAGATTATATCCTTTCAAAGAAAGAAAGCACAAGCAGACATTTACTTACCATATATTAGGAGAACCTTCACTTGAATAGAATTGAACACACACACACACACACACTGTACAAACAGACTATAACTATATAGATTTATGCATGCATACACATAAAGAAATTTAAATACACATGTAGGCAGAACAAAACACAGACTCAGACGATGAATATTAAACTTTATTGATACACAGTTATTGACACACAGTTATGTTAACAGATTCCAAGTAACTGTTAAATTCCAGTTCAAAAGTGTACTTGTTGAACAAACCAGAGTTGAGATTTCGGTTGATACACAGTTATTGACACACAGTTATGTTAACAGATTCCAAGTAACTGTTAAATTCCAGTTCAAAATTGTACTTGTTGAACAAACCAGAGTTGAGATTTCGGTTGACCCTGATCAATTAGATATGATGATAACAGACAGGTAAGAGAATGACAATAGAGACTTTGCAGAAGTCCAAAAAGTAAAAAGTGAAAAATGGACTGAATTGTGATGAAAGTTGTCAATAGCCGATTATACGTTTAGTAGGATATGTTTAATTTAATGGTACAAGTGACCTGCAGAAGGATACTGTACACGTCTTAAAGGCTATGAATGTATTTGCTTTCTTTGTGCACAATGTTATCAGCTACAGACTCTTTGCAGTATCACAGGAGGTTTTTGTTAATGTGATTTAAGGCCTAAGCCATTGTTGTATCCTTATACAGTAGACTATAACGGACTCCTGTAACTTAACAGTCTACAGATGTTTAAGAGATAATGACAAGACAAGGGATGTTGGGACATGTTGGGATTTCACATACATTTCACATTACATATTTCATGCAGTCTATTTACAGACAGTTTATTTACATTAATGAACAGCTGGTCATCTGGTGCAGTCAAAATAACCTGGAGCTGAACACGCTCAAAATAGTGGAGATGATAGTGGACTTTAGGAGGAACACCCCAACATTAACCCCGCTCACCATTCTGAACAGCACTGTGACAACAGTGGAGTCATTCAGGTCCCTGGGCACTACCATCTTACAGGACATGAAGTGGGAGACCCACTTAGACTCACTTTTGAAAAAGGTCCAGCAGAGGTTGTACATTCTTCACCAGCTGAGGAAGTTCAAACTGCCACAGGTGCTGCGGACACAGTTATACTCAACAGTCATTGAGTCTGTCCTCTGCATTTCTATAACTTTCTGGTTTGGTTCAGCTACCAAGTCAGACATCAGAAGATTTCAAAGGATAGTTCGGACTGCTGAGAGGATTATTGGCGCTCCCCTATGCATCCTACTAGAACTGTACACATCCTGCGTGACGTAAAGTGCTGGTAAAATCACTCTTGACCCCATTCACCAAACACAATTCCTTTTCGAACTGTTGCCCTCTGGCCGGCATTGCAGAGCACTGAGCACCAGAACAGCCAGGCACAGGAATTTTTTTTCCCTCAGGCCATCCACATCATGAACAGTTAAAACTGCCCCCAAATACTTTCCTTTTGTCAATACAACCATGTGCAATATTCAATCAATCCATTCCTACTTATATCCATATTTCATTTATATTCTTTAAAAAATCCTAACTCTTCTTCAATACATTACACCACCAGCACATAACTGTATATCTGTATATAAAATATTCTAACAACATTATTGCTGTATTGTATATTTCTCTTCTTTTATGTGTTATATCTCATATTTTTATGTCACTAAATGTATATGTTTGTGTGTATGTATATATATGGTTGCATTCTCTTTGCACTGGAAGCTTCTGTCACCATCACAAATTACTTGTGTGTGTAAGCCTATGTTATGAAGTGTGGAAATAGGAGAAGGTAGACGGGGGTGTGGATCCAAGTGTGGCTTTTATTTGAATTAGCACAAAAGAAACAAAACACTGGAACAAATCAAAATCCACGATGGGAGAAAGGCAAGCTAAGTACCGGAGAACAACAGGGTAACCTCGGACGGACAGACAGATAACAGGGTAACCTCGAGCAAGCAGACAGACTGGCAGGGAACACGAACAGAGAGAGTCAAACGAGACATACGCGGAGACATGGAACATCAACGCATGACAAAGGGAAGGGAAAACAGCGGGGTTTAAATAAAGAGACACGGTAATGACAAAGTGACGGACAGGTGCGGACAATAACACAGTGACAGGGCCGGAAAAGACGGGGAAGAAGGGAAGTGTAGTTTTCACAGAGACAGTGAAACACGGGCGGACAACAAGGAAGACATGACAGGAAGCGTGAGCGGTAAAACAGAAAGCACGGGGCGGACAACAAGAGAGCGTGACATGGACGTGACTAGTGACGGGTGAAACAGAAAACACGGGGCAGATGACACGAAACACGGTGCAGACGACACGAAACACGGTGCAGGTGAGAGAGACCGTGACAGCCTACTTGGCAATAAAGCTCATTCTTCTGATTATACAATTACAGTACATTTATAGTCCATTTACATTTCATATTTGTTGTAAAATGCATTGATTTCACCATGCATTATTTTCTATCAAAAATGTTAAAACTATAAAATACTAATAGTACTTTGTTCTGTTAGCGCAATATAATACATAATGAATGTCTGTGACTTTTAAGTTGAAGCTTGACAGATGGGGTATATGTCTTTAAGATTAACGCAAGTATGTTCTTCCAAAATTCAGTTGGAATTACTGCATTCCTAATGTGTTTTTCAAATAAAATTATCTTGTATTTTCAAACAACACAATTGTGGTCCTGGTGTGTAACATATTCATATTGAGTTAGAAATGAAAAAAAATAAAAATAAAAATAAACAGTATTTCAATTCGATTTAAATATGTTCCTTTATTTTTTTTAAATGTTATTGGTGAGAATTGATGTGTGGTACATGCGCAGAAGATAGAGAGTAAAAAAATAAAAAAAGAAGTTAACATTGATTGATTGGAAAACTGAAGTCTGAAGTGAGGTATTTCAACTCATTTACTACATTTCAGTTAATTTTAATTTTCTATATTTCATTTACAAATTGTTGCTTCAATTTAGTTTCATTGTTGTTAACTTTCACTGAATGAATGTTAGTTTTAGTAGCTTCTCCCAACACACTTTATTTTAATACTGAGCAGTCCTGTAAAAAATTGTTTTCAAATATTTCAGTTAATGTCACCCTTTAACAATTTTACAAGCCAAACAGATTCAAAGCTTCTACAACACTGTTTATTACAATACCAAGAGCAGACCTGTAAAATATCCTTCTTAAATATTGCAGTTAGATGTCATTCTTTAAAAATGTTACAAGCCAAACAGCTCTGTCATTTGTTTGACAAACCCATGTGACATGTGGGTAGATTCCTTGACACCACAAGAGCATTCCATGCTTTTAAACTCTCTAACAATGTCTGGATTTGCTCTGTTGCATTGGGGATATGCCTGTGCATTCTCAATGCACTCTTGACTCTACAAAAATTACAAAGGGCTTTCTCCTAGCATCAGCAATGCTAGGCATTCAAATCTAATTTAAAGTTAGCAAACTGATCAGGCTATGGAAAATTAATGTGACATGTACTTGGCAAAAGTCTTCCAAGGCATAGCACCTAGTCTCAGGAGTTGTCGCAATATGATTTCTTAGACATTAATTCCCAGCTCAACGTTTGTTCCAAAAATGAGAAGAGCGCTTCTGATGATTCACTCTTTTAAAGTGTTTGGTTTATGATTAAAATGCTTATGAATAATTTATTTTGCATATTTGAGTGTTTCTTCAACTATGAGCACACGCTCACTACTTTATTTAACTTGTCCAATAGTGAATATGCATGTATCACAGATTAATTCTATCATTTCAAATCAGTATTTAGAAATACTGATGCCCAATTCACAAAAGATTCATCCTTTTGAGTAATCTTTTGTGAATTTGCGATTCAGTCCGATTTGTTCAGATCGCTATCTCACTGAATTTTTCCAGCGGTTTCTCACTGAGTAAAACAGTATCAGGATATTAAAGAACATTTGGCTAGCTGAATTGGATATTTACATAAAAAAATGTTAAACAAAAGTCTAGTTTTATGAGAGATAACTTTTAGAAACTTCAACTGGTGCTGTGTCATGGGACTGTGGGGCCGTTCACATGGAACACGTTTTTACACCTATCCATGCTGTTTAAGTCGTTGTTTAAAAAAAAAACAATGCTGTTTAAAAAAAAAAAAAATGTTTTGCTCTATTCATTACACTGCATCTTGTCTTGTTTTGGTCTTATCGAAAGAATGTGTTCTCCAAGTCTTTTAAAAATGCTTTAGCCAATATTTACATGAATGTTATACATACTAAAGAAAATGTAAAAATGCTTCTCTCAACGTCATCAGAATTGAATGGTTTAACGTTTTTTCTTTTGCAAAAAAATTAAAGAAATAAAACCTCTACTCAATTGAGTTACAATAAACAGGATTACTGTAGTAAATACATTTAAAGTAAAGGTTTAGATTCACCTACTGTGTATACAGTATGTCATATTTAATCCATTATTGTTAGGGTCCATTTAATTACACACTCATTCTGTATTTTGCTTACTTGACTTACATTGAATGGATTATAATAATATACAGAAGCAGGCAGTCTGTGTTTTGCCATGTAAAGCCACATAGGCACCTTGTACCATTTTGTTCACTTCACCTAGGATGTGGCATTTATTTCATTTTTTTTTCTCAACTGGTAATATTGTTCAACCAACATAAACTTATGCAAATAATAAATTAAGTATATTTGATAAATGAACCTATAGCCAATTTAGCTGTTTATTGTGTACATACAACACATTCTTTGTGATTGCATAGGCCTATGTGAGTCTTGTCTAAGACTTTGCCTCTTTTGGTCTCAGTTTTGACTTAGAATTTACCCTCTCTGGACCCGATCTTGACTCTGACTCAACCTGCTCTGGTCTCAGCCTGGACTCAGATGCGCTGGTCTTGACTACAATACTGCTGTTAAGTATCATTGATTGGTCAGGTTACATAAACATTCCACACTCAGATCTCTTTGCCTTCCTATGAGATGCTCTGAAACCCAGTGGGATTATTGGCTTTTTCAAGCAAAAGCTGACTCACTCTCTAAATTATGAGTGTTACAAAAAGCTCTACATACCAAAAGCTCTGTGCAAATCACACACAGAGGAGCAACTGACAAACATAAGCTCCCAGCTTTCCATTTGGTGGGTTTTTAGCTTTTAGTTTTGATAAGTTGGTGTGCATTTGTCCTGAAAAGCTCTCTTCATGTTCACTGATTGCATTCTGGAGTATCAGAAGCTTTGGTACATCTGATGAAAAGAGCATAAATTCAGAAATCATTAAATGTTCAAATTTGGTTCTCCAGAGCCATAATTGAATTAATTAAATCAATGCAAGTTTATTTCTTCCTGACCTGAGACATGCTGCTACCATATAAACTATTTTTAATGTGGTGGTTTTGATAAAAAAGCTAAAGTGTTCTATAAATGAGCTTTGATTCGGTCATTGATCATTCACGCTTGTGTGAATTGGAGCGCTTCAAAGATCATGTGGCGCCACATCTTGTCTCCACACCAAAAATGAAAGAGCTCAGCACACTGCGGTAGTCTTGATATACTCAGTAGTCCTGGTTCATCACTATCTCAGCTTCAAGATCAGAACACCAAATTTGCTCAGAATTTTAAGGCATCATAGATGTTTTCCCATCTTGAAGTCTTTTCTAAAATCTAAGTAACTTAATTATGCAGCCTTTTAAAATTGTTTCCAAATCATATATCAGCACTGCATGCATCATTTCCGAAAAGGCAACCCCCGAAATGGATTGCGACAAGTGCTGTGGGGAAAAAACAACAACATGGTGGATGAAGAGTAATTATGTTCATTAAACATATGTATATTTTATTCAATATGCCTAATGAAAATTATACAATTTTAAATAGTAGACTATGTTAATCAATATTTGTGTGTGTGCTCTGTATTTTTATGCTTATTTTAGTATTGTGTGATTAGCTTAGCAATATGCTAACATCATACTTTATTGCAATCAATTGTTGGTCAAGTCTCACATCACATGATGAGAACTATTAGTATAATGTGTTACCTAAACTGTAAAAAGTTGTAATTTGCATTTTTTTCTTAAATTTATTTTTTATTAAACTTGATAGGCTAATTTTACATGATCTAACACATACAATGTGTTTCGTTGGTATAAACTAATGTGGTCAGTTAAATAATATATTAAACTTAATTTATATAAACCAGTTAATTTCAGATGTTTCCACATGAAGCACAGTTATAAGTTCATGACACAGAACCGGTATATATAGTGTTTCAAAATAAACACTTATGTTGTCAGGATGCTGACTTACAAGGCAGATGCATATGTAGGCAGTGATGCAGCTCACCACATTTTGAAACAGAGCTATTTTCTCCTTTTTGGCCTCAGTAGGACATGAAAAGGATGATGATGATGCCTATGATCATAATGGCACCATCAACACCTGATGTTCCCTTCAACGACTAATGTTCTGCTTCATTCTGGCCTCATAATCTGATTAGAATTCACCCTGTTAAGTGTCAACCACCTCAGTATGGGTTATTTCACCATAGAAGAGGATTGCAAAACCATAAACTTTAAGAGCGGCCAAAAGAGCCTATTTGGATGATAGATCAGAGGTATTATTGTACCCTGGAGTGGATGATAACCTGGAAACTTATCCCAAGAGAGGCAATAAACAAACCACTACATATCAACCATGCAGATAATGATTTCTGATAGCTGCTGTTCTCTTCCCAGTTTTGTGGCTTCTTGTAAAATGATAAATGTTATGTCAGACTCCAAGCCGCTGATCCAAGGTCAGTTAAAATAAGAGGGTGTCACAAGTATTTTCAGAAGTGGAGAGTGCACAGAAAGGCAAAAAACGGTTGAATTTTTTCTACAGTATGCAAATATAAAGTTTCTTCCATTCCGTGGACGTAAGGGTGAATGTACTTTTCATTTAGTGGATTACAAATAATAATATGCCATGGCATATGTGGCAGGGCGGAGGGCGGGGCCAGGTCGTGATCCTACACACCCGGTCCCGTATTAGGCTAATCAAGCCTCCCGAGAGGGATAAAGGTCGACTGCAGAGGATCGTGCGGGAGAGAAAGATAGTTTACGGGCATGTCCGTCATATGTGTGCGTTTGTCTTTTGTTTAAGTTCTATATTAAAAATATTATTTATATTATCAAGCCGATTCTCGCCTCCACCTTTCCATCGATCTCTTTACAGCATAGTATTTGTGCATAAAAAAAATACACATTTCACCTTTAACATACATTCAAATGCTTAACTAAAAAATGATGTCTGCAGTTTTTCTTAGGAAACAATGGTCATTATAGAATTGTTCAGTAAGCCAAAATGTGTCTCATGCACTTAAATAGTCCAGAACTGATAGCACACTCTCTTATCAGTTGTGAAGTTTTTTGTTTTTAGCTCTGAAAGCCCATCACACTAGCAGTGAAGCCAAAATACTTTTTCACAACCTTAGGTGAGTCTTATATTCTGCTACCTGCGGTGAGAATGTCTTTTATACAGGTAATTAACTCTCTGAGGGGGGAGAGAGGTGAAAAGACTAGTCCATTCCATCCAGCTCTGCTCATGTTCTGGAATATAATAATGGCACAAAGTGAGTATGATGTCTATGGACTTTTATCTCCACAGGTATGGTTTTCACAACAGCACACAGACCAGAAGCCTTCAACATTAGCTAAAGGTTTGTCTCCATCATCCTGTGATGAGCTTCAATGAGAGGAGACACTGCTAGAAAATGTATTGTGCAGGCCAATGGTGAAACGTAATGTGTGAGGACAGAAAAAAAATGAGTGAGAGAGGGGAATGGAAGGTAAGAGAGCTAGGACAATCAGGAATTTGTGAGAGCGGCTATAAATCAACACACTGCTAAATCATTAATAAATCAGCTAAGAAAAGTAACGCTGTGATATTTTGGCAATGGACCATTTTCACATTCCTGGGTTTTGATCGACCATTGCAAATATTATTTTTGTGTTCCCAAAAGAAAAAAATCCACTAATATATTTCCACGACATTCCAAAAGAGGCAGTAGATTACAGATTACAATTTACAGTCACTCTCTTGGCAGCTGAAACCACTTAGCAGCATTTTTGACCATTTTTATTCATTGAATAAGTCAATGTATAATATAACACAAAGAATAATGTTAGAAATTCACTAAATTATAAAAAATGTTGGCTAGATTTATTCTGATAAATAAGCATGTCTAATAACTAAATAGCGCATTGTAAGGCGGGATGCCAATGTGTTTGCATTCAAAGGCAAAGAGCAAATGTATATTCTTTGAGAAAATCAACAAATTGACTTTCTCACAATTAACAACTCTTCCTGAGGCGCCACACCCCACTGAGCGAAGACTGCAAATTCACACCTCATTGTTGCCCTTTCACATCTGTCCCATTCTCTCCACTATCCTCCTCATCCATTCCCCTTCAGCCCAGAATCACCTCAAACTCACCTAAGATCTGTATGTAACAAAATACCATATCTGATGTATACAAATAATGTAACTAGTGTAACATGTTTGGTATCATTTAAAATGTCTCGGTGCGTCTGGTATAGTGTTTTGTCCCCAGGTTTATAAAACTTAATGACAACAAAGTTATAAGGTCTTTGCCAAATACTGAATAACTCTGGAGGGCTATCCCCTCCTTGAAGGTTTAACACCAGGAAGCCAAGAACCAATTCACCCACAAATTCTCAAAGGATAATACCATTTGGTAAACAATGTGTATTCTGTCTGGATATTTAAGGAAGGCTGGCCCAGAGCTCAGGGTTCTCTGTAGTCAGATGATCCCACACCTCAATGTGTGTAACTGCAATAATTGGAATCTGCATTCAGATTTCCCATGCTTTGCAATTACATGTAGTTTTCTCAACTGCCAGGTGTGTTCTTTGACTTGTTTCTTTAACTTGTGTTTTAAATCCTACCTGGCAAATAAATTGTTACTTTTTCATTCATTCTGTATTCCTCTGAAATCATTTATATCAATACTGGGTCTTTAAAATAGGAGAAACCGCTCTGGAGAATCCCATTTTAAGAATAATTTCTATCATAACTGAAGCTTTAATGTAGGAGGAAGCCACTTAAAGACTATCAGTTTGAATCTCATTAGAAACTGAACAAAAGGTAAATGAATAGAAGGGGATTCAGAGTAATCAATAACTTAAATGATTAAAATAAACGAATGATCAGAAAGTATTTAGAGCTTTAATCTAAATTAGAGGTCAACTTAAAATTGGAGTCCGATTAATATAAAATTGGAGTCAGATAAAATTAATAAAGAGATGAATTTGTAAAGTGCAAATTATTAACAATAATTGCTTTACTTCAGTGCTCAGAAAAGACAGAACAACGCAGAGACCTTCAAGGGGTTTTATATTTATATTTTTAGCAGTTTTGCCTGCCATTTTACAGCATCATCACATTTTGTGAAAAGGTCAATTTTGCTGAATGTTTTTTCTAACAATTAAAATGATGGCCTAATTACTTTTCTAAAATTGTAATCAGAATAAACTACTCATTCATTTAAGAGAAAATTAATCACATATATAATTACTTTAATTTTAAGTTACTTTCTAAAATACTTTTAGTTTTTCTGCTCAAGAAATTCAAATAATATCTATATTCCTCCTTGTTTATAGCCGTATTGTTATGATCCCGTGTTGTCTGCCCCGTGTTTTGTGTTTCACTCGTCACGGTTCACATTCCATGTCACGTTTTCCTTGTTGTCCGCCCCGTGTTTCACTGTCCTTGTAAAACTACATTTCCCATCATTCCCGACCCTCACTACCAGCACTGTGTTATTGTCCACACCTGATTGTTATTTCATCATTATCGTGTCTGTTTATTTAAACCCCGCTGTTTCCTCCTTCCTTTGTCAATCTTTGTTTGACTGTAGCGTTTTCATGTTCCCATTCCTGGTCATTACTCTAGTTTGTCTACGTTTACACTTTATGTTATATTTCTGTGTATTGTTTTGTACTTTAGCTTGTTTTCCCATTGTGGACCTTTTCTTTCGTTTCTGTTTGTACTTATTATTAAATAAACCGCATTTAGATCCGAATTCCCCGTCTGTCTCCTCTTGCTTTCCACGAAAGCGTAACAGAACGATTGACCGAACAATGGATCTAGCAGTCCAACAGGCCAACTACCTGCTGCTTTGCCTGAAGCAAGAGGGTCGACCTGTGGAAGACCACATCCGCGACTTCCTCAAGCTGGTGAATATCTCGGACTACCCGGACTCATCCCTGGTGGTCTTCTTCAGGAGCAACCTGCATAGTTCGCTGCAGGAGCGGTTGCCACCGGCGACGCGCGGCTGGACTCTCTGCGACTTCCTGGAGGCGACCTTACGGGTGAGCGGCTTGCCTTCACTGTGGGCTTTGCTGAGGAGGACCCTACCTCTCCTCCCATCGTGGAGACTCTCCAGTCGTCCATGGCTCTTCCTGTCGTGCCCACCTCACCTGTCAGTGAGCCAACCCCCACGCCTGTCGCCGTCAACGAGCCAGCACGGCCAACTTCGTCTGCCCGGAGGAGGAGGAGAAGAAGGGCTTCCGCCTCCCAGCCCACGCCTGCCCCGGTCAGCGAGCCTGAGCCCACGCCAGCCACGGACAGCGAGCCTGAGCCCACGCCAGCCACGGACAGCGAGCCTGAGCCCACGCCAGCCACGGACAGCGAGCCTGAGCCCACGCCAGCCACGGACAGCGAGCCTGAGCCCACGCCAGCCACGGACAGCGAGCCTGAGCCCACGCCAGCCACGGTCAGCGAGCCTGAGCCCACGCCTGCCCCGGTCTGCGAACCAGAGCCAACGTCTGTTCTGGTCTGCGAGCCAGTGCTTACAGCCTCAGACATCAGTGAGCCAGTGCCTGTAGCCTCAGACGTCAGTGAGCCAGTGCCTGTAGCCTCAGACGTCAGTGAGCCAGTGCCTGTAGCCTCAGACGTCAGTGAGCCAGTGCCTGTAGCCTCAGACCGTCCAGTGAGCCAGCGCCTGTAGCCTCGACCGTCCCTGAGCCAGCGCCTGTAGCCTCGACCGTCCCTGAGCCAGCGCCTGTAGCCTCGACCGTCCCTGAGCCAGCGCCTGTAGCCTCGACCGTCCCTGAGCCAGCGCCTGTAGCCTCGACCGTCCCTGAGCCAGCGCCTGTAGCCTCGACCGTCCCTGAGCCAGCGCCTGTAGCCTCGACCGTCCCTGAGCCAGCGCCAGTAGCCATGACCGTCCAAGAACCAGCGTCCCTCGGGTCACTCGAGTCTTCCAGGGCCCCTCCTCTCAAGCCTCTCGAGCCTCCCAGGGCTCCGCCTCTCGAGCCTCCTGAGCCTCCCGAGCCTCCTACGGCTCTTCTCCCAGAGACTCCAGAGCCTCCTACGGCTCCGCCTCCTCAGCCTCCTACGGCTCTTCTCCCAGAGACTCCAGAGCCTCCTACGGCTCCGCCTCCTGAGCCTCCTACGGCTCTTCTCCCAGAGACTCCAGAGCCTCCTACGGCTCCGCCTCCCGAGCCTCCTACGGCTCTTCTCCCAGAGACTCCAGAGCCTCCTACGGCTCCGCCTCCCGAGCCTCCTAGGCTCTTCTCCCAGAACTCCGAGCCTCCTCGGCTCCGCCTCCCAGCCTCCCGAGCCTCCTACGGCTCTTCTCCCAGAGACTCCAGAGCCTCCTACGGCTCTACTCCCAGAGACTCTAAAGCCTCCTACGATGCCCCCTTCCTCGGCTCCGCCTCCTGAGCCTTCCTCAACTCCGCCTCCTAGGCCTTCCTCGGCTCCGCCTCCAGGGCCTCCCTCAGCTCCGCCTCCTGAGCCTCCAGAGCCTCCCTCAGCTCCGCCTCCTGAGCCTCCCTCGGCTCCGCCTCCCGAGCCTCCCTCGGCACAGCCTACCAAACCTGTCCCTACCCAGTGGACGCCCCCCAGGCCACCTGACCTTGGCCCCGTCTCACACCCCCATAGACTGCCTGCGTGCCCCCTTCTTTATGTCGGTTCTTCCCCTATTCTAGCTCCTCTCACTGTGAACATTTTTTTTTTTGTTATTGTTGTTTGGTCGTTTTTGTTATCTCTTTCTTGTGGACCGTCTGGTATCCGGTCCTTTGGGGGGGGGCTATGTTATGATCCCGTGTTGTCTGCCCCGTGTTTTGTGTTTCACTCATCACGGTTCACATTCCATGTCACGTTTTCCTTGTTGTCCGCCCCGTGTTTCACTGTCCTTGTAAAACTACATTTCCCATCATTCCCGACCCTCACTGCCAGCACTGTGTTATTGTCCACACCTGATTGTTATTTCATCATTATCATGTCTGTTTATTTAAACCCCGCTGTTTCTTCCTTCCTTTGTCAATCGTTGTTTGACTGTAGCGTTTTCATGTTCCCATTCCTGGTCATTCCTCTAGTTTGTCTATGTTTACCCTTTATGTTATATTTCTGTGTATTGTTTTGTACTTTAGCTTGTTTTCCCATTGTGGACCTTTTCTTTCGTTTCTGTTTGTACTTATTATTAAATAAACCACATTTAGATCCGAATTCCCCGTCTGTCTCCTCATGCTTTCCACGAAAGCGTAACACGTATATGCAAGTCAAACACTCAGCACCAAATATTTCTCCCTTACCATGACTTGTTTGTGATGATTCAGCTGTCACAGAAATGCAAATTGCCGTACAAATGAGCATAATTCATATTTTAAAAGTTTTCTACATGAATAATAATTTTAAACAAAATATATTTTTAAACTGAGGCACCCAAGGAATGTGCTTAAAAGGAATTAACTTAATTGAAAGTCAGATGCCCCTTTCACTTATACAACCTAGTAAATTGCAGTAAAATTGTTAGATAACTTTTTCTGGTAAATGTACCACATCTGCTTTTCACTCATGCAACGGTTTCCATCTTTTTTACTTTTTGCAATCACACATCAGCACCAAAATCCCATTAAACTCTGAAATGTAGTTAGTTATTTTAAAAGCAGACAACTTTCTTTATACGCTTGAATGAAAGGTAACATTTAGGTGCGGTCTCGAGTGGAAAGTTAAGTGCCGTTAAATATTTTCTCCACTCTTGCTTGTTTGCTTGTGACTTCATGTGTGCAGTCGATTTCAATTGGCTACTCACCATATGACTTCAGATTTCTGTCATGGTGTCAAGTTTCCGTGTGTTTTTGTTCATGTCTTTAATTTTGAAAACTAAGTTCCTTGCTCCTGCATGTTTTCATGTGTTTTGTTCTCATTGGTTCCTTGTTATGTTACTGTCATGTGACCGTCTTGTTCCACTATGTTTATAGTCCTGTCTCTTCATTGGTCTATGTTAAATAGTCTTGTTATCAGTTTGTTTTATCATTGGTTCTTGTTCTCTTACGAGAGGTTCTCTCGTATTGCGTAAGCTAGCTT
The DNA here is from genome assembly GCF_025860055.1 of Xyrauchen texanus. NCBI lineage: Eukaryota > Metazoa > Chordata > Actinopteri > Cypriniformes > Catostomidae > Xyrauchen > Xyrauchen texanus. The sequence continues at coordinate 41,905,794 of NC_068286.1, forward strand.
ACGCTACGGGAAAGATTAATCTTTTCTGAGATATTGAAGCCAAAAAATTATCCTTAATTTCTGTATCCATTGTCAACGCAGTGCGGCAGCTGCAGACCTTGAGCGGGCTAGCTAGCGAGCTCATAGGTTGCTCTGCGGCAACTGCTGCAGCCTATAGACGAGCTTGGGCGAACTCGCATCCAATGAGAGGCATCCGCGCACTCACTGCATCAAAGCCCGCCAAAATGGGCGTGACTTGAGTGCATATAAGCGTAGTTCGTAGGCTGGAACCCTGATTTTCATCTCTTCAGCGAAGCTCTTCGCGATCGCTGACCTGGAAGCCGCGTCGCCGTTCGAGGGGCATCAAGCAAGCGTGGACAGCGCTAGAAGCTGGCCGCCTCAGCCACCTTCAGCCATCCTGCGAAGCTACGCCATCCGACGACGTATCCTTTTATTCAGCAAGCTAGTTCTCACTGAACTATTCACAAAAGAGTACGAGCGTCTTTTTCAAGATGCCTCGCTCCACTTGCGCCTCATGTCGCGCCCTTCTCAGCACAGGAGACCACCACATCATCTGCGCTCTCTGCCTGGGACTGGGGCACGCAGAGCTCGCCCTCACTGAGGGCGGATGCGATTTCTGCGAGGAGCTACCGATGTCGACCCTGCGGGCTCGACTCGAGCGCTCAAAGCAGAAACCGCCAGCCGCCTTACCTTCAGCCGCGCAGGAAGAAGCGCCGCTCACAAAGGCTGCCGGAAACTGTGGTTGAAGCGACTGCCTCGCCGAGCCTCTCCCTCGAGCATCGCTCACCCTCCCCGCCCCGGACGCCGCAGTTGCCGCCGAGCGGCCGCACTGCTGCCATCTCGGATGACGAGGCGGAGGATAAGGGCCGCTGTTCCATCATGGCTTCGGACAGCGAGGAGTGGTCAGGCTCCCAAGCCTCCTCCTCGGCCCAGGAATCCAGCAGGACAAACGCCGGAGTCGAAGGGGAGTTAACACGCCTCCTCACACAGGCCGTCGACCGCCTCGGGCTCGAGTGGTCACCGCCCCCTGAGCAGGCACCCAACAGACTCGACGGCTGCTTTCTTCAAAGCCATCACCGCTCTACACCCGCGGCCCGGGCCGCTCCCTTCCTGCCGGAATTACACACGGAGCTTGCAAAGTCGTGGAACGCTCCTTTTTCAGCCAGGTCCCGTTCCCACGTCTCCACCTCTCTCGCGTCGGTGGACGGTGCCACTAAGAGAGAGGCTACTCCTCCATCCCCCCGGTCGAGGACTCGGTAGCAGCACACCTTTGTCCGCCCTCCGCGAGATGGCGTTCCAAGCCTGTGCTCCCGTCTAAGGCCTGCAGAGCGACTTCCGCCTATGTTGGCCGCGCCTATTCCGCCGCCGGCCAAGCCGCATCTGCTCTGCACTCAATGGCCGTTTTACAGATCCTACAAGCAGACCTTCTTCGGGAGTGGGATGAGAAAGGCAGGCACCCAGAGGCTGTTACTGATCTACGAAGCGCGATGGACCTCGCCCTTCGTGCTACCAAAGCTGCAGCCCAAGCTCTAGGGAAGTGCATGGCCTCGCTGACTGTGACCGAGAGACACTTGTGGCTAACACTAGCCGACATGGGAGAAGCAGAGCGCTCCACGTTCCTCAACGCACCGCTCTCTCCGACCGGTCTCTTCGGCTCCGCGGTGAGTGGCATTGTTGACCGCTTCTCAGAAGTCCAGAAAGCCACCCAAGCCATGAACCTCTTCCTGCCGCGTCGCGCTAGCTCCTCTGCAGGCCGCTCACGTGATCGGCCTCCTGCACGAGCCTCTTCACAGCGCCCAGTTCAACAAACTCAGACTTCTCAGCGTCGACAGGGCGGCCGCCTCGATCAGCTCAGACAGCCGCCGCAGACCGCCGCCCCCCCGCGGGCCTCGATCTAAGGTAACGCTGAAACCCGAACAGCCGAAGTCTTCCTAACTGTGTTGAACAAACGACGGCTCAGTCCCGCCGCAGCCAGACCACCGTCAAAGCTTCGCCCCCTGTCAGTCCCCTTCTCTCAGGCTACTGCAGTGGTGAATTTAGCAGCCAACAAGCCGGTGACACTGCCCGCTTGCCTGCACTCAAACGCCGTTTTCACGGCGACCCAAATAAATCTTGTAAAGAGCAAACGTGTCTTATGTGTAGAAAATGTGCCCACAACCCAGTGTTCACCCCTACACACAAGCATAACACATCCCGTGCCCCTATCAGAGCACACTCTCATAAAGCGGTTACGAACTGCTCGAGCGTCAGAGTCAATGAAGGCGCCCACAAATGCGTGCGCGCGCCCATTCTCTGGCCGCTCTGTCACACTACCAGCCCCATGTGTAGAAAATGTGCCCACAATCCAGTGTTCACCTCTACACACAAGCACTGCATGTCTCGTGTCCCCACCAGAGCATGCTCACATAAAGCGGTTACGAACCGCTCGAGCGCTAGAGTCAATAAATGCGCCCACGAATACGTGGCGCGCGCCCATTCTCTGCCCGCTCTGTTACACGGCCAGCAAACATTCCTCTGTGTGTAAGTCCCGTGCCCATGACTATGCTTGCGCATCACGTAACAGATGTGACTCTTTCCCCATTCGTTCCAATCGGGGAAGTCACTCACAAAACAGCCTGTTCATGCTGTCTGCGAGCAATCATGCATAAACACACTGAACGCGCTCACACATTTTGTTCAGCGCTCTGTGTGCGGCAATCAGAGCGAATTGGCCATTCACCCTCTAGAGTTACACTTCAAAGCGTGGGAAGCTATTCCAGGGATATCCAAGTGGGTGTTAAGCACAATACAACAGGGCTATTTGCTACAGTTCGATCGCCGCCCTCCTCGCTTCAGAGCGCGGCTCGAAACCACTGTGAACACGGAAGCAGCGTGCATGCTTCGTTCAGAAATAGCAAGCCTTCTGTGCAAAAGGGCCATAGAGAAAGTGCCACCCTCTCTGAGCTGAGTCGGGCTTTGAGCTTTACAGCCGTTATTTTCTTGTTCCCAAGAAAGACGGCGGCCTCAGACCCATATTAGATCTCAGGGTTTTGAACAAGGTGCTTGCAAAAGACCGTTCAAAATGCTTACAATCGGAAACTCCTCGCGCATTTGCGCCAGGGGACTGGTTTATTTCTCTCGATCTGAAAGATGCATACTTTCAGATTCAGATAAATCCCGTCACAGGCCATTCTTGAGATTCGCCGACGGCCAGGTTTATCAATACACCGTCCTTCCGTTCGGCCTGTCCTTAGCACCCCGTACTTTCACGAAGTGCATGGATGCAGCGCTCGCACCCCTGCGGAGTCAGGGTTTGCGAATTTTGAACTATTTGGACGACTGGCTGATTATGGCACAGTCACATATGGAGCTTCTGTCTCACAGAGCAGTTCTCCTCAGCCATCTGAACAGTTTGGGTCTTGCAGTTAATTGGACCAAGAGCTCACTACAGCCCAGTCAGACAATTTCCTTCCTTGGAATAGAACTAGACTCCGTGGCAATGATGGCTCGCTTGTCTACACAGCAACTAGCCGCATCTTTTCAGATGAACAGCCTCACGCCTCTGAAGAAATTCCAGAGAGTGCTAGGTTACATGGCCTCAGCCGCAGCAGTACTTCAGCTGGGTTTACTGCACATGCGCCTGCTTCAGCATTGGCTAAACACCCGCGCGTCTCGCCGGGCTTGGGCCACAGGCCGCCAGCCCATCAAGGTGACTCGGACCTGTATTTCAGCTCTGCAGCCCTGGACAGTGGCCGAATGGTATCAGCGGGGAGTGACAATGGGAGCTGTATCTCGCCGAAAAGTCATCTCGACAGACGCGTCCAACACGGGTTGGGGCGCGGTCTGCGATGGCTGTCCGGTTTTCGGCCTATGGTCAGTTCAGGAAAAGCTCCTTCACATAAATTGTCTGGAAATGATAGCGGTCGAGTACACGCTCGTGCGCTTTCTCCCGGTCATTCAGGGTCACCACGTCCTGGTCCGTTCGGACAACAGATCTGTGGTATCCTACCTAAACCGGCAGGGCGGTGTCGGATCCAGGAACCTATTCCATCTGACGAAACGCATACTGAGTTGGTCCTAGTGCCACCTGCGCTCGCTGAGACATGGTTCCCGGAGCTTACGCAGCTGTCACTGACAGCGCCGTGGCCCATCCCAGTGAGAGCAGATCTCCTCTCTCAAGGCATCCCCACCCAGAGCGCTGGGCGCTGCACGCTGGGTGATCAACGACTACCCGTCGCTCTGCCAGAAGGGGTAATAAACACCATCATACACGCTAGAGCCCCTTCCACGAGAAGACTCTATGCGTCAAAATGGTCTGTGTTCTCAAAATGGTGCACCGGGACCCGCGGACATGTGGGGTGTCGTCGCTGCTCGTATTTCTACAAGAGCTGCTGGATAAGGGCAGATCCCCATCCACGCTCAAAGTGTATGTGGCGGCCGTTGCGGCGTTCACTGAACCCCTGCATGGCCAGTCATGGGGTAAAAACGAGCTGGTCATCCGCTTCCTCAGGGGAGCTAGAAGGATGAACCCCCCGCGCCCCCCATCGGTTCCTATCTGGGATCTTTCTATAGTTCTCGAAACTATGAAAGCCCCCTTTCGAACCACTTCAATCCATGGATTTGAAATACCTTTCACTCAAAACCGTTTTTCTGACTGCCCTGTCATCAGTCAAACGTGTGGGAGACCTTCACGCTGTCTGTCAGCGCTGCGTGTCTTGAGTTTGGACCAAGTGACTCCAAGGTCATTTTAAAGCCTAGACACGGCTATGTTCCCAAGGTGATCGGTACTCCTTTCAGAGCACAGGTCATTTCCCTATCGGCGCTGCCAGCATCCGTTAGCTGAACGCGACGCCAATCTCCTTTGCCCGGTCAGAGCACTGAGATTGTATACTGCGCACTCCGCCGCTTTCAGACGCTCTGAGCAGCTTTTCGTTTCGTTCGGAGGGCGCACCAAAGGTCTCGCCGCCTCGAAACAGACACTATCTAGATGGATAGTGGACGCTATTGCTGCTGCATACGCGTCAAAAGACCTGCCATGCCCGTTGGGCATTAGGGCTCACTCCACTAGAGGCATGGCATCCTCATGGGCATGGTCCAGCGGGATTTCCATTCACGACATATGTGTGGCAGCGGGATGGACTTCCCCCTCCACCTTTGTCAGATTTTACAATATGGAAGTGCCCGCTCTGCAGGCAAAAACACTAGCGGTTTAATACGCTACAGCTCCCCTGGTGAGCTGCACTGATGGGACACATTCCACACAGACCGGCACCGCCGCTCTGTCGTTCCCTTCCCACTATGTGCTTATGTATTACACAATCAATGACCCGCATTCTTGCCGGCCAAATATTATTTCCCCACTCATAAGGGCTCCCCGGGTCCCCCTTAATTCCCTGGGGCTCATACAGTGGATGCTTGGGGCGCACGGCGTTGACAATGGGTTCCCGTAGCGTAAGCCATTTTACGCAATACGAGAGAACCTCTCGTAAGAGAACGTATCGGTTACCTAACGTAACCTCGGTTCTCTCTAGATGAGGGAACGAGTATTGCGTAGCCGGCCGTGCTTCGCGCCACGGCGACTTTTCGCTTCAGTCAATGAAAACCAGGGTTCCAGCCTACGAACTACGCTTATATGCACTCAAGTCACGCCCATTTTGGCGGGCTTTGATGCAGTGAGCGCGCGGACGCCTCTCATTGGATGCGAGTTCGCCCAAGCTCGTCTATAGGCTGCAGCAGTTGCCGCAGAGAAACCTATGAGCTCGCTAGCTAGCCCGCTCAAGGTCTGCAGCTGCCGCACTGCGTTGACAATGGATACAAAAATTAAGGATAATTTTTTGGCTTCAATATCTCAGAAAAGAAGAATCTTTCCCGTAGCGTAAGCTAGCTTACGCAATACTCGTTCCCTCATCTAGAGAGAACCGAGGTTACGTTAGGTAACCGATACGTTTCATTGCCTTGTTTTCATGTTTATTAGTTTAGGCTTGTCATTGGTTGTCTCTGTGTGGTAGTCATGTATTTAAGCCCTCATGTTTCCCATTGTCATTTGTCAGGTATTGTGTTCAAGTCAAGTCAAGTCAAGTCTGTTTTAGATTCTTGTTTTTGGATATTTCACATGTAAATAAACTGCACTTGGGTTATCACACTTCATCATCTTCATCTGCTCCTGTGTCTTCAGCCTGCCTCACATGGAGCATCATACACTACAACATTTTTCTCTATAGTCAGCATTAAACTACAGTATAACATTTATTTTTATATCCCCTGACTATATGGAATCATTTCACTATCTTTCCATCTACATTACTTTTTTTTACTCCAGAGTAAATGCTAAAGGATAAATTTGTGCTCAAACTGAAAATCTTATGACTCTAATGTTCACAGATTGCATTAAGATTGAACTTTTCAGGTAATGTTAAAATTTCTCATTCAGGGAAATAGCCAGTGCTAAATATAAAAAAGTTTTTGAATGGGTCATGTTCGCATGACATCTAAACTGAAAATTTTAGTTAATTTTGTGGAAAGTGGTGTGTGAAAGCAAATAGTAACTGTAATCTAATTGCACAAATATAAAATGTCATGTGTTACACAATGTTGAGTTTAGAATGATTAGATTACAGCAACGAATTACTTTATCAAATTACACCCAACACAGCAAGTTCAATCTTATCAGCTTTTATAAGAGAATAGAAAATGCTTCCCATATCTTTTGTTGGTGACATCAAACTCTATAGCATTTTTCCATCAGCCCGTGGCTGCATGCCCGTAGCACACGGCATCCCAACCCAGTTGAGAGGTGTCTGTGGTGACCACGACACGTCTGGACACCTGTGTGACATGCCGTCATCTTTGAAAAATATGAACAAAACTAAGCAAGGGAAAAGAAAATACCAGTCTACATTATATATGGTTTCACCATCAATAAAGATAAACATATTTTGTGCTGTCCACAATCACTCCAAACTTTGTTAAAATGAAGTGACATCCACAACTGTCCTATTGATTAACAGAGGTGATGTTATCAATTGCTGGTTGCACTGAAATCTCATTGAAATTTTTATGCATCATGGCAAAATGAATTTGCACATTTCACTGTTTGATTCTTATTTAACTTTGAGTCGCCACTTGATATCCAATGTAAAATCTGGGTCCTCAAGAAAAATCAGACCACTGCTCTAATGCTCAGCAGGGAAAAGATCAGAAAAGATCTTCCAATTTCAACTCTCCCCTTCAGCTCTACACTCCCAGGAATCTCATGAATAAACGTCTGGATATTAATCCATTTAAATACGCTGGTTTGCATGCATGCATTCTAATCATTACTATGCAAATAAAGAGGTTTTTCTCATGAAAACAACATGAGAAGAGAAATTATCTGGTCCGCTGTGTATGGAATGAACGGTCTCCTCTGTCCCTGCTATCTGATCTCCTTATATGCTCCGTCAGGTCTCAAGGAAACAGTGTCATTGTATAAGGAAACTGAATTTAATTTAAAACTCCAGGGAGGGGGCTGATAAGAATGTGATGTGTCACTGTGATTACACTTTGCCTTATCTATATTTGCCAATAGACTTATTTAGTGACGGGAATAACCAGCTCCTCATAGACACCTAATGTCCCGAAGTAGACACAGACACAACTGTATTTCACCCCCGTTTACAGCGCAGGGCACAGGTGCTGAATTTTAAATGCCATAAGATGGATGTCCTGTTATAGTAGGATTAGACTCCACTCTCCTTGTTTTATTGCAGCCTCTTCTTTTTGTAATATCCGTGTAATGGCTTTTTCAAACTGCAGAGCCACGATTTCAGCCATTGCTATTTTCTCATCTCGATTTGGTTTGGCTCCTGCAGTTCAGCTCCTTCTTTCCATTAAATTCCATCCAATCACAGTGTAATAAAATTCCTGTGAGGTACCAGAGAGACTATAGGCTCTGATGGCGTTTATTATCTGTGTTCACTTAAGATGTAAAATGTACATGCAGTATAACCTTCTTACAGGATGTTAGAGAAACTCATGGAATTGGGTGAAGTTCTAATGTTTTTTATTGCATTTTCCCAAACATTATTGCGTCCAAGATCACTGCTCACATTTAAGTACATGTAGCAAAACTGGTGAGAAAAACAGATGACATTAAAATGTCATGGAGTACTCATATGTCTTATGTAAATATAAAATGTTCTCCTAAAATTCCTATGAAATAAAAATAGCAAATTATACAATTGTTGACATACAGTAAGCTTATAGAGATTAAAATAATAAATAGTTAATCCAAAATGCAAATTCTGTCATTTACACTCCAAACCTATGTAGATTCCAAACCTGTATGCTGAACACAACATGATAATTTTTATAAGAATCTTCCTCAAGCTCTTTTCCTTTTAACAGTTCAGTCATTTACATTTATGCATTTGGCAGACACTTTTATCCAAAGCGACTTACAGAGCCCTTATTACAGGGACAATCCCCCCAGAGCAATCTGGTGTTAAGTGCCTTGCTCAAGGACACAATGGTGTTGGCTGTGGGGCTTGAACCAGCATCCTTCTGATTACCAGATTACCAGTTATGTGCTTAGACCACTATACAGCCATGACAACTCTCGGAAAGATTTATCATGTTAATTCACAGACATACTAAGTGAAGCATGTGGACATGCAGGTTCTGCACAATTTGACAAAATGCAAGACATGCTGCATCGAGCATGAATGAACATACTGCTGCACAAATAGATATTACAAGCAGTTCCCATGTAGCAGATCTAGACATGAGGAGCTGGGGTGGAGGTGGGTTTCAGAAAAATACCTGCTGCACGCTGCAGAGAAACCGGCTTGACAGTAAAACTGAGCAATTTAAAAGTTACACAAAAAGAGAGATGCAAGTTGATTGGCTTCCTGAGTACATGTGAAAGGCACATTCAACTTACAACATTCGAGCCTATTGGCTTAACATGGCACATGTGAGCGAGTGATTGGCTAACAGATAACAAGCTCAAAGAGTCCATCAGCTTGGGCCACAGCGTTTCATGGCTGAACTTTGGTCATTTCATAGCGACCATGTGTGTAAAGCTCCAAAAAGAGGAAAAAAGAACACCAGAAATCATAAAAGTAGTCCATATGACTGAACTGTACAGAACTGAAATAAAACTGAACAGAAAATCTAACCCCCTGCTGCATCTCGGAAATGAAATTTAGTGCCTAAGGTGCAGGTCAGACATCAATGAAATCAAAGATGATTGGTTCACTCAAAGAATATCTTGTGTTTTCATTTTCATACTGTACGTGTGAAGGAGAAGTTCAAGAGAGATTGAAAGAATGAGGTGATTTATTCTGGCACTCTATGTAAGGAGCTTACAGCCTTTATACCTGCAGAGAAGTTTTCAATCTCCAGGGCTTACTGACCCAGTGAGGTCATACTGATGACATGTCTGAGATTGTGACACATGAAAAGCTGTTCTTTCCCATTCACACAAGATTCAACTCAATCTCTTCCATTTTATTTACACTAAAAAGGTTAAATGTTCTTTAAGGTTAGTGCAGCAAGAATATAGACTGTAGAAAAGAACATTCCACACAAAAGGATAAAAACGTCATGGTTACTGTTGTAACCTCCGTTACCCGATGGAAGGAACGAGACATTGTGTCGATTGTAGTGACACAAGGGGTCTCTTCTGAGAGCCTTGTGTACCTCTGAACTTGAGAAAAGGCCAATGTCAAGTTGGCAGACAGAATTTCCATGCCCCGCCCCCAGATATACAGGTATTAAGGGGAGTGGGCGAGCGAATGTCATACAGGTTTTCAATGAGGACCCGAGAATACGGTTACGGCGCATTACAGTGGTAGGAATAGTGACGTGGCCAGGGGAACACAACGCCTTGTTCCTTCCATCGGGGAACGGAGGTTACAACAGTAACCATAACATTCCCCTTCTGTCACTCACTCAACATTGTGTCAATTGTAGTGACACAAGGTGTCCCACTTAAAAAACGCCATGCACTAACCTGTATTTCATGGCTGCCGAGCCAGGTGCAAGCAGGCTGTTGCTTGCTAGAAGCAGCTAGGTCGGCTGCCCGTAACCCTCCCCAAGGCGTCCTTTCCTATTCCTATTCTTTCAGGGGGAATAGGCCCCGTGAAGACCACAACATGCCCAGACTGGGGGGAGGTAACTTGTGGCTAATACACACGGGGGTTGTCAAGCCACCTGTGGACATGGTGTGGTGGTAGATCTTGCCTGATCCTGGGCCAATAAGGAGCCACCAAGGTGACCTGTTCCTCGTCCTCCCTGACCTTGCACAGCAACAGTGCATGAAGGCTCACTGGGGGAAATGCTTACTTCCACAGCCCCCCGGGGCCAGCTGTGTGTCAGATCGTCTGTGCCGAGGGGGGCTTCCGTTAATCGCCATGGCGATTTATGTGCTGTCTGAACGGATCAAGACGTGCTTGCCCTGAATCAGTAGGAACCCGTGGCTGCATGCCCGTAGCACACGGCATCCCAACCCAGTTCCAGGGGGGCTCCTGTCTGCAGAAAACAGAGGTCTGTCCAAGGGTTGAAAGTCTGACGGCAGGAAGGGGTTATAAACATACAGTATGTGCCGTGGCGCCATGCCCATCTCAGAACTTTGGTCTGTAGCCAGTGCTAGAGCGGTCTTATATGCATCAACCCGAGTGGCTCGACCGCGGCCGAAGATGCCATATGCCCCAGGAGCCTCTGGAACTGTTTGTGATGGACCGCTGTGCCTGGCTTGAAGCGAGCCAGGCATGTGAGCACTGACTGCGCGTGCTCGGTTGTGAGGTGCGCTGACATTGAGACTGAGTCCAAACCGAGAAAAGAGATGCTCTGAACCGGAGAGAGCTTGCTTTTTTCCCAGCTGACCTAAAGCCCTAAGCGGCTGAGGTGCGCGAGCACCTGGTCCCTGTGGGCGCATAGTAACTCTCAAGAGTGTGCTAGGATGAGCCAGTTGCTGAGGTAGTTGAGTATGCAGATGCCCACTTCCCATAGCGGGGCAAGGGCTGCCTCTGCGACCGAGGGGACAGGTACAGGCCGAAGGGGAGAACCTTGTACTGATACGCCTATTTGGGTATGGCAGGCAAAAGGGAGAGCTGAGGATTCTCCTCCTGGCCCTCCACCGGGGGATGGAGTGGTCTTGTTACCAGCTCCAGAGCAAATGTCTGGCTTCCTGGGTGCGCCATCTCAGGAGCATTTAGGGGTCTTACGGGCCCTACAGGAGGTCCTGGAGACGGGGGCATACGCGGCCTGCGGAGCGCTCGACACTGTGGCTGAGAGCTGGGCCCGGTTTGTTGAGGTGAAGCTGCCGTAGGCTTCTTCGCAAGGGGATGCCCAGGCAAGCATATGGGGGACGGCCTGCGCTACGATGGCGTGGCATGATGTGGGAGATGGCCCACAGCCCAAGCGAGTGCTTGCGCTGTGACCTTGGCTGCTAGAGCGAGGTCGGTGGTAGAGCGCAGTTCCTGCAGCACGTCGGGATCGGGACTACCCTGGAGCAGATCTTTGAGTGCCTTGGCTTTGTGTACCTGCAGGAGAGCCATGGCATGCAAGGCAGAGGCGGCCTGTCCAGTTGCTCTGTAGAGTTTTGCCGTCAGTGACGACATTTTCCTACAGCCCTTGGAGGGGAGTACCAGGCGGTCCCACAAAGAGGCGGCAAGCCACAAGGGTTGGGGGAGGACGGAGGGTTCCAGTCCAACCCAACACTCACAGCGGCCTGGGTAAGCATGTCGGCCAACTGTGTGTCAGACTCTGACTGGGAGGGCTGACACGAGGTACAGGAGTCTGGTCAGGTCTTCAGAGTCAGATGCCTGAATGCTCTCCGATGCAGCGGTGAAGACGTCATCCAGACCTGGCTCCAGGGATGTGTCAAACTGGCCTTGAAGCGAGCCGCCATCAACCCGAGCACAGATGGACCGCTGCCATCCCCAAATCGCCTCCATCTCCAGCTGGGTCATCCTAAATCATGTGGGAAGAAGCAGGGATGCGGGGGCGGGGGTTGGTGGCTGGAGTGGTGTTCGTTTTGAGAAATGAAAGCCACGACTGCAACATTGCCATGGTCATGTACTCGCAGTAAGAACATGAACCATTCACAAACACTGCCTCGGTGTGATCTCTACCCAGGCACACGAGGCAGCGTCAATGACCATCTGATCTGGAGAAATTAACATTTACATTTATGCATTTGGCAGACGCTTTTATCCAAAGCGACTTACAGAGCACTTATTACAGGGACAATCCCCCCAGAGCAACCTGGAGTTAAGTGCCTTGCTCAAGGACACAATGGTGGTGGCTGTGGGGATCGAACCAGCGACCTTCTGATTACCAGTTATGTGGTTTAGACTACTACACCACCACCACTCCACGAGAGATACCGGCCACATCCAGGAACTACACAGCGGCAGAAGGGAATCTTTATAAAGACACATCCTGAAAAGGACGTTCAACGCCTGCTTGTGTATGTTGCTCTTTTACCAGAAAACAAACTGTTTTAGAGGAAAATAATACCAGGGGCAGAGTCTGCACAGCGTGCAGAGAGGAGAAAGCCACTGGAATGCACCGTCAGATACAACAGAAGCTCTCTTGCAGAGGTGGGTGAAGCAGTCGTGACACACTGCTCGGTGATCACACAACCGTTCGGCTCCGAAGAAAAAAATCTGTCTGACAATCGCTCGCCCGCTCCCCTTTATACCCGTATGTCCGGGGGCGGGGCATGCAAATTCTGTCTGCTTTTTGTCAAGTTCAGAAGTACGCGAAGCTCTCAGAAGAGACCCTTGTGTCACTACAACCGACACAACATAGAGTGAGTGACAGAAGGGGAGCAATACTCAAGGGTTATCCTAAGTGCATTCCACAGACTGTCTCTCCCACTCTCAGATCACATCTGTCCCATCTACAATCACACATCACATGCTTCAGTTCTTAGCCCATTTGAAAAATCCAGCTGTGTTTTGGTTTCTAGGTGGTGCATGCTGGTTATTAGTTGGTCCAGGCTGGTAATTTCCTGCTCCAAATTCATCATTAGCTGGTAGATTACCTTAGACTGGTCAAATCAAGTCATGGTAGTCAAGGTGGATTTTAAAACATGCTAGCTGGTCATTAGCTGGTTCAAGCTGGTAGACCATTTTGGACCCGAAACAAACCAGCCACCATCTTGTCATTTTAACTCAAGTACGTCAAGCTTGGAACTTGGTAGCTGGTCATTAGCTTGCTTGAGCTAGTAGATGATTTTGGACCAGCAACAAACCAACTTCTAGCTGGTTATACCAAATCAGCATTTTTTTTTTTAAACATGCTAGCTGTTTTTTTAGCTGGTTAATGCTAGTAGACCAACAGCTTCCAACTGCTCATACCAACTCATGGTGATCAAGCTAGCTTTTGGAACATGGTAGCTCGTTGACCAGCTAATGCCAAGCTTGGACCAGGAACAATCTAGCTTTCAGCTGGTCATGTCAATTTAAGGTGGTCAGATGGGTTTTATGAAAATGCTAATTAGTCATTAGTTACTCTGCGCTGGTAGACCATTTCAAATCAGCAGCAAACCAACTTCATGCTGGTCATGCTAACTCAAAGAGGTCAAGCTGTTTTTTGGAACATGGTATCTGGTCGTTGCCTATAGCTGGTCCATGCTGGTAGACCATCTTGGACCAGCAACAGATCAGCTTTTACCAGGTTATAAAAACTTAAGGTGGATTTTCTGACAGGGAGAGGTAACACAATGTGAATCACATAAACCGTGTGTGTACACTTCTTTGTTGTTTTACACATATCTAGTGTATATGAGTTCCGAGCTTTACCCGCACACCTGCAAATATCCCAGACATGAAAAGAAGGAAGGCAAAACAAAAAAGGCAAGAAAGAATGAAAGAAAACAGCTATGCTTTCAACCTGTGGAAAGCTACTAAAATATGATATGGATGGTGGAAAAAAATCCTAGTTGCCCATGTTAGATAAATACAGCACATTCCATGGGTGGCCCTGAGATAACTGAGGCTCTTTCATGTGTGTTTACAGTGGATGTTACACATTTAGCTCAGTCAAACAGACACTTTAGCTTTGTGAGAAGGGACCCAGTGAGTGTTCAGGTCATTCAGGACATCAAAGCCCAAAAAAAGAATAATTTATCGCAGTCCACAGCAGTTTAGTGTGGAGAAAAACGAGAGATGAACACTTCTGCTCGTCCAATATTGAGGGGATATGTTCTGAACAGGCTGGACTGCTTTGAGTGCAAAAGGCAACATTATACTGTAATTTGATTTGTTGTTCATTGTGGTGTGGCTGTTCAGAACAATCAAATAATCCAATGCCAGACCTTTATAAGTGATGTTAAGCAGTCTACATGCTTCATACTATTGATTATCAAAGTAAAAGAAGTTAACACAAATCCGAAACCTAAAAAAGATGCCTCTCCAATATGTTGCCATGTTAAATAATGGAACAAACATGAAATTACTATATGGGTCTTTAAATGACAGTATTGGCAGCAGCAGTGACTATGTAAAAGGACAGACAAACACATATAATAAAGCTAATTCTTTCTCTGATGATTGCCAATTAAGGATTTAATAGGATATATCACCCAAAAATCCAAATTATCTTAACATGTATTCACCCTCATGCCAAACCAGGTGTGTATGACTTTCTTCTGCAGAACACAAATTATGATTTTTAGAAGAATATTTCAGCTCTGTAGGTCCATACAATGCACGTGAATGGGCTTCAAAAAGGTGTCAAAAAAGTAATCCATATGATTAATCCATATCTTGAGAAGTGATAGGATAGGTGTGGATGAGAAACAGTTCAATATTTAATTAAATATTATCCCTGACCAGTAGGAGGCAATATGCATGAAGAATGTAAATCACCAAAAACAAAAGAAGAAGAATGTGAAAGTTATAGTAGAGACTGACTGAGCAGAGAATAGAATTTATAGTAAAAAATGTATTACATTTTCATCTGTTTCTCACCCACACCTACCATATCTCTTCCGAAGACGTTGATTTAACCACTACAATCTTGTTGATTACTTTTATGCAGATTTAAAATTTTGACACCTATTCACTTGCATTGTATGGATCTACAGAGCTGAGAAATTCTTTTAATAATCTTCATTTGAGTTCAGCATATGAAAGAAAGTCATACACATCTGGAATGGCATAAGTGTGAGTAAATGATGAGAGAAATTTCATTTTTGGGTGAACAATCCCTTTAAGGCTGAAGTGTGTAATTTCTGCACCAGTAGCGTCACCAAAAGGAATTCCAAAAATAATGATTGTTTTCAAACCGGTTTCTTAAACATTCCCCCCATCTTCCATTGGTTGAATAAACAGACTGGCACACCCAAACACATGCCATTGATTGACCCAATGTTGACATGTCAGGTGAGTTGGGATACTCAAGCAAAGCAATGTTTAAAAGCACCTCAGAGCCACTGTTTTATACTTCCGTGAAATCCACCAACAAATATCTTACATATAGTAGTTTTTGCATATTAATCTGGAATAGACAAATAAAACAAATAAAAAATAAATATTAACTATAGGCACACTTCATCTAATATATCTGAAACGGCGAGGGAATCATCTATACTGCTGCAGAAAGAAAAGGCTGCATTGTGTATGGCCAAACAAATTAAGAGGCATGTTGCCTACTAAGCAAATTACACAAAGTGGATTTACTAGTGTTGAACAAATCTCCTAGAAATAATTTTAACTCTTATTTTCTCTGAAGCAGGTATTTATTTCGTGCCTACTGGCTGTGTTATTTTTGTGTGCTTTGTGTGCTTTGTTTGACTGGTGAAATGCGATCAGAAGAGCTCTCTGGAAGCTCTTCATTATAAGGGGCATCCTGGGCTGTTTTTCACCATGTAGTGAAGTATCATCTCTGGTCCTCTTCAAAAACACCAGTGTCCCCAGAACAACCCACACTCTTGGGTATTAATCAGCTACTCCTCTTCCAGAAACAGCACAACCTAAAATATGCCTGCCATCCACTCTTCATAATGAAAAGAAAAAATACGAAAAAGAAGAGAGAGAGCATTCTCAATGCAACACTCTGTGTGGGATCTCACTTGAAATCTAATGTAGCCTTTCAGGGTTGTAAATGAATAACATTACTGAAGACTAAAATATAATTACAGATTATCTGTCTGTCTGTCTGTCTGTCCGTCCATCCCTCTGCTATGTATACTGTATACAATCACTTTATATTCACATGATTTGATGGCTATGTAATTAAGCAGTATCACACAAGCAAGAGTGCTGTTGTGCATGATTGCAAATGTGATATTGCTTTTATACAGCAGGTGAACAAACAAGTAAATAATATTAAATAAATTGCTTTACAAAAATTGGCTAGTTAGTTTGTGTATTTCTTCTCTGCCAGCGAAGGTAGTTCCAAAAAAAAGCTAAAGCATCAAGCACAACTCCTTACTCTGCTCTGCTCTCATTCTCTGGTTTTGAATTAGTGGTGTTTCGTTCATAAACAAATTGTTTTGTTTTTTCACAAATCTTTTAAGTGATTGAATAGTTCTAAATCAATATTCTGATTTAAAAAAAAATGCATATTAAATATCATTCTTCCTTGTGTTCATTTATTGAAAATAGTGTGGAAAACAAATCGATAATTTTTTACTAGATTTTTACTATGTTTTAGTTCTTACATTTTGAATCTACTTGCAACAATACCAATACAGGCCAACATCTAAAAATGTATAAATATCAAGTATCTGTCAAACGCAATTATTCCCTATGAGGGGAATTTGTCCAGACACATTTGAAATAAGCAAGACTTTGAAAATTAATCTCAGTATTAATTTCCCCCATGTTTGAGTAATGGACCATATGACATTTTAATGTTTTAATGAAGTCTCATACATGAATCACCAGTATTAAAGGCTGCCCTTCCTTGACTAATATAGGTCACTAATTAAATTGTATCCCTTTAGTTCAGAGCAAATGAAATGCTCTTTATAATGAAGCCCATTATTTTACTACAAGATACGCTGATATGCTGGACCATATCATTTCTTTTCTTTTTTTTCTCCATTCATTGTTTCTTTTGAAAATGGATTCATCTGATGGTAGGTTGGATTGCACATTAAAGGGCAGCTCTTAGAAGAGCCCAGAGACAATGAGAAACAGATTTAATTGTCTTTCTCTCAAAAGAAAAAACTAGACATGATAGTATTCATATGGGATGCTTGTCAAGCCTTTAGAACATCATCATGCTATTATGTTACCCATAGATCCTTATGTTTTTGATGGAATAACGAATCATGAATGAGATATACAGTACGGTGTAGATGGTGCAGTACGAAAATTATGGAACAATGTCCATGCATAGTTTTGTTTAGCTAAACAAGCAATATAATTTAAAGGTTGTTTGCATGTATTATTTTAAATGAAGGAAAGACATAAACACGGACATTTCTAAAGAAACCCTTTCTAATTGGCTTAGGGAAATGGATGTGATCTTTGCAAACTCTTGCTTGGAGGCAATACATGCACACGGTCTCAGATATGCAGGCACATCCATTGGCTACCTCATCACGCAAACAGATAAAAACAAATTCATTCATTCCAACAATCTCACACGTTTGCTACAGAATTGATATTTTAATTATGGGAGTGAATGTCTTTTCCTCAACATGTTGCTCTGATATGTTACTCTTTCTTTCTCTCTCCTATGGCCCACAGCTTAATGTGTCAGTGTTTCACACACAAACATTTCACACGCACTAATTTTCTGTCTTAATGGCTTTTACTTTCTCAGTGTGTGTGTGCTCTTGCTAATGGTTGCTTCTTCATGTCATGACTGCTGTTGTTCACCCCTTTGTCACTCCATCCATCTCCCTTTCCCTGCCTTCTAAATGTATCATACTTTAATTATTCTTTTCATTTTTCCCCCCTCAACTGTAGCATTTAATTGAAATCCATTACAGGCAAGAATTATTGCATCTTAACTAAGAAGTACAATCAGAAAATAGAGAGCATAGATGGTTTAATTAATTTATGTAATTTAGTTTTGTCTGATTTTTTTTATTTTAATTTATTTCCATCTTAAATTGATTGAGCAAACTTTTAAAACTTTGTGAGGAAGCTTAAATCTGTGTCAACTTGGCCCCGGAAAATAAATTTGCACTGCTGTAATAAATATTTATGTTTTCTGAGAGCCATTAAAGTTATTTATTTGCTACTGGTTCATTCTCAAACAGTGCGCTGGTACAAGTTCTTGTACCTTGATACATTGGGAGGCCTGTAGTTGTCACAAGGGGACATTGTCACAAGGCCATATTTCAGTAAAAATAAGGATTTGACAAAATTACAAAATGCTTGTTATATGTATAGCAATGGTTTCAGACACAGTGTTTCATTTCCCACCTGGGTCTTGGTTCCTTGCAAGGTCTATTTAACACATCTTGAGATTTCCTTGCCTCTAACGCCTTTGGCTTGCTCCCTGGTGGGTAATCATTTTAAAGCTGCTTTGCAACGATATGTATTGTAAAAACAACAACAACAAGAACAACAACAAAAAACTACTTTACAAATAAACTAAACTGAAGTTCTCATATGTGTTTTATATGTTGATTGTTCATTTAAGATTGCTGTTGGCCATAACAATGTATGATATTTCCGTACATTATCTTTCAAATTTTATGAGATTTATAATTGTTTAACTGTTTACAAAGTCATTTATATAGCCTATATAATATGCTGTTAAAGGGATAGTTCACCCAAAAATGAAAATTTCTCTCGTCATTTATGCACCCTCGCCATCTCCGATGCGTATGACTTTCTTTCTTCAGCAGAACACAAACAAATATTTTTAGAAGGATATCTCAGATTTGTTGGTCCATACAATGCAAGTGAAAGGTTATCAGACAATTCTAGCTCCATAAATCACATAAAGGAAAGATGAAGGTAATCTATAAGACTCCAGTGGTTCAATCCATATTTTCAGAGGCGATATAATAGGTGTGGTTGAGAAACAGAACAATATTTCAGTCCTTTTTTCCACTAAATCTCCACTTTAACTTTCACTTTCAGAAGGGAAAGTGGAACTAAATACGCACCACATGTGACTTTCAGATGTGAAAGTGAAAGGTAAAGTGGAGATTTATGTTACAAAAGGAAATATATTTTGAACTTCTTCTCACCCACACCTATTTTATCACTTCTGAAGATATGGATTGAACCACTGGTAAATTTAGAAATTTGGATTTGTTTCATTTTTCCTTTATGTGATTTTTGGAGCTACAAATGTCTGATCATCTTTCACTTGCATTATATAGACCTACATAGCTGAGATAAAAATCATTCTAAAAATCATTGTTTGTGTTCTGCTGAAGAAAGAAAGTCATAGACTTCTGGGGTGGCATGAGGATGAGTAAATTATCAGTGAATTTTCATTTGTGGGTGATCTATCCCTTTAATGGCATGTTCCCACTGTGACAACTTACCCCACATGGTCTGACTATATGCGTTGCTATTGTCACAAATGGTAAACGTGTTAAATAATGCCATAGCTTTTTCCTGGGCAATAATTTTGGAAATGTTCAATAGTTCAATAATTTTTTCATTTTATTTGATTTATTTTATGCACCCAACACTTCACACAAGGTATGCATCTATACAAAAACTACTCTGAGAAAAGTAAACTCATAACTCACTAAAGTAAGAAGTGTCCTACACCCCTGTACTCAGTGTAAGAGGCTAAGCCTTAAAGAGGGTCTTCACCTTATCATGTTATGATATACTGTCCATTGGCCTCTCATTTGGTGGACTTTATCAGAGGAAAGTCTCTTGGATGGTTGTGAATTTGCACATACAGTTTGGTGCTCTAGAGGTCATTCTGCTCTGTTTAATGTTGGTCAGGACTGATGGAGTTCTTGCATGAGAATCTCTCTGATAATTGTGACAATGTCATTGAGATTTGCGGAGGTTCAAACATCTGCATGAGAGCACGAAGGAGGGCATGGGGAGGTGCAAGAGAGAGAGAGAGAGAGAGAGAGAGAGGCCCCAAGCTCTCAGCCCTCTATATCAGCACCCAGTAAAATTCTTATCATCCTCATTGCCTTTGATGTGAGGGTTCTGTATGTGTGTGCATGAGTGAAGGTCATCTTTGAAAGCTTGCCAGGTACTTGACCACAATTTAACCCATGGTTCACTGGCAAACCTATACTTCCTCTTTGTTGTTTCATGCTTAAAGTGTCTGACAAATCTGACCCTCAAGTTAGTCTGACTAAGTCCTGCTTTTAAAAGCCAAGTCAAGTCAAATTTATTTGTATAGCACTTTTCACAACATGTGTTGTTTCAAAGCAGCTGTACGTGAAATTATGCTATAACAGAAACATTGATCCACAACAGTGTTGTGGATCAATGGTTAAAAAAAATGATTTGTATGAGCTATAAGTTTCTGTTAAATTCATTGATGTCATCCCAAATTAATTGAGGTAATATATATATAGATCCATTGTCCTTTGATTTTGGAAGATTAATACTTTTGTTCCCCTTCTGTTACTCACTCGACATTGTGTCGATGTAGTTACACTAGGGGTCGCTCTTGAGAACCCCAAAAATCCTCAGATCTTTGAGAAAAGGCCAATGAGAATTGCGAGTGGAATTTGCATGTCACTCCCCCGGACATATTGGTATAAAAGGAGCTGGAATGCCCACTCTCATTCAGATTTTTTCTTCGGAGCCAAGCAGTTGTGTATCAGCGGGCTTAATCCCACTGCTGTTCCATTCAACTCTGAAAGAAGCATATGCTGTTGGATATACGGCGCATTCCAGCGGCTTTCTCTCCTTCTGCACGATTAGTGCAGATTACGCCCAGGACGCTTCGACAGAGCTCCTAAAATAGTAAATATTTCTGAAAAGAGTATATATTCCTCTATTAGAGACCTCGCCCTCCGGGTGACGAAAGGCTGGCGATGTCCACCTTGGTGGTCCCAGGCCATATCCACCCCTTGGGGAATATGAGCACACTCTACAAGGAGTGTGGCATCCTTGTGGGCACTGGCTATCGTCACACATAAACACAATGTCACGTGAGTGATAGAAGAGGAATATCTCGGTTACTGTTGTAACCTCCGTACCCTGATGGAGGGAACGAGACGTTGTGTCCCTCTTGCCACAACGCTGTACAAGCCGCTGAAATGGCCGGGACCATGTCTTGGCTCCTCAGCTCAAAACCTGAATGAGAGTGGGCATTCCAGCTCCTTTTATAGCCATCTGTCAGGGGGAGTGGCATGCAAATTCCACTCGCCAATTCTCGTTGGCTTTTTCTCAAAGATCTGAGGTGTTTTGTGGGTCTCAAGTGCGACCCCTAGTATCACTACATCGACATAACTTCGATTCAGGGAATGTAGGTTTTGACAGTAACCAAGACGTTAGTGGTTAATTCATTTTGTACACCAGTCATATCATTAAAACCACCTGCCTAATATTGTGTAGGTCCCCCTCGTGCCACCAAAACAGTGCCAACCCGCATATCAGAATAGCATTCTGAGATGGTATTCTTCTCACCACAATTGTACAGAGCAGTTATCTGTGTTTCCCCTTCTGTCGCTCTCTCCACGTTGTGTCAGAGAAGCGACACTAGGGGTCTCTCTTGAGCGCCGATATTCACCTCTGAACTATGAAAAAAGACCAATGAGAGTTGGCAACCAGTATTTGCATGTCCGGCCCCCGGACATACGGGTATTTAAGCGGCGCAAATACGGGAGTTCATTCAGAAAATTTCTTCGGAGCCGATGGTCGTGTCTGCAATTGCTGCGTGTTACACACAGAGTTCCTGTCATTCCTCTGCTGCATGCTGTTGGATTCCACGGCGCACAACAGCGGCTTTCTCCTGTTTGCATGGCAGTGCATTCCTGCCCCTGGGTGCTTCGACAGTGCAGATCATAAAAGAACTCTTACGAGTCCTTTTTTCATAAAAGAGTGATTTTATTTAAAAGACTAATTTCCTCTAAAAGAGCAAAACACAGCGGCGTTGAACGTCCTTTTAAGGATGCGTCTTTATAAAGATGCCTTTCCGCCCCTGTGTTGGTTCTGGATGCGGTAGAGTGCTCTCCGCTTCAGACGGCCACAGGCGTTGTCTCGTGTGTCTGGGTAGCGATCACACCGAGGCTGCGTTTGTGGATGATTCATGTTCTCACTTACAACCGTGAGCAAGCCACTCCAGCCACCCCCCCGTGTTGCTCCTTCTTCCCGCGGGATTGAGGACGATGCGGCTGGCGATGGAGGCGATTTGGGGATTGCAGTGGGTGCAGCTCCACCGGGTACGTCCCCTCGGACCACCCGCACCCCAGCACGCTCGTTGATTCCCGTCCATGCTCGAGGCGGCGGCGACTCGCCTCACAGCCAGTCTGCTGACCCTCTTGCGATGGAAGCAGATGAGCTTGCCGCAGCATCAGAGGGCGTGGTATCTGATGCTGAGGACTCCCCTGGGCTGCCGCTTTCGGGCCTGCACGCCCAGGCTGAGGCCGACGCACAGATGACCGACATGCTTTCCCGGGCAGCCAACAGCGTGGGCTTGGACTGGAACCCTCCATCCTCCCCACAGCCATCACGGCTGGACGACTGGTTCCTGGGGTCTGGGCGCCGCTCACAGCCTCGCCCCCCCGGTTCCGTTTTTCCTGGAAGTGCATGACGAGCTGATGTCTTCGTGGAGAGCACCCCTCTCCACTCGTCACACCGCCACAGGCTCGTCCGCCCTCGCCACCCTCGACGGCGGAGCGCGCCACGGGTACGCGGCGATTCCCCAGGTGGATAGGGCGGTTGCAATCCATCTATGCCCCGGAACCCCTACCACCTGGCGAGGTCGCCCCGTACTCCCTTCCCGGACCTGTAGAGCAACCTCCTTGCTGACAGCGAAGGCCTACAGCGCCACCGGACACGCCGCTTCTGCCCTGCATGCCATGGCTCTCCTGCAGGTCCACCAAGCCAAGGCACTACGCAATATGCACGGGGGTGGCCCTGATCCCGACACGCTGCAGGAACTGCGCTCAGCAACCGACCTCGCCCTGAGAGCGACGAAGGTCACAGCGCAAGCGCTCGGCCAGGCGATGGCCACGCTAGTGGTCCAGGAACGTCAACTGTGGCTGAACATGGTCGAGATGCGTGAAGCCGACAAGACTCGCTTCCTCAACGCCCCTGTCTCCCAGTTCGGCCTCTTCGGCAACACCGTCGAGGACTTTGCCCAGCAGATGGAGGCCATCTCTCACATCATGCCTGACTGCAAGCCTGCCGCCACGGCCCATGCCCCGTCTGCTCGCCGAGGGCATCCTCCCGCGGCCAGAAGACAAGCTCCTGCTCCGCCTCAACCCGGGCCCAGCTCTCAGCCCCAGCGTCGAGCAAACCACGGGAAGCACACGCCCCCTGTCTCACGGACCCCCTCGAGGACCCGGAAGGTTCCCAGGCGCTCCTGAGACAACGCACCCAGAGCCCAAGACGTTAGCTCCGGAGGTGGTAAGACCGCTCCGTCCCCCGGTGGAGGGCCGGGAGGAGAATCCTTTGTTTTTTCATTTGCCGCACCCCTTAACATGGGCTGCGGTACCCAAATTCTCAATAAAAGAGCTATTTCCTTTGTCTCTGGGGCACATGGCCCGCAAATGCCGTTCTCACGGCACTCTGCTTTCAGGCCTCAACAGTCCCGGCTCCATGGACGCGGTGTCCCCGCCTTCAGCCTCACGACTTTTCCCCGGCCGGCCGGTTCAGACGAGTCCAGAGGACGCCAGCATCAGACCTCCTCCTCAGTCATGAACCCGCCCCCTGCCGGGTGCGCGGAGCAAGGTAAGTGCTTTGAGTTTATTCTCAGCACCAGAGCCTCGGGACGCCACGTTGCCTCCCGACGCCGCGTTACCTGTTCCGCACCGCTGCGAAGCCCCACCGGGTACGTCCAAAAACTCGTCCCTTTGGTGCCCCTAGCACGGAGCTTAGAGGCGTGGCTTTCACTGCAGTTTGCCAGGTCTCTGCCCCCCCTTCGTGGGCGAACATTTTTTCGCAGTACACGGCCAACATGCCCATTTCCTGCGCGAAGAAATCGCCTCCCTTCTATTAAAGGACGCAATAGAGCCTGTCCCTCCAACCGAAACGAAGAAGGGTTTCTACAGCCCTTACTTTGTTGTACCCAAGAAAGGCGGCGGCTTACGACCGATCTTGGACCTGCGAGTTTTCAATCGGACCTTGTCCAAACTCCGTTCAAAATGCTCACCCAGAAACAAATTCTATCTGGCGTCCGGCATCTAGATTGGTTCGCAGCGGTAGACCTGATGGACGCGTACTTCCACGTCTCAATTCGCCCTCGACATCGACCCTTCCTACGGTTCGCGTTCGACGGCCAGGTGTATCAGTACAAAGTCCTCCCCTTCAGCCTGTCTCTGTCCCCTCGCGTCTTCACGAAAGTCGCAGAGGCAGCTCTTGCCCCGCTCCGAGAAGCCGGCATACGCATACTCAATTACCTCGACGACTGGCTCATACTGGCCCACTCCCGAGAGTTACTATGCGCACACAGAGACCAGGTGCTCAGCCACCTCAGCCGTTTGGGGCTTCAGGTCAACTAGGAAAAGAGCAAGCTCTCCCCGGTCCAGAGCATCTCTTTTCTCGGTCTGGAGTTAGACTCAGTCTCAATGACAGCACGTCTCTCCAACGAGCGTGCTCAGTCAGTGCTGAAATGCCTCGCTTCCTTCAAGCCAGGCGCCGTGGTCCCGCTAAAACGTTTCCAACAGCTCCTGGGGCATATGGCATCCTCCGCAGCGGCCGCGCTGCTGGGGTTGATGCATATGAGACCACTTCAGCACTGGCTCCGGACTCGAGTCCCGAGACGAGCATGGCGCCGCGGCACGCACAACGTAAAAGTTACTTCTGCCTGCCGCCAAACCTTCACACCCTGGACAGACCTCTGCTTTCTAAGGGCAGGAGTACCCTTGCAGCAGGTGTCCCGACGTGTGCTGGTCACAACCGACGCCTCCAAATTGGGTTGGGGCGCCATGTGCAACGGGCGCGCAGCCACAGGCCGGTGGAACCGAGACTCGCTGCGCTGGCACATCAACTGCCTAGAGCTGGTGGCTGTTTTTCTGGCCCTGCAGAAGTTTCTCCCATTAATTCGGAACAAAAACGTCCTAGTCAGGACAGACAGCACCACGGTCGTAGCCTACATAAACTGCCAAGGCGGAGTACACTCCCTCCACATGTCAAAGCTCACCCGTCGTCTCCTCCTTTGGAGTCAGCAGCGACTCAAGTCATTGCGCGCCACTCACATCCCCGGCAACCTCAATGTGATAGCGGACGCGCTGTCAAGACACAGCTTGCCTGGCGGAGAGTGGAGGCTCCACCCCCAGTCGGTCCAGCTGATTTGGGACTGGTTCGGCAAGGCTCAGGTAGACCTGTTTGCCTCCCAAGAAACCTCCCACTGCCCGCTCTGGTATGCCCAGACAGAGGCTCCCCTCAGGGCAGACGCGTTGGCACACAGCTGGCCTGCGGGGCTGCGCAAGTACGCATTTCCCCTAGTGAGCCTTCTTGCAGACGGGGCATGGGCCGTGGCGGCAGGCTTGCGGCGAGGCATGATTTGAGAGATGGCCTCCGTCTGCTTCTTTACCGTGGAGAACTGCTGGGCAAAGTCCTCAATGGTGTCGCCGAAGAGGCCGAATTGGGAGACAGGGGCGTTGAGGAAGCGAGTCTTGTCGGCTTCACGCATCTCGACCATGTTCAGCCACAGTTGACGTTGCCTCCCGACGCTGCATTACCTGTTCCGCACCGCTGCGAAGCCCTGCCGGGTACGTCCAAAAAACTCGTCCCCTTGGTTCCCCTAGCACGGAGCTTAGAGGCGTGGCTTTCACTGCAGTTTGCCAGGTCTCCGCCCCCTTCGTGGGTGAACATTTTTCGAAGTACACGGCCAACATGCCCATTCCCTGCGCAAAGAAATCGCCTCCCTTCTATTAAAGGACGCGATAGAGCCTGTCCCTCAAACCGAAACGAAGAAGGGTTTCTACAGCCCTTACTTTGTTGTACCCAAGAAAGGCGTCGGCTTACGACCGATCTTGGACCTGCGAGTTTTCAATCGGACCTCGTCCAAACTCCCGTTCAAAATGCTCACCCAGAAACAAATTCTATCTGGCGTCCGGCATCTAGATTGGTTTGCAGCGTCTCACGTCTCAATTCGTCCTCGACATCGACCCTTCCTACGGTTCGCGTTCGACGGCCAGGTGTATCAGTACAAAGTCCTCCCCTTCGGCCTGTCTCTGTCCCCTCGCGTCTTCACGAAAGTCGCAGAGGCAGCTCTTGCCCCGCTCCGAGAAGCCGGCATACGCATACTCAATTACATCGACAGCTGGCTCATACTGGCCCACTCCCGAGAGTTACTATGCGCACACAGAGACCAGGTGCTCAGCCACCTCAGCCGTTTGGGGCTTCAGGTCAACTGGGAAAAGAGCAAGCTCTCCCCGGTCCAGAGCATCTCTTTTCTCGGTCTGGAGTTAGATTCAGTCTCAATGACAGCACGTCTCTCCAACGAGCGTGCTCAGTCAGTGCTGAAATGCCTCGCTTCCTTCAAGCCAGGCGCCGTGGTCCCGCTAAAACGTTTCTAACAGCTCCTGGGGCATATGGCATCCTCCGCAGCGGCCGCACTGCTGGGGTTGATGCATATGAGACCACTTCAGCACTGGCTCCGGACTCGAGTCCCGAGACGAGCATGGCGCCGCGGCACGCACAACGTAAAAGTTACTTCTGCCTGCCTCCAAACCTTCAAACCCTGGACAGACCTCTGCTTTCTAAGGGCAGGATTACCCTTGCAGCAGGTGTCCCGATGTGTGCTGGTCACAACCGACACCTCCAAATTGGGTTGGGGAGCCGTGTGCAACGGGCGCGCAGCCACAGGCCGGTGGAACCGAGGCCCGCTGCGCTGGCACATCAACTGCCTAGAGCTGCTGGCTGTTTTTCTGGCCCTGCAGAAGTTTCTCCCGTTAATTCGGAACAAACACGTCCTAGTCAGGACAGACAGCACCACGGTCGTAGCCTACATAAACCGCCAAGGCAGAGTACACTCCCTCCACATGTCACAGCTCGCCCGTCGTCTCCTCCTTTGGAGTCAGCAGCGACTCAAATCATTGCGCGCCACTCACATCCCCGGCAACCTCAATGTGATAGCGGACGCGCTGTCAAGACAAAGCTTGCCTGGCGGAGAGTGGAGGCTCCACCCCCAGTCAGTCCAGCTGATTTGGGACCGGTTCGGCAAGACTCAGGTAGACCTGTTTGCCTCCCAAGAAACTTCCCACTGCCCGCTCTGGTATGCCCAGACAGAGGCTCCCCTCGGGGCAGACGCACTGGCACACAGCTGGCCTGCGGGGCTGCGCAAGTACGCATTTCCCCTAGTGAGCCTTCTTGCACAGGTGCTATGCATGGTCAGGGAGGACGAGGAGAAAGTCATTCTGGTAGCCCCTTACTGGCCCACCCGGACTTGGTTTTCGGACCTCACGCTCCTCACGACAGCCCCTCCCTGGCGAATTCCCCTGAGGAAGGACCTTCTTTCTCAGGGACGGGGCACACTCTGGCACCTGCACCCAGACCTCTGGAACCTCCACGTCTGGCCCTTGGACGGGATGCGGAAGATCTAGCCGGCCTACCATAGATACAATCAATCAAGTCAGAGCCCCCTCTACCAGGCATCTTTACGCTGTAAAGTGGCGTCTGTTCGTGGCCTGGTGTTCTTCCCGAGCCGAAGACCCGCAGAAGTGCGCAGTTAGGTCAGTGCTTCTTCAGGAGAGGCTGGAGAGGAGGCTGTCCCCCTCCACCCTCAAGGTGTATGTCGCCGCTATCGCGGCCCACCACGACACGGTAGACGTCAAGTCTCTTGGTAAGCACGACTTAATTGTCAGGTTCCTAAAAGGTGCCCGGAGGATAACTCCCTCCCGGCCTAACCTGTTCCCCTCCTGGGATCTCTCGGTCATCCTTACGGGACTCCAGAGACCCCCCTTCGAGCCGCTTGACTCAGTTGGACTCAGGGCCCTCTCTCTCAAGACCGCCCTGCTGATCGCGCTCACTTCCATCAAGAGGGTCGGGGACCTGCATGCTTTCTCTGTTAGCGACGCTTGCCTGGAGTTCGGTCCGGCAGACACTTTTGTGATCCTAAGACCACGACCGGGCTATGTGCCCAAGGTTCCTACCACACCCTTCAGGGATCAGGTGGTGAACCTGCAAGCGCTGCCCCGGGAGGAGGCAGATACAGCCCTTTCACTGCTGTGTCCAGTACATGCTTTACGGATTTATCTGGACCGCACACAGAGCACCAGACGCTCTGAGCAGCTCTTCGTCTGCTTTGGGGGACAGCAGAAAGGGAATGCTGTCTCCAAGCAGAGACTCGCCATTTGACGCCATTTCCCTGGCTTATCACACCCAGGCCATGCCCCCCCTTGCGGGTCCGAGCCCACTCCACCAGGAGTGTTGCGTCCTCATGGGCACTGGCTAGGGGCACTGCCCTAGCAGACATTTGTAGAGCTGCGGGCTGGGCAACACCTAACACTTTTGCGAGATCCTACAATCTCCGAGTTGAGTCAGTATCGTCCCGTGTTTTCTCAGGTACCGAGCCCATAGAACTCGGTAGCACGCCCACGATCTGAGCGGGTGAATCGCTTGCACCTAACGCCTTTCCCCCTAACCAGGGGAAACAGTGCGCCTTCATTCCCAGGAGATCCCAGGTTTGGGACACTGGTTGATTCCTCCCTAGCCCTCGTGGGTCGCAGTTCAGCGGAGGAACTTGCCGACCCAAGCCACTGCGGGTACCGCAAGCTACCCTGTACTGGTATAGGTGCTCCACAGGTAAGGCCTCCTTCGGACTCCCCCTGTGTGTAACACCACGGTTCTGTTCCCTCTGGTGAGCGGACTCCTGTGTTTCCCTTAAGCAGTCACGGCTGCCTCGGTTGCCGTGCTGTATGTTCCCCCCTCTATGAGGCTGGATCCACCACCGCACCAACTTTTCCACATAGGCCCTAAGTCAGGCCTCTGATGGTTTTGCCACTTAAACTTGCCTCCCCTCTCGGGTAGGCGTGGCCTCTGCAGGGTATTCTCCGCCCTGAATAAGGTCTAAGACCCCCTTCCCTCAATGTGTGTAAGGGCCCCGGCCTTAGTTGCTCTATGCGAGAAACATAGAGAGAAAAGAGGCCCGGCCAGGCTTGGCCCGTTCCCAGGTTGGCGGCCAGCACCTTGTTCCCCCCTCCAGGGTAACGATAAGGAATCCTGATGGCTTAAATGGGGCATTGGGGAAGGGTACGTGCAGCCTGATACAGTTGGTCATCCTGCACGTAAGAATACCTGCTCGCTCCTGTATCAGCAGTTCACGTACACGCCTCAGCGCATGGCACTTTTATAAGTGGACCCATAGTGTCGCTTCTCTGACACAACGTGGAGAGAGCGACAGAAGGGGAACGTCTAGGTTACGTATGTAACCTCCGTTCCCCGATGGAGGGAACAAGACGTTGTGTCTCCCCTGCCACGTCGCTGAGCCGAGCCACTGTTGTGGCCGGACCATTTCAAGCTCCTCAGAAAAATCCTGAATGAACTCCTGTATTTGCGCCACTTAAATACCCGTATGTCCGGGGGCGGGACATGCAAATACTGGTTGCCAACTCTCATTGGCCTTTTTTCATAGTTCAGAGGTGAATATCGGTGCTCAAGAGAGACCCCTAGTGTCGCTTCTCTGACACAACATCTCGTTCCCTCCATCAGGGAATGGAGGTTACATACGTAACCTAGACGTTCTGAAGACTATTTCAGTTCGAAGTAGTCTGGCCATTCTCTGTTGACGTCTCTCATCAACAAGGCATTTCTGTCCACAGAACTGCTGCTCACTGGATGTTTTTTGGTTTTGGCACCATTCTGATTAAATTCTAGAGACTGTTGTGTGTGAAAATCCCAGGAGATCAGCAGTTACAGAACAACTCATTTTACATTCTGCAGTAATTCTTATAAAAGCACTTGTGAGTTAATGGACCAGAGACTAAACTCAATCATAGTCAAAGTCGGCAGAGCAGAATCCAAGACCTAAAGCTGAGGTGGGTCTATGTTTGTCAAGAACTCAGTTTCAGGTAGATTAGTACTGCTTGTCAGTTCTTCCTCAAAAGTTGTCATTGTTGCAGCTCAGTACAATCCAGTTGTACTCCTGGAAATTGAGTATAAGCCAGCCAGTCAGATTGGAGCTAGTGATTATAGCCAGCTGTTTCCATATTTATGTGCAATATGCAGCAGGCAGTCAGTGAACAGTCAGTGGGCATTCCATCAGTGGCTGAGACTATTAAAGCACAACAGTTCCCTTTCACTTTTTCAGCCGTCTTGGTTCGGGTAAGTATTTTACCCATTCTTTTTCCATAAACATTTCATGAAATCATCCATACAAGAACTCTAAGCCATGAACCAAGCCAACCAGCTCTGAGGTTGAATCACAACATTACAAACTTTGATTTGATGCCAAAAAAAAAAGTATCTGAAAATTGATTATTAAGACAAAGGTACAATACTATTCACTAACCGTCTTTAAAAAGAAAAAACTACAATCCCATAAAGAATTACAAATTATGTACAGAATTAAAAATTATGGGAAAATGCAGTATAAAGCTACTGATTTAAAATTGTTAATAATAAATATCTAAACAATTTTATTCATATTTTAAGTTTATTGCAAAATATTCATAAATAAATTTACGTGAACATGAAAACCTTTTTGCAATTCAAAATGTACATGCTGTATAATACATTTGGCTGCAGGTTTCCAGTGAAATTTCCAGCTGGGGGTGACAAAAACCAGTAAAATAGCATCGTATTCAGACGAGTTTTTAAGGTGAATTTTAAAACATACCTCTCCGACCGAAGACATTTGTCAGAACCTAACCAATTGTATTTTAAAATATATATGAGAATTTTTTTTTATATAAAAGAGACGTTAAAAAAAAGACATCCTTACCAAATCAACGCCTAAACCTAACCATTAGTGTTTTAAAATGCAGAAGCGAAATGAAAAATAAAAATTTCTGAAGACACCACCTCATTTTGTACCACTGCTATGACTCTCGTTTCATGTGTTAGTTTGAGTTCATGACTGGATTTGAATCGCAGTATTCCAGCTTGAATCTAAATCCAATGCTCTATGCTTAATCAGGTGAGCTACTGGGCAAACTATTCATACTGTAATAAGTGTATATGTAGGTGGGTCTGTAATACAAGCATTAAAATTTATAGTTTTTTCAAAAGACACTTTAGAGTAAACGTGTGACTATATCATAAAATAGCAGGGTCTGAGTAATAGAGACAAAAATAGGTATGTAAAAAGTAATTATCAGCCATTAAAATCATGAATTGAGTGAAAGTCAATAAAACACACAGTTGTTGTAGCACCTCTAGTGTTTATTTCACCTGAAAGCTTCAGGGAATTTTACCTGGAAACATGTATAACAGATTTTGTAAAAATGTTTATAGTCACATTTTCACTATGAGACAGGTTGCAGCCCATGTATAATAGTTTGTGAGTGTAGACTCTATTACATCATTCACAGTGTGTCATGGGATTGGGCGGTCCCTGCAGAGCAATTTTCCCATAGTTTATTTGCAGCAATTATATGATTTATGGATATTTCTCTGCAAGATAATGTGAATGACAAACTTTATATTTTCTATACTCTCAATTTGAAGCCCAACACATTCAGCACAGTGAAGAATATGTATATTACATTAAAATATTCATTACACTTATTCACCAATCACAAAAAACAAAAAGAACAGGGAAATAAAACATCATTCAGCGTATACTCTCATTTTGTTGAATGGACCTTGGCTAAAGGCGGCATTGCCACAGAAAAAAATGATAGGAAATCATGTCCTCTTTGTTCCTCCAGAACAAAACGTTCAAGACAAAACGCATTTAGATGATTCATTACATCTCCATGAGCAATGATAATGAAAAGGTATAATATTATATCAGACACATCAGACAGTAAATTGGCCCTTTTATGTAGAGCACATTGCTGATTAGCTCTCTATAGCTCTCAATGATCTTCATTTGAGACCTGATATAGCTCTTCCAATTTATTATTCTCTCTTTATCTTTTCTGTATCTCATCATCACATACTCACATATTGCAATTCTGCAATTCAGTATTCTCTGTTAAAGGGATAAATCACCGGGTAAAAAAAAGAAAAATCTCTCATAATTTACTCACCCTCATGCCGTCCCAGTACAACTTTCCTTTGCAGAACACAAATGATAATTTATTGAAAAATATCTGTGCTCTGTTGGTCTTCACAATGCTAGTGAAAGCTGGCCACTGGCCAGACTTTTAAATCTCCAAAAATCACATAAAGCCAGCATAAAAGTAATCCATAAGAGTCAAGTGGTTAAATCTATATCTTCTGAAGCAATATGATAGGTTTGGGTGAGAAACAGATCAATATTTAAGTCCTTTTTACTATAAATTTCCACCATTCACCAGTCCCAACCAGTAGGTGGCGATATGCATGAAGAATGTGCATTGCCATCAAATAAAAGAAGAAGACTGTGGAAGTGAAAGTTAAAGTAGAGATTTATAGCTGCTAAAAAAAAATCTGAAATATTGATTTCTGGAGATTTAAAGTTCTGACCACCATTCACTTGCATTGTATGAACCTACAGAGCCAATTTGTGTTCTGCAGAAGAAAGTAAGTCACACACATCTAGGATGGCATGAGGGAATTGTCATTTTTAGTTGAACTGCTTTAATGAAGCAGCACACAAATATTTATATGCAATATTTACCAATGCCATTTTTACATACAGTATGAAATTATTCATATAAAGTTCTCAGGGTCTCAAAAATAACTGTTTTCCCATGATCCTACAATACATTATTATGCATATTCTCTTTAATGAGTTAAAATTATGTTGCATAATCTCAGTCGATCACTTATCAGTTTCTGCACTTGGACAACAAAAGCACCGGTGTGTTCCCATGTTTGCCCAGACTTTTGTAAAATCCTACATTCCTGCTTCTGTTGTAAAAGGGCAGAACAAACCCAGTGGTGCCAACTGGGAACCAGCCTAATCAAACTTGTACATATTTACTCTAGAGGAGCGGAAATTAATTGTTATTTGTTTGCTATTTAGTTTGGGTTGTTTATGAATTTGAATACTGTAATTTGACATACTGTCTATTTAATTACACTACATCATATGGCACGGCTCACCACATAACATTTGCCAATTAAATGTCTCTCCGTCAGATTGGACATAAGCAAATATGGTTAAAATATTTCAGTATGGTGGTTGATATTTTGTTCCCAAAAAAACAAACCAAAAAAACAGGACTCTGGCGGTACCATGGTACAGTGATGGTGTCACATGCTAATTGTTTTTTTTAAGATTTACTTATTCATGTACCATGGTATTTTTATTGTATTTTTCAAACGTAAATCAAATAATAACATGGTTTAGCCACAGTACATGTTCAAAATTACATACAGTAGTATCACCATAGTATTTGGGACATGTCCAAATACATGATATTACCATCTTCAGCACACCTAAACTGTAAAAATAGTGCAAACCAGTCTGAATACTATGTTGTGTTGTATATTTTATGCTAATAGAGTTTTTATGCATCCAGGTGGCCTCAAATATATTACAATAGCATCTTCCTCAAACCTGTGTGCTCATGAAAGTAGATAATAGAGCAGCCCTCTGTTCTGACATTAATTATTTTTGCAACTTATACTCTCTGCCTAATCAACCGATTCAAAATAAATAAGGGTTTCAGAAATTTCAGCTCCACAGCTCTCTCCTCAAGTGCTTCTCACCTGCTTCATTTGACTTTACAACCCTTTTCTCATCCAGGTCAGTAAAATAACATGAATCTCTCTCCTTTCCCCCCATCTCTCTCTCTCCTTCTCCCTTTTTCTCCTTTGATCTGCCTAAGAATGCAGATTTTTAAGGATTATGTTGAATGAGAATTGATTTTGTGGAGCATAGGTTGACATTCATAAACTGGATTGCAGTTTGAAAGCTGTAACTGCAAATCTCCATATAAACGTAAAGTGCATGCACAAAGAATCAGTTCAACGTGTAGATTGAGAACAGAAGAGAAGCCAGGAAAAATGCAGAAAATGGAAGATAAGGAAAGAGTTATATATGGCAACGGGTGGACGAGACATAATTCAGATGCAGATTCAACTTTAATGTGCACACTGTGTGTGTGCATGTACACACACACTCTCTCTCACACATGTAAAACTGCCAGGGAAGTGAACAGTATAATAGAATAGTTAGGGATGGGTTAATGAAACTCAAATCACTAACAAAAACAACATCCTTTGCTTGTCGTAGGAAAACATACAGTATGTATATATGGATGAACTTTACTCTGTTCCACGAAATAGGAAAGAAATAAAAGATTAAAAAGTCTTCTTTGTGGAATGCCTATGGGTTTATTGAAGCATGTGGTTTATGGAAAGAATCTGTTTTAAAGGAAGTCTGGTGAAAAGAGATAAAGATTTTCACAATGATTTGTAGTTTTCAGATTTTCAGAGCTTTAAACGTTTACTCTTTTCACAACCCTACATGGATATTTTGTTCTATTGAATTCCATTAGGTTTGGACTGAATCTATTTTGCTTAGGAGATAAAACAGTCTGAGGATTTTTGAAGGGTGGTGGGAGGATTGTGTGTGATTGTTTTTATTTTATTTTTTATCTGCGAGAGCTTGCACTTCCTTTTGCTTGTAGAATCATCTAGGTGCAGAAATAACAGCCTCCAAATGCATGAGAATGGCACTGTTTGTTTAAATTTATATTTTCCTCATGCAAACAAGGTAATGGATGTGTCATGTTTTGACACTCAAGATATGAATGGGCAGTTATTGAAAATGATTTTTCATATGGGCTCTCATACCGCCTGCCCTTACTAAAGCTTGTTGTCAGGCAATTTCAGTCTGCTAAGAAATATTGAATTGATTTGTTTGATGTTACATTTAGGAGGGCTAAAGGCATGTTAATGTGACGTGTGTGTGTGTGTGTGTGTGTGTGTGTGTGTGTGTGTGTGTGTGTGTGTGTGTGTATGTGTGTGTGTGTGACAGCACAAGAGAGAAAAGGAAAGCCTCATTAGAGCTATCTACAGGCTTTTAGGAAGGACAGAATAGCACTCACACTCAGAGAGAGAACAGAAAGAGAGAGAGTGAAGCAGGAATAAGAGCAAAGACAAAACTGAGAGAAGGGCGAGAGGAATATTTTTAATCCTCGAGCATCAAAGATGTTGCGTAAGATCTAACTCACAAGAGAAATCCCCCTTCACATCGCAGGACATCTCAGAAAGGTGTTCACCTTCTCTTCTGTCAGAAACATTTGCAGTCTTAAGATACAAATATAAGTGAGAAATGTGTTGACTTCCTTATTCGCCGAATGCTGCAGTGCTTTCAAAATTGCTCTTTTTCTGTGTTCGAATTGTGTCCGAGCTCATACTCGTGTACTATTGTGTAATATTGCTCCAACGTAAGGTTTAGGGATTTGAGCACACCTCTAACGCTAAATATTAAACCCCTTTACAAGTTGCAACTGTAGTGCGCAATGCATTTTGGGTCAAATAAATGTATTACAGTAGTTAACAGTAAATCAGATGATTGCAACACGCTCTCAAAAATTTGAGACAGGGGCAATCTAAGACAAATAACAATTTGACGAGTTGAAATAACAAGGTGATGTGAAACAGGAGATGTTAAAAGGTGAGGCAAACGTGTCTGTGACAGGGCGGAGGGCGGGGCCGGGTCGTGATTCCACACACCCGGCCCCTAATCAGGCTAATTGTGCCTCAGAGAGGAATAAAGGCTGACTGGAGACTGCAGTGGGACAGAGGGAGAGATTTAGGGACAGCTGTTTGACACCTTTGTGTGGAATCACGACCCGGCCCCACCCTCCGCCCTGTCACAGTGTCATAGTATATAAGGAGCCTACAAAAACAGCCTAGTCCTTCAAGAGCAAGGATCATGGGGCGGCTGTGGCTCAGTTGGTAAAGCGGGCCGGCCACTAATAGCAGGATTGGTGGTTCGAATCCTGGCCCACACGACTCCACATGCCAAAGTGTCCTTGGGCAAGACACTGAACCCCAAATTGCTCCCAATGGCAGCTCTGCCGCCATTGGTGTATGAATGTGTGTATGAATGGGTGAATGTGTCACAGAGTAAAGCGCTTTGAATACTGTTAAGGTTAAAAAGGTGCTATATAAGTGCAGACCATTTACCATCATTTGAGACTTGTCAATTTGGCAACATATGCTTCAGCAAATAATCTGGCACTTTGAGAACAATTCCAAAGACAAATTGGAAGGATTTGGGGCATTTCACCCTCTACAGTGCAAAAAATAGTTTTAAGATTGAAGGAATCTGGTAAAATCTTGGTATGTTAAGGGTAAGACGGGATGGGGGGGTATATACAAACATATACATTGCATATTTGTTTGTATATGCGGGACCCACAGCTTATACAAGGAACCCTCAACATGGCCCTGTGACTATGAGGGCCCCCAGCCTCATATGACCCTTTTGCCTTTCTGTTTCTAATAAACACATTTGAGCCATTCATTAATCTTATAATGCAGTCTGCTGAAAGTTTCCATGGTCTTCTGGATATAGAAGGTCTTGTAAAATAATTTCCAAACTTTTCTTTACTGATTTTAATAAAGTAAAATTAACAATAACGTTTAGATTGTTACTGAATTTTCAGAACAATTTGAATTCAAGCAACATGTGCATATTATTTTATAGAAATATGGGTTTAAATAGGTTTCAAAATATAATTTTCTGACTATTGGCACTTTTCCACTGCACGTTACGGTTCGACTCACCTCAACTCTACTTGCTTTACTTTTCTGAGCTTTCTTTTCCACTGCAGTTTAGTGCCGCCTCAACATGGGTGGGAGTATAGGCTGATCGTCATAGTTACGCCACCTCTACTGCCGTTACATCATCTTAAACACGACACAAACATTACTGACCAAAACAATAACACAACCACTAGCTGTTGGCTATTAGCTCATTGTGCTGCATAAAGTAGTTGTTAGATGGTGATTTGACACAAGTGTAACAGTTAAAAGCAAGAGAGGGTTGCATTGCTCCCAGTGGGTATGGGGGTCTAAATTGAAAGGCTCTCCATGCACTCTCCTGTTGACTTGTTTCAGCCAGGTAAGTGTTGCGGTCCAGGATGTCCTTCCAGGGCTCTTTATATATATAAACTCTATGTTATGTCTTCTAGAAATGTCTTCTCACTTTCAACTGCTTTTATTTT
The DNA here is from genome assembly GCF_025860055.1 of Xyrauchen texanus. NCBI lineage: Eukaryota > Metazoa > Chordata > Actinopteri > Cypriniformes > Catostomidae > Xyrauchen > Xyrauchen texanus. Next base: position 41,943,055 of record NC_068286.1, read on the forward strand.
CTGCAAACTTAACATCTGTAAATATTTGTATGGAAATAAAATGATTAAAAAACTAAGACATAAACTGACATGTGATTAACAGAAATGAAATAATGTGTCCCTAACCAAAGGGGGGGGGGGGGTCAAAATCAAAAGTAACAGTCAGTATCTGGTGTGGCCACCAGCTGCATTGAGTACTGCAGTGCTTTTCCTCCTCATGGACTGCACCAGATTTGCCAGTACTTGCTGAGAGATGTTACACCACTCTTCCACCAAGGCACTTGAAAAATCCCTGACATTTCTGAGGGGAATGGCCCTAGAACTCACCCTCCGATCCAACAGGTCCCAAACGTGCTCAGTGGTATTGTGATCCGGGCTCTTCACTGGCCATGGCAGAACACTGATATTATTGTCTTGCAGAATATCATGCACAGAACGAGCAGTATGGCTGGTGGCATTGTCATTCTGAAGGGTCATGTCAGGATGAACCTGCAGGAAGGGTACCACATGAGGGAGGAGGATGTCTTCCCTGTAACCCACAGCAATGAGATTGCCTGCAATGACAACAAGCTCAGTCTGATGATGCTGTGACACATCACCCCAGACCATGATGGGCCCTCCACCTCTAAATCATTCCTGCTCCAGAGTACAGGCCTCGGTGTAACGCTCACTCCTTCGACAATAAAAGCGAGTCTGACTATCACCACAGGTGAGACAAAACTGTGACTCGTCAGTGAAGATAACTTGTTACCAGTCCCGTCTGGTCCAGCGAAGGTGGGCTTGTGCCCATAGGCGACATTGTTGCCAGTGATATCTGGTAAGGACCTGCCTTACAACAGGCCTACAATCCCTTAATCCAACCTCTCCCAGCCTATTGCAGACAGTCTGAGCATTGATGGAGGGATTGTTCATTTCTGGTGTAACTCGGACAGTTGTTGTTGCCATCCTGTACCTGTCCCACAGGTGTAATATTCGTATGTACCTATCCTGTACAGGTGTTGTTACACATGGTCTGCAACTGCGAGGACGATCAGCTGTCCTGCCTGTCTTCCTGTAGCACTGTCTTTGGCATCACAGTATGGACATTGCAATATATTGCCCTGGCCACATCTGCGGTCCTCATGCCTCCATGCAGCATGCCTAAGGCACGTTCACACAGATGAGCAGGGACACTGGGCATCTTTCTTTTCTTTCTTTTTTATGACTGATCTGATCAGTAACGAGAAGAGAAATGAGGAAGTCTGTTGTGTAATGCCTCGTATTAAAACATCGGTGACATCATACACAGAGATCATGGAGTGACCTTGTCTTCTGAAGCGTGTACAGCACTCTGCGCATGCATCAAGTTTGAGGAAGTGTAATCAAGCTTCAAATCATGATCGTGCCTAAGAGACTGCAATGACAAGAATAATAGTAAAAAAGGAGTTACATTTTTATCTTATTCTCACCCAAAAAATTACCACGTTGCTTCAGAAGACATGGATTAAACAATTAGAGCCATTTGGATTACCTTTATGATGCCTTTTTGAAACACTGACTTACATTGTATGGACAAACAGACATATATCTATCAAAATATCTTTGTGTTCTGCAGAAGACAGAAAGTCATATGAGTTTGAGAATGTTACTGGGGTCCATTTTAACCAAGGAGTTCTAAACTGTTAAGCTTATATTTATTTTATGACTTTTATCACATGCACCTTTTAATGTTAATGCATTAGTAGTATTTATACATATATATTAATATTAAACATGATTGTAAAAGGGCGCTGTTTATTGTTAGTTTGTGTTAACTAATACATTTAAAAATGAAACCTTATTGTAAAGTGTTACTGTTTTTTTTGTATTGAACTAGTTTAATTCAATTCTGCACACTGCATCCTAAAGCTTCTGCCTGTGTTTTTGTGATTGATTTTGCAGATGTTTTGTTGGAATCAACCCACCCACTGGCACCAATACAACCACAAAAGGCAAAGAATTGAAAAGGTCTCAAAGAAGATGAACGACACAGTCAACACTCGTATATGTACTGTTCTCAGACGTTTAATGGATTGAATCATTAAGCAAGTACTGTAGTTTCGAATGTATTAAAACCAGGATACTTCTGTCAAAAGACACTTTTGCCTTGCTAGACATACTGTATGTCTCCTGTATGAGTTAATTAAGAGTTGTTTGTTGACACATCCACATGTAGTCTGTAATACCTGACCATGTGATTTGGATATGAAATTGTTAAAAATTCAGACAAACAAATAAAACAGTCAAACAAAGAGACTTCTTCGTATTCACATTGTACCTGTCTACTGTGTGCCTGATTTTGTCCACTTTGTGATAGGATACTAGCCCACTATTCATAAATTCATCATTATTGTTGTAAGCAGTCAACCTAAATATTACATTATTGTAATTGCATTAATATTACTATTATTATAATGATTTAATAGTAATATATTTATGTAATAAAATCTTAACTTGCATAGGGTGTTGCTATGGGGTCCATTTTAACCAAGGAGTTCTAAACCGTCAAGCTTTTATTTTGGCAGACAACTGCAGGAAGAACTTTCAGCTTCCTTGTGTAGCTGAGTTCACATTAACAAGAGGTGTATAATATCCTCCTATTTTCTCCTTCTCTGTTGACAAACACCTGGTGCATTAACTTGTAGCAGCTAAACATATTTGGAATTATGCAAAAGTGATATTAAAGTGAATCTAGAGATTTAAATATAATTTGCTCATCGCACGTTAGCAAACCGAACTGAACTCGGAGCATATCTGTTACTTAGATGGAGTTGTGCATCATGCACAGAACTGCTCTGAAACCACTGAAAACACTAAAAACACTACATCATGAGCAGGGCTGAACTGGTAATCTGGCATATCGGGCATTTTCCTGGGGGCCGACGCACTTTGGGGCCAATCAAGGGCGGACTGGCCATCGGAAGAACCAAGCGAGCTGTTGAGTCGGCCACGGAAACAGAACGAATGGGCCACGATAAGCTAAAATACGGACCACAAAACAGTGCCGCGATATGCAGAAAAGGACAGCAAACACCCCCCGCTCAACAACTAGCAGCCCTAGCATGCTATCCCTTACAAGAAATCTAGAGTTCTGGCAAACTAGCCGTAAACTTGCCACAAATTTGCCACTCCTTATTTTCACATACAAATGAGCTTGTGATACTCCGCAAATGTTTGATAAAAGTGTTGAAACTGCAGAAAAACTTTGGCAACAATTAACAATTTGCTGCAAGTTTATGGCAAGTTTGCGGCAAATTTGCAATGAGCTTCTGAATTTTGCAACACTTTGCTAACCACGTGGCAATGTTATGGCATGACATCAGTGTGATCACACATGAAATCGACATGCTGCTACTGAATGTTCCAGTACCTTGACATTGACCCCATTCTGAGTTGCTGACAAGCAGAATCCTCCCGGAATTTCCGTGCATCCCCAGACTTGTCAAGGTACCCTGCCTGCCCCCCCTGTGCAAAAATACTGGCACCGCCCCTGCGTCACACTGAAGCACTTGTCATATCTCATATGTATATGGTCAGAGATGAATCTTCTTTTCTGCATGATGAAAACAACTGGTGTGGGACATTTTACTCCAATTTCGAACACAGTGATAAAATACTGTAAATAACACACAGATATGTCATTTATAGTATTACAGGGCATTTTAACTTTTTTATTCATTTAAAGCTTTGCATTGGTGTGGACATGTATTCAACTCTTGAAGTAATTGCTAGTCTCCAAATTCTGTTGTATGTGTTTTGTTATGGTGTTATATGATGTTTTGAATAGGCCTTAGTTTATCAAGTAATTTTATTAAAGAGAAGACAAAGAATTGTAAATATTAGTAAACACATTATGGTCACATTAAAGAGAGAGTTGACCAGAGCTTTTGGGTAACTTGGATGTAGCATCTTAAAAATGCACTATTCATAGTCAACCATCCATTTATTCCATTGAGTTAAACTGAGTAGTATTTGTTTGGTCATGTGATCCCAACATGGCTGCCCTCTTAAGACGACCCATTGCACATTAATTAAAAAAGCTATTATTAGACCACTGATGTGACTGATAAGTCTCGTGTAAGTGTACATAACTTGAAACATTTATCAAATGTACTTGTTTCCTTTAGGGGTAAAACCTTTTTAACATGGTTGAAAAATTACTGAATGCACGTTTAAAATGTTTCTAAAGCAGAACTTCTGTTCTTCTTCAGTACTGCATTTAGACTCACTATTATTTTGGCTAAACATTGGATCTGTGCACATTTTGGTCACTTAAAGCTTGTAGTCACAGCTTTCTTTCTAATAAGTCAATTATATGATTACTGTAAATATGATGGAGTAAGTATGTGTCAGAGAGAGTGGGAAAATTAAGTGTTTTGTTTTTAGTTGAAGTGGTTTGAGATTTTCAGTTTAACTCAACTGTATTAATCTTTGTATTGTTGTGTGTGTGTGTGTGTGTGTGTGTGTGTGTCATAGGTCTGTCAGATGTGCTGCTCTACGATTGCTTTTGGGGATTATAACAGGCTTTATCGGCAGGATAAAGAGTTCAAAAGAGCACTCTGCCTGTAGAGTTAACTCTAATCTCTTATGCATATCAGATACTCCTCAGCATTTTAATAGTGTCTTTTGAATTAGACAGTGATCCACTTCGTACCATATTGGTGCAATATTTCACAACAGAGAACCAAGAAAGAGATTATGAAACAACCAAGATTATAATATGCTTTATTGTGACATATTGAAAAACAGACTGTCCTTTGAAATTTGCAATCACATCACATCAAATTAATAAATACGTTTTTCACCCTAGAATTAGAACCTATCAGGAATTTTTAATGTATAAAAAGTGGGAATTGAGTGTAGCCAAGTGGAGAAAGTTCATGTAATTTAACTTTAGTCATAAATTGTGGCCCCTTTAAGAGTTTTGCACCACCGGAGTTTTGCGACACCTGCTTTCCAGCACTCTCTCTTGTTAGAAACGTGAGAACACGCATTGTGCAAGAGAGCTCCCGGTTTTGTTCATCAGTTGAGCATTCTTTGGGTAAATATCAAATTTCACACAACAAGTTGTTAAATTGCATTAAATGTGTTCACAAGAGTCATACAGCGTGTTAACATTTTTTGTTTATTATGGATAATTTATGAAGGATGCATATGGATGTGTGGAGTTTGACCATGTTTTCTGTACATGAGGACTGGGTATATACATTTTGTATTAATCATATCTTATTTAATGAATTACAGCCCAGAGTGTTTTCCAGTTTAGTGAATAAGTGTAATACATGTTAATATGTGAAAATGTGTAATGAGAATTCTAGTGCTGTAAACTGCTGTGCATGTCCTTAAAGCATGTGTTAAATGCATAAAATGCTGTGGATGATATAAGCATGTATTAAGTATTGGTTGAGGCATGTGGATTGGCTAATACGCTGTTTATATTTTCTTTTGACATTAGCCTCTACCTTATTCCATTGAACCATATTTATTTTGTTGTAGTTTCTTTATTATAATTTATATATATATATATATATATATATATATATATATATATATATATATATATATACTATACGGCCCCATCGACTGTTGTTTTGCTTCTTTTTCCAACAGCCATCAGAATAAAAACACAAAAATATTTTTTTTTATCTTGTGGTGATTATTTTCAACCCAATGGCTATTTGAGGAAAAAGACCTCATTCTGACATGAAGGTGGTTAAAATACATGGTCTGGGTGTCATTTATGTTTGCACGTTGAATGTATTTTTTAGACATTTTTATATATAACAAGAACTCATAGATGGTCACGTTGCTGCTAATTTGAGTTCTGTGAAATTCTGACCACTGACTCTCTATAAGAGGTCTACCTGCGGTAAGACCAATCACCAGCCAATCAGCTGCTCATTCACCTCTATTCATTCACTGTGTGCTCAGTGTAAAAAGGCCATCGGTAGGTGTGAATTGGAGCTCCACCAACTTTGAGGACATCTAACCCTTACAAAAAACCTAAACTTACTGCAAATTTGCCACACGTTTGCCACTCGTTATTTTCACATGCAAACGAGCTTGTGATTCACCAGATGTTTGAAGCTCTTTACCGCTAGTGGTGAACCTTTGGCGAACTTTTGTCAACAATGGACATTTTGCCGCAAGTTTACAGCATAGCTCATTTGCATGTGAAAATTATCAGTGGCAAATTTGCCATGAACTTTCCGTTTTTTTAATAGAATCTAATTCCCATTCAGTAAGTTAAGATCAGTAAATATGAAAACACCAACATGTAGAGGTTAGTGAGCTGCTGCAAACTTGCCTACATCTCACCAGCGTGCCTTCGTTCCTGTGCTAACCAACTGGCCCCCATCTTCACTCAGATCTTCAATCGATCACTGGAGCAGTGTGAAGTGCCATGCTGCTTCAAACGCTCAGTTATTATCCCTGTCCCTAAGAAACCTAAAATCACAGGACTTAATGACTACAGACCTGTCGCCCTGACATCTGTGGTCATGAAGTCATCTGAGAGACTGGTGTTGGCCCACCTGAAGGACATCACTGGACCCTTTCTGGACCTCCTTCAATTTGCTTATCGAGCAAACAGGTCTGTGGATGATGCAGTCAACATGGGTTTGCATCACATCCTGCAACATCTGGACAGACCGGGGACATACGTATGGATCCTCTTTGTGGATTTCAGCTTGGCTTTCAACACAATCATCCCAGATATACTCCGGACTAAGTTAAACCAACTCCCTGTTCCCACCTCTACCTGTCAGTGGATTACTAGCTTTCTGACGGACAGGCAGCAGCTTGTGAGGCAGGGAAAATTCACTTCCATCACCTGTACCATCAGCACTGGTGCCCCCCAGGGATGTGTGCTCTCCCCACTACTCTTCTCCCTGTACACCAATGACTGCACCACCAAGGACCCCTCTGTCAAGCTCCTGAAGTTTGCAAACGACACCGCTGTCATCAACCTCATCCAAGATGATGATGAGTCTGCATATAGAAAGGAGGTTGAACGGCTGGCTGTCTGGTGCATTCAAAACAACCTGGAGCTGAACACACTCAAAACGATGGAGATGATTGTGGACTTTAGGAGGAACACCCCAACATTGTCCCCCCTCACCATTCTAAACAGCACTGTGGCAGTAGTGGAGTCATTCAGGTTCCTGGGCACTACCATCTCACAGGACCTGAAGTGGGAGATACACATCGACTCCATTGTGAAAAAGGCCCAGCAGAGGTTGTACTTCCTTTGCCAGCTGAGGAAGTTCAACCTGCCACAGGTGCTGCTGAAACAGTTCTACTCAGCAGTCACTGAGTCTGTCCTCTGCACTTCAATAACTGTCTGGTTTGGTGCAGCTACGAAATCAGACATCAGAAGACTACAAAGGACAGTTCGGTCTGCTGAGAGGATTATTGGTTGCCCCCTGCCCCCCCTTCAAGAACTATACACTTCCAGAGTGAGGAAAAAGGCTGGTAAAATCACTCTGGACCCCACTCACCTTGCCCACTACCTTTTTGAACTGTTGCCTTCTGGCCGGCGCTTCAGAGCTCTGAACACCAGAACCGTCAGACACAGGAACAGTTTTTTTTCCCTCAGGCCATCCATCTAATGAACAATTAAATTGCCCCATTGAGCAATAATGATGTGCAATACGCAGTTTAATTCTATTTATATTATCCAACATATCCACTTCTGCCATTACTTACATTGCTCTGTACATAATATACTGTATTTGTGTTCTTTATATAACAGATTGTAATAGATTTGCACTACTTGTGTGTATGTGGGTATGTATGAAGGTGAGTGTATGTACATATATGTATAATTATTTATTTTGTATTCTTTTTTGTTTTTTGTTTTAATTACCTATGTCTTGCTGCTGTTTTTGGTATTGTTTGTATTGTTGTACACTGGAAGTTCCTTTCACAAGACAAATTCCTTGTATGTGTAAGTATACTTGGCAATAAAGCTGATTCTGATTCTGATTCTGATCTGTACAATTGTTTGTGTAGAGACATTTTCTGAGAACATGTCATGAAATGTTTATGTTTGTTTGTTTAATTAGTCTACAAAGTAATCAAATCTATTCAAATACTCCCCATGTATAATGCCCATTCACACATCTGCAAAGTAAGATATACATATCATCATTCTTTTGGCTGTATTCTACCTGTGAACACTCATTTATACACCTATTTTTGCAGTAGTACCAGTGCCATCATCCATTACAATAACAAAGTGTAATTGGCACATAGTATGGACGCATATAGCATGTTAGCGGATTAGCAACATGAATGGACAAGGTAAGCATTACAAATTACACATCTTTGACATACTGTATTCATTTAAATAATCATTAAGTTTTTAACACTATAGGCGAGGCGGTTGTCTGAATGTTTGCACACAGTATGTTGGTGATTAGATGTTTGGAACTTCTGTTTGGCTCTGATTGAAGAATGAAGAAGCACTTAGCCTTGATTGTGCTGGGGCCTTAAATCATTTCTGTGTAAGAGACACTTGCTTATAGCCCTGAGAGCACAAAACTATGCAGAACATCATATTACACTGAATGCATTGTTTTAATTATTGTTATTTATAGTTTGGCACAAATTGGACCAAAATGTGTGCTGAATACAGTAAATAGGCGAATTCCCTTGTGTAAGTAAATACTGTATGTAAAACTGCTTCTATTTCACATTAAGTTAATAGGTTTTCCCATGCAAATGATACTAACAGCATAATAATTTGCAAGGAAATGTTTCAGAATATCAGAATTTTAGAATTTCTTATCATTTGGTATATCTTATTTCTACATTAATAGCATGCAATCCAAATGGCATGGAATCAACAAATTTGTTCAAAAAATAATTGATCCAATGATACCCCCAGCCTGATTTTGGGGTTTTGCAAAAAACGTATGCATGTTTTTCTTATGAGAAAGACATTTTTCTTATCTTATGTGGTTCAATGGTAGCAAATCTTTCATTTTGTATAACGTTGATGTGTTATTTGATTTCTGACCTTATTTGTGACTTCAGAAATAAAAAAAATATTTTTGTTTACTTCCAAAATACAAAAAAAATCCTGTCATCGAATAATACATTTATTTTATATTCTATAATTAATTATAATCAAAATGTTTTAGTGCCCAAAATATCCTAATATTTTATTGTGCATGGTTGAATGTTAAGAATGGTGGACAAATGCTGTAAAAGAATGTATTTTAAGCAACTCGTCAATGCTTCGAAAATAGTCAATCAATAATAAATAGGTGCTGTATATCTGTTTAAGATTTGCTGTCTGGTTTAGCAATAATGCTTTTTCCCCCCAACTATTTAATATTTACACAGTTAATTCATCAAGCTATTATGGACCAGTTCAAGCTGACAACACTACGTGGACCACAAGAGACTACAGAATCCTACATGTGTAGATACATTATGCCTAAAAAGACTTAATATGCAATATTAATACAATTTGTATGTATTTTTATTCAATATTGCTGTTTTTAGTAAACTATGACAGACATGATGTTGGTGACTTGACACAGTGAAGTTCTTGATTTTGAGTTTTTAACCATGATGAAAATGCAATGCGAGCACCATCTTAGCTGCACAAACGGCACACGGAATTTTACCAGTTGTCAGGTCCCATGTCGTGATGTTTACATGGGGCAAGCCACTTCGGTAGTCGATGTTATACATTAGTCTCTGTAGTAACATTCAAGCATATTGGTTGACTGATGAGTGTGCCTGTGCACGTGCATATGTGTGTATGCGTGTGTTTTCATAAACACAGTGTTACAAATCTGGCTGAGTCTACGACTTCAGGGGCTAATACAGCTGCATGCAGACAGAGATGTGTTCATTAATTAAAACATGTTTTTCATTGCATCACAAATGTCATGGACTCAGCTGGACTCCAAAGAAAATCCAGAGTCCCAAAGGCTCAAGCTCGAGTAAAGGCCGAGTAAAAATGCATCCGAGTCCGTGACCAGTCCAAGTCATAGGCGGAAATCACAGGGGGGTCGGGGGGTGGGGGTCCCATCTGAGGGTTGCCCCCCCCCCAGAAATATCATTAAAATGTGTATTGTAGATAATATAATGATATATTCTTAAAATAATTGTTTAAGAAATAAAATGATACAAATGCAAACGGGGCAACAACAAAAAAAACTTTGGTGTCCCCTTCAAAAATTGCTCTTGAGAATTGTTATGTTTATTGTCCCCCCCAACATTTTGATGACATTTATATATATATATATATATATATATTTTGCATGATCTGACCCATAGAAACACAATTTATGTTGCTATTATAGTCAGATTTTAATGTTGATTTGAAAATGAAAGATGTCATAATCTTGACCAACCTTTTTAGAGATTTCAATCTTTCCCCATTCAAGTATATTGGAGTTTAATTTTAATACACTTGTGCATCCATATACTGTATATCTTCAAAAGGATGTAAATTACAGGATGTTTGATGTATAGATGTATATTTCTTAGGAAATCAACCTGAATGGCTTATTATAGCTGACACTGAATATTACACTGGAAAAGGAGGCAGCATTTAAAACTGAAACATTTCACTTTTAAAAGCAGTGGAAAATACTGAACAAAAATAGCCAGTAAGCAGTTACTAGAAACAATTTAAGATGAATTAAATTGTACTTTATTTGAGCACATGAAATGCAAATGAAAATGTGATTACAGTTCTTCTCTTTAAAAATTCAAAAAGTAAGTGTCCAGCTGCATAATATTCTGAACATAGAATGTACTGAGTGCTTTGTCAGGGGTGAACTTAAGTTTATGAAAATGAATTCAGTTGCAGCACTTATAACCCATTAACATACAAATGGCATTGAGCCACAGATAGTGCAAACATATTCACTACCACAACAAAGTGCTCTAATATCATCTGTCAGCCACACACACACACACACACACACACACACACACACACGTTGGTCTACCTATCATTATAAGGACTTTCCATAGACATAATGATTTTTATACTGTACAAACTATAGATTGTATCCCCTAAAGCTAACCCTCACAACAAAAGAATTCTGCATTTTTACATGTTCAATAAAACATTGTTTTTTTTAAGCTATTTAAATTATGGGGACACCAGAAATGTCCTCATAAACCACATTTATAGCATAATACCCTTGTAATTACTTGTAATTGTAACCTAAAAAATGTCCTTGTAAACCCCATACATATACACACATTTGCTCATCTGTCTAAATTGGGATATCCCAAAGACTTTTTTTGTTCAATATAAATCTACCTATAACAATTATTAATATAAACTAACAGAAAGCATTTTGCTTTATTAGAATTAAAAAAAAAAAAAGAAAGAAAGAAAGAAAAAAAAGTATTATTTAATTTATGTATTTTGTTTCTATTGAAGCCTGGCTGGGTTTAAAAAATAGCATCTCTAGTTTAGTTTAAAATGAATTAATTTAAACATTATGTACAATTACGTGGATTGTGTGACATTATTCCCACAAAAGAATAATTATTTTTTTCGTTATTTAAAATTTTTCTTTGCCCAAATCTCTGTGTCATTTCCATTCATTTAAATATATTTTTGTTATATTTTATTTTTAAATCACTGTACAATAAGGTTATATACATTAACATTAGTAAATGCATTGTGTATTATGAACTAACAATGTACAATTATTCTATGTATTATGAACTAACAATGTACAATTATTCAAATATTATAAAATATTCATATTAGTTTATATAGCATAAACTAATGGTAACATATACAGCTTTCACTTTAAAATGATTAGTGTATGTTGAAATTAATGTTAACCAAGATGAATAAATGCTGTGCAATTATTGTTCATTGTTCATTGTTCTTATTTATTGTGACAACAGATAATGAGTTTTTGACATGAAGAGTTGGAAACTTGAAATTAATTTGCACTACATTTTGGCAAACTGGAATTAATGTTCTTGTCTATCTGTTGTGATTTTGTTTGTTTGACGATGCAGAGAGAAAACTCAGATATTTTCAGATATAAAAAAACCTATTGTAATAAACTGTTTGAGTCACAGCTGAATAAAATGAGCTTTTTTTAATTATACTTATTTACAGTAATTATCTTACTTACAGAATCATACTTGAATATAATCCCACTGCCCACATATGCGGACATACATTTTTAGGAAACTATTTGCTCAGATTTGTATTTTATTTATTTATTTATGTTTATGAGGGGTTACTAGTTACAAAAATAGAAATAGAAATTGCACAGCAGTCACACTCATGGCTCAGGAGGGCATGGATCGTTTTTCCAAATGAGGACATCCCAAAATGTCCCCAAAGGGAGGTTATGTCCAATTTAGCTCACTCTTGTTTTAAATATGCCCAAAAACTATAGCACACACACACACACCAACTCATTCCCTACATATGATAGGCCAATGGAAATGCTACTATTGGCTAGAAGCAAAGGCAAAATCCACTTTAACTTCTCAGCGTCTGTTTTTCACACCTTTGGGTTACTGTGTACAATGTCGAAATGCCAGCAACACATTCAGTACTGGGATATTTAAGTATAACGTGTGACTTCTCTGTGTTATGTAATAAGCACACATATATTAGCAAATACATTTGTTGTGTAACACGGCACTTTGCACATACAAAGTGTGATTTTGATATATACACATATATTCTCTGTTTCCTAGTGACAAGGTGGTGAAGCTCCTATCCACAAAGAGTGGTGGCACTTTAATATTATGACATATATAGTACAGTATTTCCTTCCAGTATGAGAAAACAGCTTAGACGTGAAAGGTTGAGCAAGGTACCTAAAAGTATACACAGTGCTTTCAAAAAGTATTTGCTCAAATGTTTCCAATTATCATACCAAGGAGCTGTCTATGGGACAAGATCAATTTGTTAGGTTGAAAGAAGCTTCATTAACCAGAATAAACCAGTCTGGAGCTGTTATTGTTAAAACTGGTGTTTTCAGCAGGTTAGACAGTTTTAAAGAAATTAGTAAGCTGACAATTGTCATAGAAGTGACCAAGAGACCAGCCACAGCACTAAAAGATTTGCAGAGCTATTTGGCTAAATTTGTGGAACAGTCCAGACATCAACAGTCTTTTAAACACTTCAAAGATTTGCCTATGGGAGAGTGGCTAGACAAAATACAGCATTCAAGGAATAGTTCAGCCAAAAATACAAAATTATGTCATTTACTCACCCTCATGTCATTCCAAACCGATATGACTTTCCACATGCAGAACACAAAATGAGATGTTTTAATTAATCAGTCTATTTAATACAATGGCAGTTGATAGGCATTCACTTTTAAGCTTAAACAAATATATAGCTGATATATATCGTGACCGACTTGGGGGTAGAAGCTGTCATGAAGTCGGCTGGTGCGGGTCCTGATGCTGCGATACCGCTTGCCTGATGGTAGCAGTGAGAGCAGCACATGGCTTGGGTGGCTGGAGTCTCTGATGATCCTCCGAGCTTTTTTAACACACCGCCTGGTATGTCCTGGAGGGAGAGAAGCTCACCTCCGATGATGTGTCTGGCAGTTCACAATACCCTTTGCTGGGCTTTGCAGTTGAGGGCGATGCTGTTGCCGTACCAGGCAGTGATGCAGCCAGTCAGGAGGCTCTCTACAGTGCTGGTGTAGAACCGTGTGAGGATGTGGTGGTTCATTCCAAACTTCCTCAGCCGTCTCAGGAAGAACGACGGCCTCAGTGTGGATGGACCATGTGAGTTCCTCAGTGATGTGGACAATGAGGAACTTGAAGCTGCTGACTCTCTCCACCGGCTCCATAGTGATAGGGCCAGGTTCTTTGTCTTTTCTCCTGAAGTCCACCACAAGCTCCTTGGTCTTACTTACGTTGAGGGAGAGGTTGTGCTCCTGACACCAGCGTTGTGTCCTGACACGAAAGTGACACGACTGCTTCAGAAAATGTACTTTTCCTTTAACATTTGCTTTAACAACACTATCAGTAAGGTTTACCTGTTGGTTATGGGTAAGGATGTCTGCTTTGTTTACCTCTTATTTGCTCTAAGGACACTATTGGTTAGGTTTAGATTAAAGCTTTAGGTTAGGGAGGTAAGTTTGGTAACAATTGCTATGAAGTCCATATTTATAATGCATTGTAAAGTCATTATAATGCAAAATCAATGTCTCATAATACACCTTATATGTTATAACTTCTCATAAATAATTTTAAGCACAATTATAATACATTATAATACTTACCTGTTCATAGTTATACCTTGGAGTATAATCATAATAAAACCAGCAACATCTAATTTTATCTGCAGAAGTTATAATCAGAGGTGTAGTGGTAAAAAAAGAGGTGGGTAAACTATAAATTCTGGTGGACCACGACGTGGTCAGCCGGTAAGGTGGGCCACTGCCTACCGGTGTATGTGTATCCTGATGACATCGCTATAGGCTATCATTTGATGGTACTACCAAGGGTATCACTGGTTGTTCCCTCATCATAGGTCACACAATCACTATTCAATTCATACATTAATCTAAGTTCTTGTTAAAGAGACCCAAGAAGGTATAATATGGTTGAAATCTATAAAGTTTACTAAATAACAAAACAGAGAGAACAAAAATATTTAAGAGAGTTAGAGAGGGAGGCTTATATCCAGGGCTTCCAATGCAATGCACTTGTACATAATGATTAGGGATTTGGGATTATTTTCATAGTCGATTAATCTGTTGAATATTTTCTCAATTAATCAATTAGTTGTTTGGTCTATAATATGTCAGAACAATGTGGATCAGTGTTTCCCAAAAGCCCAGGAGGATGACGTCCTCAAATGTCTCGTTTTGTCCACAACTCAAAGATATTCAGTTTACTGTCACTGAGGAGAGAAGACACTAGAACATATGCACATTTAACAAGCTGGAATCAAAGAATTTTTGCCCACCACAATATCAACGCTGACCGCCACACATTGATTTTCGATTTATTTTTTATTTTTTACTAAGCCTATTTAAAATCGTATTTGATTGCAGAGAGCCGTAGCGCATTCGCGCAGCACTAGGCTACCTCTCGCTCGTCCTTCTCTCTCTCTCTCTCTCTCTCTCACCCGTACCTCTCGCGCTCTCTCTCCGACATGGAACACCGCTGCATAAATCTGTCCAACACAGCACTGTCAGTTATTACTTATTAGCCAGCATGCAAGGAGCCTAGCTAATAAGGAGAGCTAAGTTATTGTTCGAATACAGCTGGATTTTTTAGAGCACGCTGTATATAGCTGGTAGTAGTCAATATCGCTGCACGCGCATGGGAAACACTGGCAGCAGCGCATTATGAAAGACTTCGTCTTAGGTTTAACAACCTATGAAACTAATAATGAACAATATGAAACTAAAACGACATAAGCTTAATTTAAAATGGCTTAGGAACTATCTATTTAGAGGTGGATAAACGCAATTTAGAGGTGGATAAACCCACTTTGGAGGTGGGTAAACGCTATTTCCGAATTTTGGGAGGTGCGTAAACGACGTTTACGTGCGTGTAGCCTCCACTACATCCCTGGTTATAATATATTATATACTGTATATTTGTAATATATATATATATATATATATATATATATATATATATATATATATATATAATAGATATGGTTTAAGTGACAAAAGCAATGTCTTCACTGTAAAAAAACAAAAAACAGGCAGCTGTGGTTGCCAGAATAATAACAGTAAAAATGTAAACAACTTTACAGAACAATGTGTACATTTTACAGTTTAAAACAGTTCTTTTTTTTAAGATATATTTTATGGTGCAATACCGTCATTTATATTATTAAATGATAAACATAATATATTAAGCTTCTGAAAATGTACAAATCTTCTTTTCACTTTAAAATGTATTGTTAATCACCATAGTAATTACAGAAGAGCACATGATGATATAAAGTGCATTAATAGTGGGCCTTCTAGGAGCAATGAGCAATAGACATGTAGAGACAGTGTTCATTGTCACTCACACAAACACTAAACATCATCAGGGTAACATTATGCTATAAACATAAACCAAACTACATCAAATATAACAGAGAACACCCCAAAGTACATAACTGATATTAAAAATAAGAAGAAACCTAACTATTCCCATAAAATACAGTATAATGAAATGTAATGGTTCACACAGAGAATTCTGGGAACGCTCATTTAATGTAATTTTAACAATAATTTACAGTAAAAGTACTTGTACACTCTTGTTAAACATAATATAAATTGTAACCGTTAATTATACAGGGAAAATAATATTTTTACATCTAAAAAAATTATTTTTTCCCAACATTTTACCTTAAAACTACATGTTGTCACGATTCCCCGTTGTCTGCTCTATGTTTCTCCCGTCACCTGTCCCGAACTACACTTCCCATAATACCCTGCCCTCATCACTGCCAGTGTCATTGTTTCCACCTGTGTTTAATTTACTCATCATCCCTGTGTATTTAAGCCCTGTTGTTTGTTCTTTCATTGTCGGTTGTTGAATCAGACGAGGAGTGAGGATCTAAATGCAGCTTTTTAATGAAAAAGGTGAACCGGATAACACAAAATAACAAAACAATACAGGGAACAAACAAAACATCCACGAGGGGAAAACAAAGTATATACATGAGAAACATCCATGGAGACCACGGGCAGGAGAAACATCGAGGACAACCATAACATTCAACAACCGACAATGAAAGAACAAACAACAGGGCTTAAATACACAGGGATTATGAGTAAATTAAACACAGGTGGAAACAATGACACTGGAAGTGATGAGGGCAGGGGATTATGGGAAGTGTAGTTCGGGACAGGTGACAGGGGAGAAACATAGAGCAGACAACGGGAAATGTGACACATGTATTGTCTTTTTAAATATATTAAAATGTATTAACAAATATTTTATGGTAACTGCTCATCAACCAGTCTTTTACTGTTAAAATTATGGACATTGTTTACAGTATTCTGTAATCTGTAGTGGAATACATTTCAAAAGTAACCCTCCCAACCCTGCTTGTTATAATGCATTATACTCTTTAAGTATAACTATGAATAGGGGAAGTCTTATAATGTAATTATAACTGTAGTTATAAATATTTATGAGAAGTTATAATTTATTATGAGGCATATTATAAGACATTATGAATGCAGTATAATGCATTGAATACATCATAATGCCTTTAAGATGCATTATAAAATGTGCTTCATAGAAAGTGTTACCATAAGTTTTTTACTACCTCATTCACAATAAAAAGTTAATCTGACTGATACAATTCACTTCTGGTGCCCCTCGCTGGACATTTCACTGGGAAACTGCACAGAAATGTGTAACGAAGCACATCATTTCATTTAGCAAAATTGTTGCCACGGTCACATGAATTTCATGAGATCAGACTGATTTATTTTCAGTATGAGGAAATGCAAAGCTTTTTAATGTGTATAAAGACTTATATGGGTAAATCCTTAGGGAGAATATGTTTCATTCAGTGATCTGTGTTTTGAATGAAGAATTGCTACAGACTATTGTGCCCATGGCTGGACTGGGAAGAGAAATCGGCTCGGGATTTTATATGGCAACTGGCCCAAAACTTGTTGAGCTGGGGGTGGGGGTGGGGGGCAAAAAGTTGTTGAGCGGGGGTGTTCACTGTCCTTTTCTGCATATTGCGGTGCCATTTTGTGGTCCGTTCTGCATAACACGACAGATCATTTTTGCTTTTCATGGCCCATTCTTTTCCCAAGTCGTACTTATGAGTGAGAAACTCTGAGTTCTAGAAGATGCCCGAGTTGCCGAGATGTAACGTTGGAACAGGCGTGTCGACAGGAAAGATGATGGTTAACAATGATTTTGCTAAAATATTTCAACTTCTATACTTTATTTCAATAATATGAATTTGTTTTAAGCTAATTAATTAATAATTTGTTAGATGCCATGCATAAATAAATCATATAGTGTATGCTGTGTAGAAGTGATGTCAGGTTATTCTCCAATGTTTATTTACAATGGGTGAAACAGTAAAAGAGCTTTTACCTTAATTCGTTGCATATTTCTTTAAGTTTAGCAATTTCCGTATTTTGTTTCCCACTTGAATGTGTGACATGTTGTTGTGACGAATTCCCAGCTCGGAGGTACGAGCTTCCCAGGTCCACTTGAAGGCAGCATTCTGTATGTACAAAGTATTGACCAGTTAGTTTAAAGTACTTTAATACATTTAAGTCTTTCATTCTAGGTATAAATGAATGTTCTTGAGTAAATTCTAAATGTGTTCAATTTGTTACTGAAGAACGGAAAACATCTCTTTCAGGAAGTTAAACACAAATGTGTTTGAAATGTAAAAAATTGCAAGATGAAAAATAGTTCCCAAGTGCACTGTACAAACACATATACTCTTCAGTATATTTATACCAAAACTTTAATTACGAGACTAAGCAGCAGTGAAATTCAGAGTCTGAAAACACATTTATATCACACACACACCTTATTGTTTGGTAAGAAGAAGTAATTGTTCTGCCACAGAAAGACGGCTTTGTCACCTAAAGGGAGCTTTTCTTGTGGAGCTCTGAGGGGACTGACAGGATAATTGTTTTACAAAACAGCTTAAATACCAGATGATCAAATGGCTTTATGTTGTCAGGCTTAAGTGTTGGCGGAAGGCCTATGGTCTTTTGGAAAGCATTGCCAAGTACGGACGTACCAATGTTTTATTTGAGTCTGATGATATTTGCATAATAACAGGAATTATAGGTAACATGTTACAATAATGTTCCATTATTTAACAGTAGTTATTGCATTAGGTATCATGTACAAACAATTAACAATTTATTTGTAACCATTTTTAACATTTATTATGTTAGTTAATAAAAATACAATTGTTCATTGTTAGTCCATGTTAGTTCATAGTGCATTAACGAATGTTATCAAATGCAACTTTTAATAAAAAAACAAAAAATAAATAGTATATGTTGAAATTAACATTAACCAAGTTAATACATGTTGTAAAAGTATTGTTTGTTGTTAACTATTGTTGTTAAAATATGTAACCTTATTGTAGGTTACCATGAGTTTATGTGCTCACAAGTATTTTGTTGGTCAAATTCTGCAGAAATATACATCCATCTATCCATCCATCTTCAACCGCTTATCCAAAGTCGGGTTGCGGGGGTAGCTGCTCCAGCAGGGGGCCCCAAACTTCCCTATCCCGAGCCACATTAACCAGCTCTGACTGGGGGACACCGAGGCATTCCCAGGTCAGTGTGGAGATGTAATCTCTCCACCTAATCCTGGGTCTTCCCAGAGGCCTCCTCCCAGCTGGACATGCCTGAAACACCTCCCTAGGGAGGCAGCCAGGGGGCATCCTTACCAGATGCCCAAACCACCTCAACTGACTCCTTTCGACGCAAAGGAGCAGCGGATCTACTCTGAGCTATTCACGGATGACTGAGCTCCTCACCCTATCTCTAAGGGAGAAGCCCGCCACCCTTCTGAGGAAGCCCATTTCGGCCGCTTGTACTCGCGACCTAGTTCTTTCGGTCATGACCCAGCCTTCATGACCATAGGTGAGGGTAGGAACAAAAATTGACCGGTAGATCGAGACCTTTGCCTTCCGGCTCAGCTCTCTTTTCGTGACAACGGTGCAATACCGCCCCCGCTGCCCCGATTCTCCGGCCAACCTCCCGCTCCATTGTCCCCTCACTCGTGAACAAGACCCCGAGGTACTTGAACTCCTTCACTTGGGGCAATACCTCCTTCCCTAAAATTATAAGGAAAAAATCCTGGAAAAGGAAAGTCTGCAACAAAGTTTCCAATACACTTCATGAAAGTACCTGAATGTCATTATAGAAATCTATTCTGTTTCTCTTGTAGCCTTCAAGACTGTACAGTCAGAAAAAAGAATAAGACTAATTTTTGTGTACCATGGATACGCCGCATTTTACATTTCGTAGTCAAATGGCAAACCACCTGAGAGCACGCTGCACTGCGCACCACAAGTTGAAAATTGCTGCCTTAATTGTTGAGCTCTAAACTGCTTAAGTGAAGGAGAGTGAATTACTTCTCAAGCTGCTCTTATGGGACTGTCTCTTTGCTTAGTGTACTCTTATGTTTTATTAGAAAGACACAGGCTAAATGTGATTAACCTAAACCTTTAGTCCAATATTCTGCTTGTTGACAGAATGTCTAATCACTTGATGTAACCAGACTGTGTGCAATGGTTTATAGTTTAATTTGGGTGAAAGCTAGTGTAAGTAGCCTCATTTCCCTGTGTTATTTGTCCTTGTCACATATAAACAGAACTAATACGTTTTTCACTGTCCTAAAGATCCTTATTTAATGTCGCTAGTTATTATTCAAACTGATTCTGGTACTTTTTCTTGTGTGATATATCATTAAATTAAGCAGCAACTTTCATTAAAAGGTGAGTGATTAATGCAGGACAACCTCTGAAGCTTGATATAAGAGTTAATTAAAATAGGCTTTAGAGTTGCAACAATATTGTAAATTCATCACTGGTAACAGCAAAGACAATACACACACACACACACACACACACACACACACATATGTTAAAGGGTAACTAAACACCTGCTCAGAGTCTGACTCCACCCACTAGAAATATTTGAAAATGCTGGAAAAGTGGGCAGACCCCGGCGGGGATAGAGGGAACGAATCGAGTGCGGGGCTGAGCGGGGGGGGCACCTGAGACTCGTAGTGACGGATTAATTGACAGCTGCTGTCAGACTCTATGTTATTATTATTCCTCACACGGTCGCAAGACGACATGTACATGAATCTGGCGTGGTGAGCTGAAACGTCACCTGTCACCGCTTACGTCACGAAGTACCGTAACAGCCAATAGGAAAATTCAACTGCAGTAGCCACCGTTCAACCTGAAGAGGGCAGCACTCAGACGTTTTTACACCATATATTGTAGAATTAAAACACTTTATACACAAATGTCAAACAATTACTTGAATCAATGACCAGTACTAATAAAGCCCCATGCTTACAGATCATTAACTAAAAAAAGTTGGTTTAGGGTTTAGTTACCCTTTAATGTAGTGGTGTGGGCAGTAAGCTTTGCACCCTGTTGGCTCATGAACACATGTCAACTAGATACAATTAGCTCCACCCAGACCAAACCCCCTCGTTAGCTGAGCTTATATAAAGCACCTGTGTCATCATGGCTGCCTCATGGCTTTGTCTCTGCATGGGACTATCTTTGTGACTGTTAGGTAGGTAAATTGCTTTTAAGTCTGTTTATATTTTGAAGGTGTTTTTAGATATTGAGTTTTGCTGCAGTCTGTTGCCTGCCTGACTGTTATTTGCCTGGGCTTGGAAGGGATTCCAAGCTCCCCTGCCTGGAATGGTGTGATGAGCTCTCCCTTAGCCTACTAAGTACATTTGAGTGAAGGTATGAGTAACTTGAGTAGCAAGTCTGGTATGATTACCGGAGTTAAATGTTATCACACATTGACCACTGCTTTAAACTTAATGTAATCTTCTGTCTGAATTTTAGGTTGTCAGCTGCTGTTTTGCCTTAGTTTAGTTGTCTTTGGATTTTAATTGTTTTAGTCCATCTTTGTTAGTGCCTCCCTGTTTGGTTTGCTTTGCTTGTATTTTAGGTTATCAACTGGTTTATTGTTTCTTTGGTTTTGTTAATTATTTTGCTTTTCAGTGGAGCTAGTAGCCAGCTTGCGGAGAGACTAGGCACATTAGTGTGGTTCCCTTCACAGATTGTAGTGATAACTGCACGGTGACACGATTTGTGGTGACACGGTTTGCAGTGACTGGCGATTGCAGTGGGCACCTGCGGTGGGTAAGTTTGTGCATCCCTGGAACACCCCCTTAGTAGACTGTCTCTCCACAGCTGGCCCCTGCCCACTTTCCCCCTCCTTTCCATTGAGTAATTTAAGCCATAACTGGGAGTGTATTCATTTTAAAAGAATTAACCTGATTGTTAAATATATATTGTAATAAAACCTTTTCTACATTTTCTATTGCAATTTGATTTAAACATCCTCATTTTCTATCATCCTCTTTACAGGTTCTCCCAGTTATAATTTATTCATCAATAAATGAATCCTTCTTTTGTAACCACGTCTCTGTCTTGCTTCAGTTAACGAACCTGTGTAGCCTTTGTATAACTGGGGTGTTTGTTGAAATAGAAATAAACATTTCTTGGGGTGAAAGTCCCCAGGTGTAGTCGGTTAGTTAGACTCTGGTGGTGTTTCCTCCCCTAGCGGCACTCTCCTTGCTACATTCACAAAGCAATCTGGGGGGGGCTTGGGTAGCTCAGCGAGTTAAGACACTGACTACCACCTTGGAGTCACAAGTTCGAATCCAGGGTGTGCTGAGTGACTAAGTCTCCTAAGCAACCAAATTGACCCGGTTACTAGGGAGGGTAGAGTCACATGGGGTAACCTCATCATGGTCGCTATAATGTGGTTCTCTCTCTCGGTGGGGTGAGTTGTGCATGGATGCAGCAGAGAATAGCATGAAGTCTTCACATGCACTATGTCTCCGCAGCAACGCGCTTAACGAGCTAAGTGATAAGATGCACGGATTGCTGGTCTCCGTTGTGGAGGCAACTGAGATTCATCCTCCAACTCCCGGATTGAGGCAAGTCACTACGCCACCATGAAGACTGTGTGTGTGTATGTGTGTGTGTGTGTGTGTGTGTGTGTGTGTGTGTGTATATATTGCTGTTGCAGCCTTAAATATTAAAAACAAATAAATAAATCACATCAATCTATACCCCATAATGACAAAGCAAAAAACAGATTTTTTTTTTTTTATAAATTTGCTAATTTATTAAAAAGAGAACTTAAATATCACATTGACATAAGTATACAGAATGGCAGAAAATCCCCAAATCCAGGTGTGCAAAGCTGATTCAGGGCCAAATAGCACTATTGCGAGTGTGATATTGCTTATTCAGACCAAATGATGCGTCCAAGCCTTTGTTAGTAATTCAAAAATGCTGCTTCAGAAATAGTATCAGGGCGCGTGTGTAATCACCTGTTGCCACTCCCAAGCAGAGATGCTGTCAGCTTTCTGAAGATCAGCTTTTTCAGCCGTTCAAGTGTGGGTATTCCTCTGTATTTCACGTTAGCCGGTGTGCTAGACATTCACTATAGAAACCGCAATGTCCTCCGCCATTTTAAAAAACGTATCCAATGTGGAAACTCCAGTAAGTGGTAAGTGCCTTGAGTTCTGTAATAAATCATTCAGTTGTGTCTCTCAGCTGCGATGAGCCGTAATGCTTAAGTTGTTTGTTTAAAGCAGTTTAAAACGTTTTCCTAGATTTAGTAGTGTAATAGTAATATGAGCGATCACGGAGCAGTGTTGTATGTAAACAGTGGCTGACATGGATTCACTTCAGATCACCTAACTGGATATATATATATATATATATATCACATGTAAGCCGTTGCTTTATAAGTCACAATCTATCACATTGCTGTTTCAGTGTGCTAACACGGCAACCACCACCACAATTTGAGACCCGTCCTGCACGGGGGTAGGCTCCTCGCCCTTCCTCCTATCTCCGGCAGGATATGACGGTTCCGAGTACAACAACTTCGGACTGCCAGACAGGGCCTATGCCAAAGAGAGACATTACTTTTCTGATTTATATTCATCAAATAAATGTAATCTTAAAATCACTGAAGTCTGCAAGTCTTCCTGATAGAAACATGTTTACAACATTTGGATGTGAGAAGCTATTTTAAGATTAGGTAGAGAAAGGAGCAAGGCCTGGTTCATAGAAAAACAGAAACTGACCCAAATGTATTCTAAAAGTTCTCTTAATGAACTCTAACTTCTCACCTGTTTATCGTCCTGTGGTCAGATGTGTAAGGAGTGAGATCACTCGAGCGGTCACTGACAGTTTGAACTAGGACAGGAAGTAAGGTCATAGTACGCCTATTTGGTAAATTCTTGTCAATTTGCTAAAGAGTTACATTTGGGTGTGTTACCTGATGAATTACATTATTGACTGAAATGTGTACTCAGGCTTTGAGTAGAAGCACTGATTGATTCTCACATTATAATCTACAGGATAAAGGCCTCACATTGTGTCTATTTATTCAAATGCTGCATGCACACATCTAACAATGGCATATTACAAAAGTTTGATCATTTGCACCGAGAAGGTGTTCAATTCAATTTAAAAACAGCACCATTCTACCAAAACAAATTAAAGACCACTTGTCATCAGAACCTAATGCAAGCAAGTGTCTCTCTAGACAAAGTCTCGTCTGCTACAATAGTGGAACCATGTGGCTTAATGGCTAAAGGCTGATTTATACCTCTGTGTTGAACCTACAGGGTTTGCATTTATAGCTCTGCCAAGTTGATATGTCAGTGTCATTTTGTGAGTACACAGCCAAATGCTAACTACATGTTTCCCAAATAAACAAAAGCAATGCAAGAAATGTAATTTCTGGATTCAAAGCATTTATTAAATTATTGTATTATCAAAAATGAGTTCAAAGTATGTGAACATGTTGAAATGTAGGTAGGCTACATATTATTTATTATACATGTTGCCTGCAATGCAGGCAGAAAATAAATAAGGAAATTACTGTATGCTTGCTCTTGAGTCACTTAAATAATAATACATAAATATTTAGGCATACTTTTGACGCTCCATGATGAAAAAGAAATCGTCTAATTAATAACTACTCGACTGAATAACACAAAATGGGAGTCATTTTAAAGACTTTGCATTTATGCAGTATAACCAACTCTTACCAGGTGCTTTTTAATTTGCTGACAAATTAGAAGTATTCAGTTTCCATAACGTATGAAATCTGATTATTTACCGAACACATACCATCAAACATACGGTCAAATCATTGTGCCAATCGGAAAGTTTGCGAGTAGAATATATTAACATGTTATTTCACTCACATATCAAATTAATATCAAGTAAGGGCCTGTAGAAAAAAGCTTTTAGAGTTTATAAGCTGTAAACAGATGTCTTTTGGCACATTTCGCTTGTAACTTCATGAAACACAAACAGAATAAAACATTTTTAAAAAGCAGATGCTCCCGATTGAAACTATTTCTTTAAAGTTCACAAGTCCAAATACAATGTGATATGATGCCTTGATATAAAAATATTCTTGGATAAAATGTGACGCTACCACAGATACCCTGGGGGGCGGTCTCTGATTAAAGTGGACCAATCACAGCTTTTGTGGTCTGCGTCGACGCAACCCGCAGTTACATTTTTAAAGAGGCGCACGTCACCATGCACACTGTAACCGCCGTAAGCAGCTGTTTCTGAAACTTTTCAAAATGTGGAATGGTATGTAAAGTGAGTTTCTAGCTTAATTTTGGTCAATAGTTAGGCAAGTAATTTCCTTGTTTTGCTTATTACCTTAACTATGACCTTAGATTAATTAAAAAAAATATGAGATCTGCGTTTTGAGAAATGCTCACTTAGTATCCATGGAAGCCATTATCTTGTTTCATTTTACATCACAGGAAACTAAACTCTTGCATTAAAAAAAGTATTCTTTGTGTTTTGATTGTTTTGTGTAGTTATGATACATGCTGTAGAAATAAGAAATTCATTCTAGAGCATATTTACATAATTTTCCTATTAGGCTACAGGTCTATTATGCTGTATATTTGATCTTCTTACAATGGAAAATGTGGTAACCTGTGATTGTGACCTAAAAGAGCTTTTTCTACCTGATCAAATCCTAGGAAAATCTAGGGAAATAAGTTAATGAGTTTCTGCTATGATTTTATTTCAAATTTTCAATGTAGGCTACTTACCTTGTGAAAGTGTATTGCATACAGTCCATCTCAGCTGCGAGTCATGCCAGCAATCCCCCTCACCCTTTTTCCTTCAAACACAATAATGGTCATTATGGCCAAACAGATACATTTTTGTTTCATTAGATCAAAGTACATTTCTCCAAAAAGTACAATTTTTGTCCTTATGTGCACTTGAAAACTGTAGTCTGGCTTTTTTATGGCGGTTTTGGAGCAGTGGCTACTTCCTTGCTGAGCAGCCTTTCAGGTTATGTCAATATAAGACTTGTTTTACTGTGGATATAGATACTTGTCTACCCGTTTCCTCCAGCATCTTCACAAGGTCCTTTGCTGTTGTTCTGGGATTGATTTGCACTTTTCACACCAAACTGCATTCATCTCTAGGAGACAGAATGCATCTCATTGATGGCAGTGTGGTCCCATGGTGTATATATGTGCGTACTATTGTTTGTACAGATTAATGTGTTACTACCTTCAGGAGTTTGAAAATTGCTCCCAATGATGAACCAGACTTGTGGAGGACCACAATTTTTTTCTGAGGTCTTGGCTGATCTCTTTTGATTTTCCCATGATGTCAAGCAAAGAGGCACTCAGTTTGAAGGTAGGGCTTAAAATATATCCACAGGTACACCTCCAATTCAGTACACCTCCTATCAGAAGCTAATTGGCTAATTTTATAAAAGGCTTGACATAATTTTCTGGAATTTTCCAAGCTGCTTAAAGGCACAGTTACTTTGTGTGACTTAAACCTAACTGTATCTGAACTTCTGACTTCAACTGTATATGGACTGTACGTCCCTGTCAAATGGGAACTCATTATGTTGCAGCAAATGTTTCGATACCTTGAAATCAACCCCATTCTGCAAAGTTCTTGAATAGCGGCATCCCCGTCAGACATTTTTGAATCAATTCAAATGTATTTGCCTTTTTTCTGTGGCACTACTGATAGTGTGTTGAGTGAGCAGCCTCAGGGACATGGGTTCTGGGCCCATAGAAACAAGGAAGTAATTGCATTCACATAATCAATGATAAAGTGTGATTTTGAGGTTGCATTTTTCCTTCTAAGATTACATTTTTACTCCACTGACCGTTTGGGGTTGGGTGTAGTTAATAAAATATTTATTTTTGCTCACTGTAATTCATAATTTACAACAAAAAATAGCTTGCACTACAATTTTGTCCACTGGGGGCAGTGCTTCACATTTCAGTAAGCACAGACCGATCTCAGTAGAAGAACTTTGTCTGTTTCTCACACAAAGCTATCGTATGGCTTCCCAGATAGCAAACCGGCATTAATGTAGAGTCGATGTCTCTCATGGCATTGAAACAACATTGTTCTCCGATGTTGATTCCACATATTTTGCTCATCTAAGTCCCATTGAATATACGTTGTTCATGTCATTAAAAACTAACATAAAATCAATCTAATTGGTTTGCTTACCTTACGATTAAACTATGTTGATTTCAGTTGTGTGAAACGACATCATAGAATCAACAATTGAAATGCATAATTGATCAAATTGGTTTGCGTACCTCACGTTGAAACAACGTTGATTTCAGTTGGGTAAAATACGTTATACAATCAATATATTTTTTACTTTTGTTTTGAAAATCTCAATAATGAATAAATCAGCCTATATGTGTACTCTTTATTAAACACACATCACATTTAGTCCCTCGTTGTTTTATTTATACAAAATATACATTTACAAATACATAATTCTTTGGAGAAAAATGCCTTCACACTGTTGCATTCACAAATGGATGTATAATAACAAAATACAGGCTAATATAAAGGCAGGCCCGGTTCTAGAATCAAATCACTGGGGGTGCTGCTGAAAATAATGAGGGTGCTCACTAATAAAAAAAATATGTAGGAAATAGCTCCTTATCTTCTACAGTCTGAAAACAGTACTACCAAACTAAACATGGTATTATCCACTGGGAAGTTTATTATTATTTTTTACATATCACCAGAAACGCATCACCTGAGATTCAGCAAAAATACAAATATATATATATATTTTTTTTTTAATATGCAACATTATTTCAGAAATATCACACAGGGTTGCCACTGACTTGGTATAACTATGTTATAGCATAAAGCTATGAAAATCAACAGTAGTATTTTTAATGAAGACAGATTATTCCATTTGTCTTTTGGTGTTGGCTGTTACAAATAACATGTGCTAAAATTTGAAGGAGAGTAAAGAGCTTGCTTGCCTTTTATAGCAGGAAACTTTAAAGGAGGAGACATCAAAATGTGTATAGTTTATGGAAAAGACTGAGTTATGTGGAAGGATACAAAGTATGGCTGTCAATAGGACCATGGACTAGGGGACATATCACCTAAATTGGAGAGAAATAAAGATTAAAGGTTAGTCAAAGTGACTAATTTATCAGGGAGCAGTGAAGAATCAGGCATGTTTTTAAATAAACTAGTCATTCTCCATTAAATAGTATTACATGTTACATATTACATAAATAACTGACAAAATATTGATGGCACAGAAATCATAGAACAATTAACATTTATCATATAAATCAACAATAAAATATTTTTCTTACCATCATTCAGAATAGCTGCAGATTCCTATACATTGTTGAATCTTTTCAGTAGTTTGTCCTTCCATTCTCCAGTGATCTTACATGTGAGGTCCCTCTCAACAGCAAATTGAATCAGATTTTCTTTTCTTTTGTGAAGCATACTCCTTCTGTGTTCACTGAACGTGTTGAAAATGAACTGTCACATGTAGCAGCTGATGCTCCAAAAGTTAAACCAAGCTTCAGTGTTTGCAACACAGTAGGACTGGCTGATAGAGCATTACTGTATCTTTGCAAAATGTCAGCAGTTGTCCAATTTTCATCTGATTTGGTCATTTCATCTTGTAAAAACTGCTTCCTTAAACTCCACCCCTGTTAAGTCCAACAGTGGTTTCACTTTGTCTCCATCCATAAAACATTCACTCCTTGGATGTAGAGCACTCAGGGCCTGTATAAACTTGCTATTTCTCTCACTAAATCTGGTGGACATTTCTCAAACTTCTGCATCCAGGATACTAAAATATTGTCTTGTACATTCTGTCTTTTCTCCTTCCACTCTGTATTTACCAAATGTTGTATCCACCACACAATCTTTCCATTGTGAACTCGGTTCTCTTCGTCGTTTCTGTTCAGGGACCGCGGGGGGTTCTTCAGTCTCTCTCTGTTTGTTAAATTCCTCCCAAAGTATGTCAAACTGACTCTCACATCGCAGTTCCACCACACTCATGAGTGCACTCTGGACCACACTGACACCAGTGTATAGGTTGGTGGTGTGTGCTTGGAGAAGAGTGCTAGGGGGATCTAGCAATGTCAACACTTTATGTGCCAGACAGGCTATAAAGTGAAAACTGGGCTGTGTGATGGCCTTCAATAGCCCTGTGGCCTCAAGCCTCACTTCTGTGCTGCTGGTTTGGTTGCCTTCAATCTGCAGAAGCAGTCTCACAAATTCAGCTAATGAACTTCCAGAGCGGGACGCACTAACAGTCAAGTGGACAATTAAAGAGATAGGCTCACCTATACGCATCACGCTCGCAAACTGAGGACACAAATCAACCGGCATTATATGGCTATTGGAGGCATGGCAGCATAATGAAATTAAGATTCGGATTTGAAAGATGCATAGTGTTTATGCATTCATTTTGTGAATTTGTGTATGTGAGTGGATCTCTCTGTGTGTCTATTGGCAGGGAAATGTGGTTTGCATTTCCGCTATTAATAATTTGATCCGAGGGTGCTTTTACATCTGTTTGGGGGTGCTTAGCACCCTCAAGCACCCCATAGAACCGGGCCTGTTTAAAGGTAGTGTCAATTTTAAAAGTTAGCTCATCCATAAATTTAAAATGCTGTCATCATACACTCACCCATGTTGTTCATACACACAGATGTTTGTTAGACATTTGTATTCTGTGAAACACAAAAGGGAATAAGGCAGAACACTAGGGAGAGTCATTCTCACCATTTTCTTTCATTGCATCTTTCTTTTCTATAAAAGCGAGTGGTTGACTGAAATTCAATATTGCAATATCTTCTTTTGTGTTTCACAAAAGAATAACATACAGGTTTGGTACATACAGAGCCTCTTAAGAGGACAGAGAGAGAGGAATTTTTCCCCCTGAAATATTTTCCATTCCCCAGCAAAAATAAATAAAGTAAATGACTTTGGTTTTAATACATTAACCATAGTTGAACAATGGTATTTGTAGTAAAACCATAACCACAAAACTTACCATGGATTGAGTAGTAACCATATTTTAACCATGATACTTGTATTGAAACCATTTTATAACACAGGACAATTAAAAATATGGTAATAATATAATTATCGCATTGACATGTTCACGCAAGAACTGACGCACGTGCATCACACATGGAAGAGCAGTGCTGTTTACATCCGGGTAGAAGGAACGCTATACAGAAGCCTCATTGGTTTTGATTTATATCTGTATTTATCTGTTTGTTCACTCAGAATGGTGCATTTGTGTGCTCATTCTGGATGTCTCTACCGAGAGAAAAATGTGAGATTATGGCTGTAACGCGAATTCATCACACAAGAGAAGTGTACGCAGTGCTCTCATGAATGCTGATACTGCTGCTGAAAGAAAGCAATGGTTTAGAGTTAAAAAGTACTTAAATATTGATATTTTTCACAACACAAGCGATCATATCTCTTTAGAAGACATTCATTGAACCACTGGAGTCGTATGGAGAATGTTTATGCTAACAGTCTATGATTTATGGAGCTTCAAATGTCTGATCACCATCCACTTGCATTTTAAGGACCTACTGAGCTAAGATATTTTTCTATTTTTCTTCGAATATGTTCTGCTGAAGAAAGAAATTCATGCTCATCTGAGATGGCATGAGAGTGAGTAAATGATGAGAGAATTTTCATTTCAAGGGCTCGTTCACTCCAAAAAAATGTATTCTCTCATCATTTACTCACCCTCATGCCATGCAAGATTTTTATGACTTTCCTTTATCTGCAGAACACAAAGGAAGATTTTTAGAATAATATCTTAGATCTGTAGGTCCATACAATTCAAGTCAATCGTGACCAAAACGTTTGGCGTAATGCATTTATATGTTTCCATTGATAATGGTATCTATACCCCTGGTTGAAGTTGACCATCTACAACAACTGAAATGAGTCCAACATTGTGAATTATCTGAATTTACCTAAGTTAACGGCAGCCTCACGAAAGACTACCAGTGCGTAAATAGGGCATTTCATTATAATTATCAAGCGACAATGTTTTTAAAACACAGAAGGATAAAACAATTCAAATATAAAGTGATATTCTATGATAGACTTACAAAACAATGTGTAAAATGTAAGAAACTACACATGCTCCGGGCATTAAACATGTACATTGACCGAACAAGTCAATTTATGGTCTCAGAACAACTGTTTGTTTGATTTGGAGGCCTCACAAAGGGTTTGGCTCACATATGACTCACAAGCAGGGGTGTAAAGTAACAAATTACAAATACTCACATTACTGTGATTAACTACTTTTTCCCAAGAATTGTACTTTTAAGTAGTTTAAAACTTTTATACTTTTACTTTTACTTGAGTACATTTTGTGCCATAACTGTACTTTTAATGTGCTATTTTCCCACCGTCTGTGTTGGCTAATTCCCTGTACTGATTTTATTTTAAACTATCAACATTATTGGATATGGAGAGTCTGACTCCCATCAAATCAAATCACATGTAAAAAACTTGCATGGCAGCTGCAGATCCGGTGCCAACTGTTTTGGATGTGGAGGAAGCCTCAAACACAGTTCAACACCTGAGCGTTACGGCCGCACCTAAAAGGGCTTTTTGCAGTGAAAAAGGTCAATTGCCT